>NC_091479.1:77755643-78084810 GCF_036971445.1 Narcine bancroftii | reverse complement strand
GAAGTCACAACATTTCAATCTCCAACGGGAAACCCATTAAGGGTATCCTTTAAAGTCCATTACTTTTTGATTTGGCCATAGAGCCATTAGCGATTGCATTTAAGATATTTAAGATATTTTAGGGATTTGTAGGAAGGGAATTGACCATAAAAGTTTCTCTTTATACGGATGATGTCCTGCTTTTCATATCAAGCCCTGATACCTCCTTATCTCCCATGTTGTCATTGCTTTCCCAATTTAGTCAGTTTTCAGGATATGGATTAAACCTACATAAAAGTGAACTTTTCCCTTTGAATTCACCTGCATCAGTGAACACTAGTCTTCCTTTTAAGATTGAGAAATCAATTTACTTACTTGGTATTAGTTACAATTTCCTTCCTTCATTAAAGCAGGTGAAACAGTCCTTAACATAATGGACACCCCTGCCTATATCTCTGGTTGGTCGTATTAATTCTATCAAAATGAACATCTTTCCCAAATTGTTTTTTTGATTCACTTGATTTGGCTATATCATCTTGTATATGGAAGGGTAAGCACCCTCATCTAAATAAAGTCCACCTTAAAAAGTCTAAAAGGGTTGGAGGCACAGCGCTATTTAATTTCAGATTTTATTATTGGGCAGCCAATATGGGACAGTCCAGTATGGGTAGCAATGGAGCGGAATTCTGCTAAAAACTTTTCCATTTCAGCACTTCTTGGATCCTCACTCCCTTTCTGTTTAAATAAATCAATTAACAATCCTGTTGTCAGTCATTCAGAAAACATTTGGACTTCATGGTTTTTCTTCACTCAAGTCATATTCTATCCAATCATCTTTTTTAACCTTCTTTCGATGACTTTGGTTTTCATGAATGGCATATTATTTCCATTTTTTTTTAATTGATAACAGTTTTGCATCATTTGTACAGCTTTCTGAAAAGTATTTACCAAATACTTTTTTTCAGACATTTGCTTATCAGGCATTTTCTTCAATCTCAGATAGCCAATTCCCTGGGACACCTGATGCGAATATTGTTGATGTTTTTCTGTTTACGACATTCTCGCAAAGGTTTAATATCCATTATCTATGATAAGTTGGTAGGTTTTAGATATGCTCCTCTAGTTAAAATTAAAAATGCCTGGGAACAGGATTTATGCCTTTCATTATTGGACAAGGTTTGAGATTCAATTTTTAAGCTGGTTAATACTACATCCTTAGGTGACTGTCATTGTTTGTTACAATTTAAAGTTGTACATGGAGCCCATATGTCTAAAGTTAAATTATCTTGTATCTGTTCAGATGTAAATTTTTGTTATGATAATTGCAAGAGAGGAGAGGCTTCTTTAATCCACATATTCTGTAAGTGTCCTAGCCTTGAAAAATACTGGATGGACGGGTTTCAAACTTTATCCAGAGTCTTTTCAGTACAACTGGAGAGGATGATGTTCTTTTAACTTCAATCAAATGTCATACTCTGTCTTTTGCCTCTCTTTTGGCCAGATGTGCAATGCTGCTTAGATGGAAGGATGCGGCCCTGCCCACTCATGCTCAGTAGCTGAGGAACATTATGTCCTGCTTAAATTTAGAAAAGACTCATTACTCAATTAATAACTCAAATACAAGGATTCAAATGTTGTGTGGACCATTCCTGAATTATTACCACAACCTCTAGGCATAATATAAATCCTGAATTTCAATTCTTTCCCACTTTATTTCAGGAACAAAGTACATTTTTTTAAAGCCATACAATGCTGGTATAGGAATGCAGTTTAGAGACACGGCTATTTGTGATAATGATTAGATTGTAGCAGAGTCACTCTGGTTATAGCTCGAGGAAGAAAGAAGACTCGCACACCAAGAGAGTGTAATCAACACTGACTTTATTGGGCTGCAGCTCTGCCTTTTATAGACAGCCGCCATGTCACCATTGGGGCGTGGCTTGAGCAAGGCAGGCTGCTGGTTGGTTGTCCTGGATGAGCGGGCCTGGATTGGACCCCCTGCAATCCTTTGGCTGTGATTGGCCAATTCAACCGCTATTCCTGCAGCCTATGGGAGCAGGCATCTCATCCCATGTGCTGTCTGCCCAATCATAGTGTTCAATGACAGTTTGCTGTGTCAGCCCCTGGAGCGGGCCGCAGGCCACTACAAGATGTGCTTTTTTATTATGGATATGCTCTATGTGCCTTTATCTTTTGCTGAGCTATGTAATGTGTCAGTTTCATTGTGCATTCTATAAATGTTTTGAATATATGTTTACTTGTGCAAAACTAATAAAAAAAATTAAAGATCCAACTGGTACCCATTTATTTAAACAATGCAAAACATTACCCTAATGCCAAATATGCAGTCTAACCAAATATGAAAAAATATAGATGGCAAGATGAGATTTCATATGCAACAACCAGTCAAAAATAACATCTGACTGAGCATATAGCTATCATATCCTTTTAGTTTTGAAACACTGTATTGACTAATTCTGCAAATAAAAATGTAGAGGATAAACTAGTTATAATCACAGAGTACTGTGTATTAATTTGTTTATTAAAGAATTTTAATACACTGAATGTGGTTCAGAGGTTTTGGCAGAATAATATCTGGAATAGGCATCATCTTGTAAGGAATGGTTGAAAGGCTTGACATGCTCACTGGAATTTAGAAGAGCAAGAGCTGAGTTGTTGGAAGCAAGTTCTCAATGGATTTTGATAGGGAAGACATGGAAAAATTTCATTGATGAAGCAGATTTACTTGAAAATAAACAGTTCTTTCCTGATCAGTGAACATAAAACCAGGGATTGCTGTTGAAAAGTAAAGGGTTTACCATCTAAGATGAAATGGGTGATTTTATTTACCCTTGAGCCTCTGGAACAGTTACTCAAAGAGCAACACAATCTTTGAATATTTTGAATACAGAGCTGAATCAATCCTACTTGAAGGACAAATTAGGAAGCAGTCTGAGTTTACCAGAGGGAAGTAACTTTGAATATGTGATTACAGATACAATGACAATCAAAAGATTTATAACAAATATGTATATTAAACTGCAAGAAAAGGAGAATGAGGAAACAAATGGTAAAACTAAACAAAAATGGGAACAAGATTTAAATATAAAGATAAAAAAAAGGAAACATGGGAGAAGTTATGTTCTGGAACGATGAGAAATACAATAAATACGAGGTTATGTATGATACAATATAACTGGATACGCAGGCTATACATTACACCTCAAAAGTTAAATAAATGGGACCCAACAGTATCTGATAGATGTTTTCGATGTAAAAAAGAAATGGGAACAACAATTCATGCAATCTGGACATGTGAGAAAGTAGAAAAATTTTGGGAAGATCTAAACCAAATATTAAATAAAATGACAGAAAACAATATACCAAAGAATCCAGAGATCTTCCTCCTAAGTAACATAAAAAACAAAGAATTTGGAATTGATTTGGAGGATGCACAAAAAAGATTTGTTAAGATAGCTATAGCCGTAGCAAAAAAATATATTATGTCAACCTGGAAATCGGAAGATAATTTGAAAATACAACAATGGTATATAGAAATGAATAAATGTATTCCATTAGAAAAAATAATATATAGTTTAAGAAATAATATTGAAATATTTGAACAAATATGGGAGCCTTACATGAAACACAATAGAGAAAACCTACCGGGGACATTCACTACCTAAATTAACGAAAGGAGAAGGAAATGAAAAGAATTGACTCAGTGGAATTTCTTGTTTATTTTTATTGAATGACAACATTGTTTGACTGGTTTAATGTATCCTAGATTTTGTACTTTAAATGGACGAGGGGGGGGAGGTAGGGAGGGTGGGATGGGGGGGGGGAGAAAATGGCACTGTATTTATTTGAAAAGGAAAAAGTATGTATCATGGATAATGTGGTTTATGGTGTGAAAAAAAAAAATACTTGGTACAGAAGAGGGCGAAAGGCAATCTTGGCCTTAAAATGGCAGAGTGGACTTCATGAAGTGAGCTACTCTTGCTCCTAATACAAATATCCACACGAGTTTAAGTTAACTGTCACATTTTGCATAGTGCAATGAGAAAGGTAAATTCCACGAGCAGTTCAGCAAGTTATATACAGCCGAACAGTGGAAAAGTGCATATTACAATGAAAAGATCAATTAGTTCACAGCAAGGGCAGCACGAGATCACTATTTTAAGGTTCATTCAGGAATCCTCTAACTGCAACGATGAAACAGGTTTCTAAGTCTGAGTTTATAACTTTCAGCTTGTTGAGAATAGAAATATGGTCAGTAATGAACATGAGTGAAGTAGAGAGCACCACTATAGCAAGGGAAAGCAGTTATTAATGAGAATGGAGAGGCTTTGATACCAAAATTAAATGGAAAGGAGTAGCCATAAATTGCTGTTAGATTCCTGGCTCACATCAATATTTTAATGGTTACATTATCTTGGTTGAGTTCTAGGTACATTTCAAAAGGTATCACTGCTTCAAGACTAATACAGTTCTGCCAAATAAAACTGATCATATCAAAGAAACCAAAGTAGTGATTATCCTAAGAAATTGTCTTTGGATTACTTTCTAAAAAGAAACAATCTTTTCAAGCATTTTTCAATTCACCCTTTGTAATATTACAGCATGCAAACTGGACAAACAGATTCTTTTCCTTTGGCTTGGCTTCGCGGACGAAGATTTATGGAGGGGGTAAAAAGTCCACGTCAGCTGCAGGCTCGTTTGTGGCTGACAAGTCCGATGCGGGACAGGCAGACACGATTGCAGCGGTTGCAAGGGAAAATTGGTTGGTTGGGGTTGGGTGTTGGGTTTTTCCTCCTTTGCCTTTTGTCAGTGAGGTGGGCTCTGCGGTCTTCTTCAAAGGAGGTTGCTGCCCGCCAAACTGTGAGGCGCCAAGATGCACGGTTTGAGGCGTTATCATCCCACTGGCGGTGGTCAATGTGGCAGGCACCAAGAGATTTCTTTAGGCAGTCCTTGTACCTTTTCTTTGGTGCACCTCTGTCACGGTGGCCAGTGGAGAGCTCGCCATATAACACGATCTTGGGAAGGCGATGGTCCTCCATTCTGGAGACGTGACCCATCCAGCGCAGCTGGATATTCAGCAGCGTGGACTCGATGCTGTCGACCTCTGCCATCTCGAGTACTTCGACGTTAGGGGTGTAAGCGCTCCAATGGATGTTGAGGATGGAGCGGAGACAACGCTGGTGGAAGCGTTCTAGGAGCCGTAGGTGGTGCCGGTAGAGGACCCATGATTCGGAGCCGAACAGGAGTGTGGGTATGACAACGGCTCTGTATATGCTTATCTTTGTGAGGTTTTTCAGTTGGTTGTTTTTCCAGACTCTTTTGTGTAGTCTTCCAAAGGCGCTATTTGCCTTGGCGAGTCTGTTGTCTATCTCATTGTCGATCCTTGCATCTGATGAAATGGTGCAGCCGAGATAGGTAAACTGGTTGACCGTTTTGAGTTTTGTGTGCCCGATGGAGATGTGGGGGGGCTGGTAGTCATGGTGGGGAGCTGGCTGATGGAGGACCTCAGTTTTCTTCAGGCTGACTTCCAGGCCAAACATTTTGGCAGTTTCCGCAAAGCAGGACGTCAAGCGCTGAAGAGCTGGCTCTGAATGGGCAACTAAAGCGGCATCATCTGCAAAGAGTAGTTCACGGACAAGTTTCTCTTGTGTCTTGGTGTGAGCTTGCAGGCGCCTCAGATTGAAGAGATTGCCATCCGTGCGGTACCGGATGTAAACAGCATCTTCATTGTCAGATACAGCAATGAGCTCTCTGAACCCTTCTCCATTAACAATGGCGTGAAGCAAGGCTGTGTTCTCGCACCAACCCTCTTTTCAATCTTCTTCAGCATGATGCTGAACCAAGCCATGAAAGACCCCAACAATGAAGACAAACAGATTAGTAAAGTTTAAACACCCACAATCAAAATCTTGCAGCCAAATATCAACTGAGATATCCTTAAAGAGGCTATTTGATCTCATGTTTACGAATCAAAGGCCAAATAACTGTTTTATTTAGGTTCTGCAGGCACATGATCAGAGCTAAAAACAGGAATTGCAACACTCCTAGCACCAAATGCCTAGAGAAATATAAAGAGAGATTTTTAAAATCTACCTGTCACCATGAAGAATTTATTGCATGACTTACAGATTGGAAGAGATCCTGCAAGTAATGAAGAATTTCCTCCTTTGCTGCCCATGTTCTTAGTGCTGGAGGTCATGAGTTTTGAAAGTGTGATTAGAGTAGCCTGGGTGAATATTGCAACGTATTTTGTAGATGGTATGGACATTGGAGATTGCTCATTGGTGATGGAGGGAATGAATGTTTAGGATGGCTGATGAATATGAATCCAGTAATTGGTTTATTCTGGACTGAATTGAGCAAGAGTTGTTTTGCTGCACTCAGGTTCCCTTTTTGTCATGAGTATAATGCACAAAATTTGTTTAATTTTGTCTGCCTGAAAAGCCTGACCAAGAGACACCATTAGTTTGGAGCTCCCTTCATGTACAGAGTGTCCAATGATCTAACAACCTCTTCCAATGCCACATCCTTCTGCACTTCTACAACCACATAGCAGCATAGCCTCCTGTCTGTTCCAATGGTGAAACAAAGCTCCAGCATCCAAGTTACCTCTGCCTCGGCCCCTGGTTCCAAACCAAAGGTCTATGGTCAGTATCCAAAGATGAACTGTGGAGTGAGGACTGCCTTCTAGAAAAGCATCCCGTCTAGACTGTACCCAGCCAAGTACTGAAAACCTGTGCTGACCAAATTGCTAATAAGTTCACACACATTCAACATCTCAATGCAAAAGGGCATGTTACCCACCTCTTTCAAACAAGCTTCAATCGTACCAGTGCCTTAGATGAGCATGGTAACCTGCATAAATGACTACTGACCAGTGGTACTCACAGCCATAATGATGAAGTTTTTTGAGAGGCTGGTGTTGAAGCATATCTGAGCAGCAACATGGACCCGTTCCAAATTTGCCTATTGCAACAACAGGTCTACGGCAGATGCCATCTCACTAGTTCTAATTCTGCCCTGGAACACCTGACAGCAAAGACACATCAGGATGGTGTTCATCCACTACAGTTCACTTTCAAAACCATCATCCCCTCAAAACTGATCAGCAAACTCCAAGACCTAGGTTGGCCTCAATAAGATTTGTAATAACATGTCTACCATTTCCATTAGTACTGGAGCATCACAAGGCTGCATACTTAGCCCCCTGCTCAGGCCTGAAGTGCATCATCTTTGTCTCCTATAGATGTTGAAAAGACCAGCCAAGTTCCTCCAGCATTTTGGTGTTTTTACTGTAATCATAGCATTTGCAGCCTATTGTGTTTCACTTAGCCCCCTGCTCTACTACACCTATAAGTGAATGGATCAATACAACATTAACACCATCCTCAACATTCATTGGAGCGACTTCATCCCTAACATCGAAGTACTCGAGATGGCAGAGGCTGACAGCATCGAATCCACGCTGTTGAAGATCCAACTGCGCTGGGTAGGTCACGTCTCCAGAATGGAGGACCATCGCCTCCCCAAGATCGTGTTATATGGCGAGCTCTCCACTGGCCATCGTGTCAGAGGTGCACCAAAGAGGTACAAGGATTGCCTAAAGAAATCTCTTGGTGCCTGCCACATTGACCACTGCCAGTGGGCTGATATCGCCTCAAACCGTGCATCTTGGCGCCTCACAGTTCGGCGGGCAGCAACCTCCTTTGAAGAAGACCGCAGAGCCCACCTCACTGACAAAAGACAAAGGAGGAAAAACCCAACACCCAACCCCAACCCACCAATTTTCCCCTGCAACCGCTGCAACCGTGTCTGCCTGTCCCGCATCGGACTTGTCAGCCACAAACGAGCCTGCAGCTGACGTGGACATTTACCCCTCCATAAATCTTCGTCCGCGAAGCCAAGCCAAAGAAGAACACCATCTACAAATTTTCTGACAATAGCATGATGGAGAGTGGTTTAAAAGAGGGACAATGAGTCAGCATACAGAAGGGAGATTGAAAACTTGGCTGAATTGCATACTAACAACAACCTCGCACTCAAATCAAGGAGTTGATTGTGGACTTTAGGAAGGTAAACCAGAGGTGTACAATCCAGTGATAATTGGGAAAAAAACAGAGGTGGAGAGAGTGAGCAAATTTAAATTCGAGGGAGTCACTATCTCAGAGGATTTTCCTGAACACAAATATCATTATGAAGAAAGCATGTCAGTGACTCTACTTCCTTCAGTTTGTGGAGGTGCAGTATGACATCAGGAACCTGGGCAAACTTCAACAGATGTGTAGTGGAAAATGTGCTGACCAGCTTCATCATGGCCTGTCATGGGGGCACCATACCTCTGAGTGAGCTCTCCACACCATCTACATAGAACACCACCATCAGAGAGCACCAGCAATCATTAAGGATCCACACCACCCAGCACCTTCTGTTCTCACTGCTCCCATGTGGAAAGAGGTATAGGTGCCACAAGACTCATACCACCATATTCAAGAACAGTTGCTACCCCTCCACCATCACACTCAATCAGAAACTTATTTAAATACTCTTTGCATAATATATATTACAAAATATATTTTTTTCTGCATTGCCCAGTTTCTTTACATTTCTCTTTTACATACACATTTGTTCTTGAGTAATTATTTGCACTACTGACAAGTAGAAATTCTGTGTGACACAGGGGGAAAAAAAATCTCAGGATTGTGTGTGATGACATGTGTGTACCCTGACAATAAATCTGAAATTTGAAAGCTGTTAACGTCAGAGGCCCCTTGTGATCCCTGCTCAGCATCAACACCCTCACAAATTCTGGTCCCAATATCTGGTTCCCACAAGCCAGAAGCCCACATCTTGTTGTGTGAGGGTTTCAGCCTTCAAGCTCCTTAATTGTCCAGTTTTGTTATCCCCAATCCTTTTGGGTCTTCTCCAGGATTCTCCTCCTCACTGTGTGAATTATTCTACACTATAGAGCCCTGCACCAGTCCACTGCTCCCCTAAAGCCCACAACCCTCATAGTCTGCGCCGCCAAACACTGATGCCATTACCTTGGGCACAGACCACCACAGGTTTGCCAACATTACAACAAAACACTGCTAGCCTCTTTCGAGACAGTTTAAACCAACATGGGACTGTGGACATAACAAATAGCTAGTAGGTCCCTGTAGAAAAGTGTTGAAAAACATATCTCTGCTCCTCACATCCTCCTGGTCGGCAGCAGCACTGCTGATGTATTGAACTAAAATCATCGAGGATAGAGAGTAATCCATCATGCTTCTGACTTGAGCCTTGTATCCACGGAAAGGCCTTAAAATCTCAACGAGGCAAGTCACTCATTGCAGAGTACCCATTCCCCAACTTCTCTTGCAGACATGGTATTATTAAGATTGGCCCAGTTAAGTTTCTGGTCAACAATGATACAATTGGGCATCTGTAGAAGTCATTGAGGAACAGAGGGACATGGAGGAGGATTGTGCCTCCAGTGTCAAATAGCCAGGCACATAATTTTATTAAATGACTAGCACTTAACCATAGAACACCAATAGAGCAAATTATCTCATACATCATTCACAGCTCTAATCTAATACCATTCTTTGAACTTCACCAGATCTCCAACTCGAGACCTTTCTTTTTCTATGCAGTCTTGTTCTTCCATCTTCAATCATGGTATTTCAGTCTTATTGCCATTCTCTTCCAGATAAATTATGTAGAAACAAGCCACAAAGGCACTTATGTTCAACTCAAGCCAGAAATAAAGTATTTGTTTAATTGTGCTCCTTATGAAACAAGCCATTTCTAACTATAGTGGATCGATAATTCACTGATCTTTTATTTTTATAAATTTGTGGAGTGATACAGTCACCTTTACTCCTCAGGAAGTACATACTCTCCATATTATTCCTTTTTATTTAGAAACATCATAGGGCCCTCTAAGTATGTTTCTTATGGCTCAATGAAGCTACTTCTCATTCTTCTAAAACCTAGACATGTAACACACCCATGACAGGAAGCAGAGTGGTGGGTCTTTGCTGCTGTTCCTCAATGACAAGCATGTCCTTCCTTATGCAAGGATACAAAAATTGTACACAATACTCTAGATGTCCACTTCCTCCCACCCAAATGGAATCACGTTAATACAGTTGATCCAATTTTATATTCAAGTAACTTCAAGACTTTAAACAAGAACATCAGCGATCACTACTCATCTCAGTTTAAGTTTATTTATGTTTTTAAAACTATATTTCTAAATAAATGAATATGGATATTTTCCAAATTTAGGAAATAAAAAAATCAACCAAAATACATAAAATGACTGAAGCAGAATTAAAATTCAAAAATCCCCAGATGTTAAAAAAGGAACTTGCTTATTTTTGCTCACCTAACACAGAATATTTCAGGGTATACTGGGATCAGGGTATACCGGTATCCCAAGTAGTATCTGATCAATGATACCAATACACAAATCTCAATTTGCCAGCAAGGGAATTTCAATTCAACTAATTAAATATGAAATGATAGCAGTATGGAAACTAATGACAACTGGATCCTTGTCAAGAAATATTCAATTCACGACTGTCCTTTGATTCTTATCATCTGGCCGACATGCAACTCAAGATTCACCAGCACATTTAATACTTACCGACATCTCAGTTCTGACAGTTAGTGATGGATTAGGCCTTTGCCAGTCAACAAGTAAACAATTAAAATTTTAAATGCATTTGAAATCTTCCATCACCTTTCAATCAAACACTATTTTGATAAAATAGTATCCTACAATGTTACTACCTTTATACTTACATCCAACAAGTCAGAATCACGATTCACGAGTGAATTCAACTCTGAGCTCGGAGTGTTACACTGGTTTTGTTGAGAGGACATCAGGTGTCCTACACTTTCTTTCCGATTCCTTAAGCACAAGCTTGGGTCCTCGTCTAATCGTGGGCCTTCCAGCTTGTTAACAATAAAAAGATCTTCTTTAAAAAAAAATAGGATTTTTTTTTGTTCAGAAATGCAGATGAATTCAAAACCCTGTTTAAGAAGAATAGACATGTTAATTTTCTGACCCATAAAATGTTTAATACATATTGATTGTGACTACAATATTTTACTAATCATATGTAAACTAAAAAAAAAGTCTGACTTTCTCCATCATGTTGGAAGAGTTCAAGTTTGAGGAAACCAATATTTACAATATCTACAATATTTACCAGTCACCATTTTAACCCTACAAACCAAGAGTTACCTGATCAGCCTTTAGACAGCTTTACAAATTCTCTCAGTCCTTTCTATCAGATCTTTGTCTATCCATTAACAGCTAGAGCAGGTCAGCCTTGCATAACTATAATTATAGGATAACAATGAAAAGATCAATTGACACGAAGCAAGGGCATGGTTATAGGGTTCATTCGGGAGTGCAATGGCTGTAGAGAAGGAACTGCCTTTAAGCCTGTGGGTGCATGTTTTTACTCTTTTAAGCCATCTCCCCAATGGAAGGAGAGAAAAGAGAATGTAGCTGGGGATGATGGGTCTTTCAGTATATTGGCTGCCTTTCCTACACAACAGGAGATGAAGATGGAGTCCATGGAGAAGAGGGAAGTTTACGCTGGGTTCTGAACTGCATTCACTATCTTCTGTCATTTCTTATGATCTTGAGCACAGCAGCTCACACGTCAAGCTGGGATGTATCCAGTAAGTATGCTTTCAATTGTGCATCTGTAGAAGTCATTGAGGAATAGAGGGATATGGTGAACTTCCTTAGTCTAAAAAAAGTCAAATGTTGGTGGAAAAATGGCAGCACTGATGCTGGTGCAGACCCATGAAGAGCGATGAGCAGAAACAGCGCTCCAACTGCCCGGTCAGACTGCCTTCAGCACCGTACAGGCTTTAAACAGCCCATTAAAGGAACCGACGGTAGTTTTATTTAAAATCCCACGACCGCAGGGTCTGCAACCAAGATGGCGGCACCCATGATCAGCAGCAGGCCACAAGGGGTTGCAGACTTCAGGGAAGTGGAGGATTGGGAGCAGGGCACCAGAAAACAGGGAAAACACACCGCATCTGAGAAGACAGCCCATGAGACAGCGATTACAGCATTGCACAGTGAGGGGCTCTTCAGCTGAAAGACCCACACACGCGAGAGGCTGCTGGTAACTTGAGGCAAGAAACTTGCAGAGGTTGTGGGCTGCTGGATGCTTCAGTGAAGGGACTCGCACTAGGCTGCGGACTGTTGGAGATTGGCTGAAGGGGCATTAACGATCCCTGACCATGTCGGAGGCTCAGATCTTGAGCTTGGTTTACCAGTGGTTTGGACTGGATTGTGTGTGGCTGCAGAAGTGAATCCACGGACACTCGGTGATTTGGGGGGGGGGGAGAGGAACTCTCTTTTGTTTCTCTTTCTCTGACTACGAGGCACTTCAGGTAATTTCTGTCGATAGCAGAAGGCAAAAGCAATTTCATAATATGATACTTTTTAATTACAGGACAATAAATTGAATCTTGATCATTGCATCATGTGCTTGTTCCAGTTTAGATGTTTGGAGATTTTCCACCCCACCCCAAGAATCAAAACTATTTACTCTTTTGACTTCTATTAACATGTGGACTCTGCCACTCATCTGAACTCAATGATCACCTCCATCTTGTTAACAATGAGATAAACATTAGCTTGGCGCCATGCCAAAACTTTCAACCTCTGTCCTTTATGCCAGTTCATCATCGTTTGATACTCAACAAACTTGAAGATGGAAAAGTGTTTAGCTGTACAGTAGTGGGATCAAGAGATTATAGTAATAAACTGAGTACACATCCTTGAGGAGCTCGAATTTTGAGTGTGATGTTTACCATCCTTCTTCATTGTTTGGAGTCAATTGGACAGGAAGTAAAGGATCCAGTTAGACAGGAAGTAAAGGATCCAGTTGCAGAGGAGGGCATGGAGGTCTAGATCTAGAACTTGGATAACGATAAGTTCAAGTTGAACTTCTGACCACATCTTTCTGTCACTACCAGGGTCACATGATATAATTCTATATTATCCAACTTCAGAATCAGAATTTTTGTCATGAAATTCAGTGTTTTGCAACAGCGTCATAGGGCAAACGTTCATATTATAACCATCTCACCACATTACTATAAAAAGTAAAAATAATAATGCACAAAAAGTAAGGCAGTGGCTTTGGTTCATTGATTATTCAGGAATCTGATGGCAGAGGGGAAGAAGCTGTCCTTGTGCTGCTGAGTGCTCGCCTTCTGACTCCTGTACCTTCCCCCCTCCCCATGGAGAAGAGTGAAGAGGGCACAGCCTGGGTAGTGGGGGTCCTTGAGGATAGTGGCTGCTTTAAGACACCACCTTTTGTAGATGTCCTTGACGGAGTGGACTGGGGCCCATGATGTCGCAGGCCAAGGTAACAACCCTCTGAAGTTTTATTTCTTGCCCTGATTGTTGGCACCTCCATACCAGTGATGCAACCAGTCTGAATACTCCAATTTGGGACACCATTGGCCAGAGATTCCAAACAATGAATGTGGATATTGTACTTCAAAGAGGCTTTCAACACATCTTTGAACCTTTTCCTCTATTCACCTTGTAATCTCTTCCCTAACAACAGCTCCTAATAGGCTTCAAGTGCCTGACACTGGGCATGCAAACAATGCAGCAAATCCAAAATAGCTGCCTGAGCATTAAGAGGTCCTTAATGCTGGGTTGTTGGTCTGGGAAATGCCTATTCTTCTGCAAATTATGGACAACGGTTGTACATTTTCAGTGCCTTGAAGTTCCTGGTGTAGGTAGTCCAGGATTCAGAAGCACGTAAAAGGATAGAGATCATTGTTATCCATTAGACCAGTTTGTGCCAAAACCATTTTCCCCTCAACTGACCAACGATCAAGTTTGTGTTTAAACTTGAGCTATTAAAGCAAACAAAAAAAACTTGCTCAAATTACTGATGCAAATTCTTATCAATGTACCTCAATTTTCTTAAAAGTTTAGTTGTTTTTTTTTAATTGGTTCTTCACTGATTCTAACAAATTAATTTCTGCGTTCAACTTTGATAAATTCAAGTCACAAAGGGAAAGTGGAAAAATGAACAAATCTGCAACTGTCAATCTTTATGATAAAGATATTTGCTAAAGGAATTAATTTTTTCAACCAACATCTTGAATTCCTCATATCTTTGATATTATGTTTTCATTTCAAAAATGCACATCTCACACAAGATACAGCATATTATTTCACCCAGTATTAAATTTAAAGCATACTAGACTCAATGCATAAAAACAAATTTCTGATGGGCATAATGAACTTTTCCTTTTTCCCTCTGCCAATAATTCTTTATATGTCTCATGACAGTTAAATTTAATTTTAACCCTATTAATACCCAATTCAAAGATAAAACTGGAACCACGTTTGCCTGCTTGATTTATTTTAACTACAAGAAAGTGACAGAATGAACAAATGTTCCTAGTATTTTTGCTTCTCTCAAAATAGTTGCTAAGTGATAAAAATAGTTGTTTATTTACTTACACCATAAAGTAACTTCATTCATTATGCTCAAATTAGAACTATATCTCTTCATAGTACTGTATGTTTTGTAAACCACTACATTTCAAATGAATTTTGTTTTGCTGTTATTCAGATTAAATCCACTCACCAACAATGCAATGTTTAAACCAAAGAAAAATCCCAATTTCTTTCAAATACCAAGACTTTAAAATTCTGACAATATTTTGTTGTGTGAAATTAACTTAGAGTTTAGATTGGAAATCAGATAAGTAGTTCTAAAGTTTAAGATCAGACGTCAGTTGTGCACAAATAAGGCTTGTATTTTTTTAAACATCCTTTGCAGATATACAAGAACATAATCGACCATCAATAAGTCTTGTGATGAAAGCTCATGCACACTTGCATAAATGTAGCATGTTTATCTAGGAAAATCTATTTCTGTTGGCCTTCCCTAAAAGTTTTATCCTGACAAATTGACTGCCGTTAATGCACCACATCCCAAATTATGTTTTTTTATGCACAAATGAAAATCATAACCTTTTTTCCCCCCAAATTGTCCCAACATAAACATAGGAAAGTTAAATTATAATCCTAGCATGAATTTTTTTTTCATGAAGAGAATGAGACAGAGGAAAGAGGAGGTGAAAGGTGGACAGAAAAAGAAGTCTTTCTAAAACAGCATCCAACAAAACAAAGTTTCAGAAAAAAAAGTGATGAAGGCAGCAACGTGTCACATTTGCAGTCATAGGTCTGGGCAGAAGGTCAGCTTCTTCCCATGTGCCACCAGATTTCTGAATGGACATGAACCAGGCACCACCTCACTTTCTATTATTTTTCAACTAATTTATTATTTATTATATATATATTTTTTTTAAGTAATTTTATAGCAATATTTGCACTGCTATGCTGCCACAAAAGAATTTTGTGATGTCTGCAACAGTAAATTCTGAAGACATACCAACTTTACCAAACAGAATGCATTTGGTACTGTGTGCAGATGTGGTCACCAAACTATTAGAAGGATATGGCTGCAATGGAGAGAGCACAGGAGTTTCACCAAAATGTTGCCTGCATTGGATGACTTCAGATGTGAGGTGAGATTGGGTAATCTGAGCTGGTTTTCCTTGGTGCAAAGGAAGCAGAGGGGTGACCTGATTGTACAACATGAAGTTATAAGAGCCAGAAATAAGATAAATCAGAATCAGTTTTTCCCCCATGATAGGGATATCAAGAATCAAGATAGCATCACTTTAAGATGAGCACAAGAATACAGACCAAAGGGCAATTTGTGAAGATGGGGGAAAAAAATCATTGTGGATGTGGTGGGCCAAAGGTCCATTTCTGTACTGTGTGACTCAACGCAGTGAAGTTGCATCCTGAAAAATTGCACAATCCCTAATCCAATGCAACAATGAAACTAATTTCCGTACTTGAGACACTTGCATCACATTTTCCCCTTTTGCCAAATCTAGACCCAGTAAATCAATTCTCTCTCCTAAAGTAAAACCAATGCTGGAGAAACTCAAGCAGTGTAGCAAAGTATGACAAAAATGTATATTTTGTATAATTATATTTTGGAATAGGACACATGAAGGGCTCAAGCCCACAACATTGGTGATACACACCGTGTAAAGCAGTCTGCTGAGTTTCTCCAGCACTGTGGGTGGTTTTACTTCAACCAGTGCCTGTAGATTTCCCTCTCTCCTAAAGTCAGGAGTCTGACCAATAGCTTAAAAACAATTATCCCCCCCCCCCCCAAACAGGGAAGGTGCACTTGA
The DNA here is from genome assembly GCF_036971445.1 of Narcine bancroftii. NCBI lineage: Eukaryota > Metazoa > Chordata > Chondrichthyes > Torpediniformes > Narcinidae > Narcine > Narcine bancroftii. Next base: position 78,068,541 of record NC_091479.1, on the reverse strand, counting down.
TGCATCTGCTGCTTTAATTGACAGGGACAGGGGGCGGGGGTCTCCTGCCACCTGTCGCTCCCAACCCATAATCTTGGCCAACCCGACCCGTCCCTGGGCCCGAGGTTCCCCGTGCCAGTTGGTTCCCTCGCTCGCTGGACGCCGTGTCAGTCGGTCCCCTCGCTCCTACTCCCTTCACCAGGGCTGATCTGCCCAACTCCTTGCCTCAGGCGTCATTCGGCGCAGATACGGGTCCAGCTGGCTGCCTTTACCTTACCTACGCGCCGCTTTCCCGTTTTATTCCGCTTTCTTCAAAGGACGGAGAGATTTCTTTCTCCTCTTCCCCCCCCCCCCCCCAACCACCACCCCCCCCTTGCAAACCCCCGCTGATCCGCCGCTTGCTCTCGCTCGCTTTCACTCGGTTGCTCAGAGGCGTCAGACATCTCCTGAGCAGCCCGTGACCAATAGGGAAGCGCCGTGGGCTCCACGTGGGGGCCTCGCTTCCTCCTCGAGTGGCTGGCGGAAGAGGAAGCGGGAGGGGCGCTGTGAGTTTGCTGGGATTTGGTGTCCCTGGGCTTTGGTCAACATTGTGATCTTTCATTGTCTCAACTATTGGCCCAATCCAGAAGATTAGCAAAAACTCTCCAGCAATTCTTGATAACAACAGCTCACAAATTTCACCCACCAGAAAAAAACTTGAAGGAAAGCAGGTCATTAAAAAGGATCTGTTCTGTAAATTGTAGAAATAATAAGGAAGATGTTTTCCTACTTTAAGTTGGTCTTTTCTCTTGCAATTTTCCACATAGAACAGCTGCCACGTTCCTCCAGAAAATTGCAATCAAGCATAGCATGTCTGTTTCCTTTCCAAAGTCCTTGAAAATCAATTTTTTTCTCTCTCTACATTCCTGTACATCAAGTTTCTGACTGCACCAACTTGGTTTAGTCAACGTCCAAAATAAGATCCTGTGACTGGTACATTTTACATCCTCATTCCTATCCCATAACTCCCAACTGTTAACAATTAACCAAAGTGTGTCAGAGGGTGTAGTGCTAATTTTTTTAGTTGCCAGAGCTCACCAAAAATGGCAACAGGGAGGTGCTGGAGCTGTTCCCTGAAGAGCCACAGCAGTGCTCCGGCAGCACTGCACCCCTGGTTACTGTCTGACTACACTACGGTCTAATTAGTTGCAATGCCCTTATTTTACTCTGCCTTACTTATCCAATCCTTGCCAGAGCATTTCTAGAAACATCTTCACTTTCTGCCAAATGAGGGGTATAGCGAGAGTAAATGCAAGCAGGCTTTTTCCAATGACGTTGAGTGACATAAGAACTAGAGGACGTGGATTAAGGGTGAAAGGTGAAATGCTTAAAGGGAACATTAGGGGGAAACCACACATAGACTAGAGGGAGTGGTGAACAAGCTTCCAGCTGAAATGGTGAATGTGGGCTCAATTTTGACATTTAAGAAACATTTTAATAGGAGCACCGATGGTAGGGATGTGAAAGGATATGGCCCGGGTGCAGAAGGAGATGGCCTGGGAGAGGATCAGTGGGCCTAGGCAGATTAATAGTTTGGCACAAACTGGATGAGCCAAAGAGCCTGTTTCTGTGTTGTAGTGTTCTATGTTCCTTCTTCAACTTGGTGCTATCTTTTAGTCACTTTTCATGATGGCATTAAGCACTTGGAAGTTTAGTATTATGGATTATGGTGTTCTTTTCCCCATGTTGCCATGTTTTGGCTGCACATACACATCTGGAGCCCAATGCTCTTTCCAGAAGATCAAGTCTATGGGCACACTGGCCTTTAAGGAATGCTATCTAAATTGATCAGGTTATTTGTAAACTGACTACAGTTTGTAGAGCTGCCCAGTTACTTCAACCCACTTGTATTTTAATTGGTTAGCTGTAAAAGTCAGAAATGTATTAATATTTCTGATTGATGAGAATGCAGCTTCTGATCATTAGCTGTTTAATTAGTCACAGCCATTGAGACCTGGGCTTCAATACCTCACTGTGCAATTGGATCCTGGATTTCCTCATCTCCTGTCCCCAGTCGGTGTGGATTAGCAAAAACATCTCATCCAAAATCTCCATGAGCACCACAGAGCATACTTAACTCCGCTGCTTTACACCTATTACTGTGTGGCTCGAAACGACAATACCATATGCAAGTTTACTGAAGATACACATTGTGGCCTGTATAAAAGGGGGTAATGAGTCAGCATATAGAAGAGAGTATGAAAACTTGGCTGAATGATGTTCTAACCACAATGGTGTTCTAACTCAATGTCACCAAGACCAAGGGGCTGATTGTAGACTGTAGGAAAGGAAAGCAAAAGGTTTAAGATCCTCAATGGGGGAATCAAAGGTGGAGAGGGTGAGCAACTTTAAATTCCTGGGCGGGTCACTATCTCATAGAACCTTTCCTGGACCTACCATATTAATGCTATTGTGATGGAAGCACGTCAGCACTTCTACTTCTTCGGGAGTTTGTAGAAACTTTGGCAAACATCTACAGATGTGTCATTGTTAGTGTGCTGACAAAATGCATCATTGCCTGGTATGAAGGCACAAATACCCCTGAGTGAAAAACCCTGAAAACCCAGTACATCACAGGCAAAATTCTCCCCACCATCAAGAACATTGGAATTTTGCCTTCAGAGAGCAGCAGTAATTATTAAGGATCCACACCACCCAGCACATGCTCTGTTCTCACTGCTGCCATCAAGAAAGAGGTATAGGTGCCACAGGACTCGTATCTCCAGGTTCAGGAACAGTTGCTAAAAAAAATCCATCAGCCTCCTGAACAACAAATTCATTCAGTCTCATTTAAGGTATCATTCTCAGCTCATTATTTATTACTGTTTTATTTATACTTCTGCATTTGCACCATCAGTCTGTTTACATTTCTTTCTTTTTTTGAGTACAGCTTACACTGGTAATGAGAAATTCTGCCTGGCCCGAGGGAAAAATAATTTCAAGGTTGTATGTGATGTCATGTATGTATTCTGACAATAAATTTGAACTTCTGAACGTTCTTGACTAAGTGTGACTGGACGCAGGACAGTGGGCTGATCCTGTGTTTATGGGATTCAGTATTAATCCAGTTTAAGATTAGTAATTGTGAAATGCTGGCAAGAGAATTTGCCTCAACAGTATTTGCAAAGTAAGTGATTGAATGAGTGTTTATTATCATTTACTTAAGTATAATGTACAGATCCATTGAAAGTCATACTTTCTGCGGCTTCCCAATTACATAAAACACATTAACAACAAATTGAGTGCAATTAAGATGTTATGAAGAGAAAAAAATATTAAATATAAAAGAAAAGAAATATTCACAGTTCGCTTGTAGTGCAAAGATGTATGAGTCATGACTATAGACAGATCTTTAGCAGTCTTGTAGTCGTGTTATGGTTTGGGTGATATGGGGAGAATCAAGAGCCTGATGACTGTTGCGATAAAACATCTTCTTGAACGTAGAAGTGCCAGACTTTTTGCCTCTTTACCTTCTGCCTGAATGTGTAGATGTTGTGTAGCTTTCTAATAGTGAACAAGAGCATCCAATTTGCATGTGCACATTCCCATTAGAAAATATGGCATACCACATCCTAATAATGTGGTTTGCACATGTATTAAGTTCAAGTTTAATATAATCTAATTGCACAAATACAACCTAAAAAAACAGCATTTTGTAGTTCTTGGTGCAAAACATGCAAACACACATCCAGACATTACACAAATACAAGAACAAGATTCAATTTATTATCATTGTAATAAAACAGTGTCATGTTACATGAAGTTGCTTTTGCCTGCTGTAAGGCAGACAGATTTGCCATCAGCAGAAATTGCCTGAAGTGCCTCTTACAGTCAGGGAAAGAGAAAAAGAAGCAAAAGAGAGTCCACCAGAGTCACCGGGTGTCTGTAGATTCATCTCCAGCATTTCCGTAACCTCCGCTGCACATAGTCCAAACCGTTTGCAACCTGGGCTCCAGATCAGAAGCTCCAACATGATCAGGAACCCTTCAGCGCCTTCGCACCCCCTCTATCCCGGTTCCAATACCTGGTACCGCTTCAGCTAGTTTTGAGCCAATCTCTCGCAGTCTGCAGCCTGGTTCGAGTCCCTTCACCGCAGTGTCCAGCAGCCCACAATCTCCACGAGTTCCTTGCCTCAAGTCATCAGTAGCCTGCTGCATGAGTGGGTCTTTCAGCTGAGGAGCCCTTCACTGGTGCAATGCTGTGGTCACCGTCTCACAGTTCTCTTTCTCAGACAGGGGGGGGTTTTCCCTATTTTCTGGTGCCCTGCTCCCAATTCTCCACTTCCCTGGAATCTGCAACCCCTTGTGGCCTGCTGCTGATCATGGGTGCCGCCATCTTAGCCGCAGACCCTACGGTCATGGGATTTTAAATGAAACTACCGTCAGCTCCTTTAACTGGCTGTTCAAAGCCTGTGCGGAGGTGTCTTGTGGTCTGTTATTGTTTTGATCCCTTGCCACATGTGCCTCACGTCACCAGTGTCGCACAGCTGTCTATGGATGTCTGTGCATACTCACACTTTGCAGATTAAGACACCAGTTAACGTGAAGAACCAAGTTAATGGCATTTTTGAATGCCACATTCCAGTTTATCATAAACCTATGCACATTTAAATAGTGGAAAATCACCTCACCATCCAATAGCTTTATACAACAGATCAAGAGCAGGGTATAAGTTAATTGTTGCATTATTCCCCTCCCTGATGACCCAGTTGTTCAGGTTTTGGCAAGTTCCCATACATTCCTGAGGTTTCATATAAGTGTATGGGCTGGTCTGGCTGGAGCACCTCCTTGTTGATTTAAAAATCTACGTTGAAACAAGTTGTTTCCCCATAAGGCCTCTCTTTATTCCAAGAGATTCAGAAGAGGAATTTATTCCATCAGCATGTCATGAATCTCTGGAATTCACCATGCCAGAAGTCTGCAGATGCTCAGCCATTGATTATATTCAGGACTGAGGATGATGGATTTTTGGAATCAAGAGGAATAAATAAATATCGGGATCAGACAGGACAGTGTTGAGATTGAAGTTCACCATGTTTGGTTTGCCAATGATGTACTTCAAAGGAAAGGTGCGGAATGTGGGTCAGGACTGCAATGCTCACTGCTGATCTTAGACCCTTGATCTGTTGCATCAGTCTCATTCAGCTTGATGGAGGGCCTTGAAGAACCTTACTTTGAAGAAGGGTTCAGGCCTAAAAGATCAGTAATATATCTTGCCATCTTATGGACACTGCAAGACTGACTGAGTTCCTCCAGCATTTCTGTGTGTTTTTACTTCATTCAGCTTGACACCAGTCTGTGATTTGATCCTTGCCATGAGGGTAATTATCTAGCTCAAGTCAAGTCCCATATTGTAATCTTATGAAATCATTTGTTGCCCTACCCATCTCTTCCGGCCCTCAACTCCCTTTCCATCTTTTATAATCTACTGGAACTGTTCCAAAATGAGGAAATGTACAGGAGTGCTATGGATCAGCTAGTTGGGTGGTGTCACAACAACAACCTGGCACACAACTTCAGCAAAACTAAGGAACTGTTCATGGACTTCAGGAAGGGGAAACCAGGAGAACACAAACCAGTGCTCATCGAGAGGTCAGCAGTAGAGAGGGTAAAGAACTTCAAATTCCTGGCTGTCAACATCTCTGGAACCTTCATGTTGATACAATCATGAAGAAGGCTCACCAGCAGCTATACATCTTTAGACGATTAAGGTGATTTTTTTTTAATGTCACCAAAGATTCTTGTAAATTCCTACAGGTGTATCGTGGAGAGCATTCTGACTGGTTGCATTACTGTCTGGTATGGAGGTGCCAATGCACAGGCCAGGAAAAGGCAACAGAGAGTTGTGAACTCTGCTAGCACCATCATGGGCATTAGTCTTCACTTCCTTAAGGTCATTCCATAAGAAAGGGTGTCTCAAGAAAGTAGCCGCCATCATCAAGGACCCTCACCACCCAGTCAATGCCTTCTTTTCACAGGAGGCTGAAGACATTCACCCAATAGTACAAATATAGCTTCTTCCCCTCCGCCATAAGATCTCAGATTGGACAATGAATCACAGACACTACCTCACTTTTTCTTGTCTTTTGCACAATTTTTAAAAATGCAACTGAAAGCAATATTTGCACCTGTAATCCTGCTTCAAAACAAAGAATTTCATAACAAATGCTCATGACAATAAATTCTGATTCTTATTCTGGGGGAAATTTTGGAAGATCAACATTAGAACATCAGCTATAGTGGTGACACTTAGCACCTGATGATATCTATGAATCACAGACCATGTAGTCATTGCATGCAAGGGATATGCAACAAAGTATTAAACATGACAACTTTAATATATGTACCATTGTTATGTCCCAATTATTATGGTGGCCTGAAATGAGAGGAAAATGTATAAAAAGTGCTGTAATTTACATAGTCGAACCAAAATGTAAAAAAAACCCTTGAATAAAATCTGGAATGTGCACTCTCGTCACTTATGAATTGTTTTAGTCCAAATTTAAAATTGCACAGCACAGGGGCAAATAAAGGAAAAAAGTATCTTTGTCCCAAACATTATGATATATTTGCAGCTACTCTTTTTGGATCCCTGGCTGAACAGCTTTAGATTCGTCAATTTATAATTTTTTTACCTTTTATCTTAAATCTATTCACCATATTTTAGAAGTTCAGAATAGCCAGTGAGGTGTTCCTTGCTGAACAGAAGCATGGTGTATTTTAGGGGCCATATACAGGTAGCTCCGACTTATTATAATCGGGTCTGAAGGATTGGTCATAACTCAGATTGGATGTAAGTCAGATTCACCCCACCGTGCTTGGCTTAACGACGTCTTAAAACAATTTTTAAAAAAGCTTTTCAACAAATGAACCTTTAATGAAGAATCTCAACATATGATCTTCTAAAGTTATGGTTTTCCTCAGTCTCTTAGCAGATCTAACAGCAAGGGATATGTTTTTCCTCTTGCTTGCCATCTTCTTAGCGCACCTACAGAATGGCGACTGTGCACATGGCCCTATATTGCGCTATGTGTGCATGCCCAGACACATTTTTGTCATATGTGCAGTTGGACCTAACACACATAGGTTGGAAGTCGAGGATGACCTGTACAGAACCGTGCCAGCATATCTCATTCCAACCTTGGATTTGCCATGAGTGCAATGGTGGATCCAAACTGTGGGATTCAGTACAAACTCACAACTGCACGAGATAAAGCATGGGCCCTTTTGCCTCTTCCTTTCCTATCACTTACCATCTCACATGTTTGTTGTAAATGATTTGACACAAATTTCTGAAGTTGCTGGTGTTAGCTCACTATTTATTTTGGACTTTGCTAACGACTCCATCATTATAAGAGAGGAAGCAAAGGACATTGGTTTGACAGTAACAAAACCTTTGGACTATTCAGAATCTTGCTACTTTGTACAATTACATTAGTCCATTACGCTATTGCTACCTATCAGAAGGAAAGGGTGAAATAATCTTCTTAAGCAAACAGACCATCAGAGGGGAGCAGTCGGATGGCCAGACGTCCTGTGTGTAGGGGAAAAATGTGAAAAGTTACTTTGTACTTACTTTATTAGTTGGAGTTCTGTTGTCCGTTGGCTAGCTGGGTGTGGCCATCTGATTTCTTCTGCGCATGCATGATGGATTGAGTACCATGGACAGAAGGCACATGCAAGGGGGGGGGGGGGAAATGTTTAGTGCTGGTGCAAATGGCAGTGACCAGGGGGGGAGGGAGGAGGGGGAGCCAGGACAGAGGGGAGGGGGGAAAGCCAGGACAGAGGGGAGGGGGGAAAGCCAGGACAGAGGGGAGGGGAGTGGAGAGGGGTAGCCAGAACAGAGGGGAGGGGAGGGGAAGGGGAGACCAGAACAGAGTTGAAGGGGAGGCCATAAGAAAGGGGAGGGGAGACCAGAACAGATGCGAGGGGGCAGTGGGCCAGTTTGAGGGAGCCTACTCCCCCTGGTAGAGGCAAAATGGGGGAAGCACTTTACAATATCAATATTCTTTACCAAGGCAAAGGGGGATTCTTTCCTTTGGTAAGAAATTTTGACATTGTAAAGAGTGTCAAGGGGGATCCTTTGACATAAAATATTAATATTTTAAAGAAGATTCATAAAAGATGAATACAGATAAAATATAGATAAATAAAAGCAGGTAACTGAATCCAACTTATATTTGATTTATTATATGTACCTTATGGTGGTGCCCACACACACAAATAAAAATATACAGTATCTTTTCCTACTCTTCTCACAACCACCACAACACTTGTCGTGCATGCACATTACATGGGAACAAGTGATCATGTCTGCCTTACTGTCGAGCAGTAGCTTGATAGAGCGTGTCTTCCCCCATCAGTTTCTTCATGGTCATATATTTGTTGTGTTGTGCACTTGTTTTATAAATAGATATCTGCATTGAGCCTGTGCAGCACCCACACACACTCATGGGACAACATATCATTTTATTAAATTTCGGGAAACTCGGCTTTGACAGCAGATAAATGCGAGTCAAGCCTGTGAGTAGTTTCAATTATTGTTGATAAAAGATACATTATTATGTTTTAAATTAATTGTTTCTCTAATAGCTTTATTGTTTTGTGCTGTCTTGTTTTATACACTCTTGTTTTTAATCTATTGTTAACTGTCAATGCAAAATACTTTTTACGCTAATATATTTTATATTATGTTAAATATAATAGAGCTGCAAAGTTTGTGAAAATCTTTTAGGTAATTTTTTTTCCTTATTCTTTCTTGCAATTTAAAGTAAATGTAGCAGTTTTGTGTTTTTCATTTTTCTCTACAAACATCTGTTTTTGAAAATCAAAGTTGGCAAATTTTTTTTGGAGGGGGTGCAAGTAGTTTTGCCTAGGGTGAAAAATAATTTGGCACCGGCCCTGAGTACAGTTTCAATCAGCTTTAAGTCTTCTAAAACTGCTGTGTCATGAACGTGTTCACCGGCCAACATAAAAGAGACAAGTGGTGTGTGGTTTTTTTAATAAAACTTCTATTAATGGTAGTATTTTCAATCAATTTTCACTAGATAAACATATTTTTAATGTGAGCTGTAAAAGGGCTATAATTGGTGTCAGGAGTGGGAGTTCAAGATTCACTACCTGATGATTATTTGCTAATCATAGAACATTTTTTTATAATGATAAAGCACAATAACAGCCCTTGCAACCCATGAAACGTATGACACCAAATTATACCTAAATATACCCTCATATGTTATGAAGGGTGGAGGAAAATGGAGCACATGGAGAACACCCATGGAAGTTATGGGGAGAATAGCCAAACTTGGGCCACTGGCAGTGTAATAGCTTTGAGTTAACCAAAACACCTTTGACCACTGGGGGATGATCATGTCAATGACATCTTAAAGTCAAGAAGACCTAGCTTCAAAATGTGGAGGCCAATATCAAGTGTGATCCAACCTAATTATTTTATGTTTCTTATTGTAATTACACCATTATATTTCAATATGTTTATCACCTGCAGTGAGGAGTGCTTCAGCTATCCACTGCATTCTCCTCATTAGATCCCCTTTTTTAAAAATTTAGCATGGTAACAGGCCATTTCAGCCCATGAGCCTGGGCCACCAAATTACCTTACAACCCCTGGTATGTTTCGAACAGTGGTGGAATCCGCAGGCCCAGGAGGAAACCCACGCAGACACGGGGAGAATGTTCATACTCCTTAGAGACAGCGTGCTGGTTGAATTCCTTTTCAGAAATTCACGTAGATTTTGCCAAATACAATTGATATTTTCCAACTGAACCTCTGATCTTTTCCCCACGACTGATATTAGACTGATTTGTCTGTGGTTTTCTGTTTTCATTCCCTCTTTTTTGAAGTAGTGGAATTACTTCTGCCTGCCTCCAATCTGTGGGACCTATTCCATAATCCATAAAATTCTGGAAAATGCATTCACTATTTCTATGGCAACCTCCTCTAGTATTCTGCAAATTATTGCATTACGTTTGCTACGAGCTCCTAACTGCAGCATCTAATTGTTTTGTTGCAGTCAGGAGCTTGTAAACCATTAAAACCCAAGCATTTTTTTGTCCTTTGTTTCTCTCATGTCTGACCCTACTGGATTTGCTTCCTGTTTGCTGGTAAAGATTATTTCTTACAGGATATTTCCATTCTTTTCCTTCATTTATTAACAGAGCTTTTCCCCCTCATCTTCCATTTTATCTGACTTCCAAGAAAATAGAAATGTCAGATTGTAAAAGAAGGGTTTTTATGACAAAGCCAACACATGATTAGAAAAAGAACAAACTTAATAATAAGTTTACTCTTCAAAAGGACAACAGACGATCTCTGAATGGCAGTAAGATTTAGCTCAAAAAGCAGAAAGAAGAAGCCATTAGTTTAAAAATGGTGGCATTGCCAGAGCTGCTGTAGTGGTGCTGACCTAGGTGAGCAGGGAGTGGAGACACAGCACTGCTGAATAGGGTACTACCCCCCAGTTCTAAAGTCGATGGATCTGCACAGGCTTTAAATAGACTGCTAAAGGAGCAGATGATTTTTAAAAAATCCTACAACTGCAGGGTCTGTGCCCAAAATGGTGGCACCTGTTCTAGGCAGCAAACCACGAGGGGGTTGCAGAATCCAGGAGAGCAACAGACCAGTGCAGAGCACCAGAAATGGAGAGAACACACCCCTTTTGAGAAGGAGGAACATAGGAACCTACATGATCGTGACCATGGCAATGGACCAGTGAGAGGCGCAGGACCTACCCAGACCGTGGGTGGTTGTCAACCAGCGGTTGAAGGATGCACACAGGCCGCAGGCTGCTGGCGGCTTGTGGTCAAAGGACTTGCATGGGCTGCGGGCTGATGACGATTTGCTGTCGGAAGAATCACACAGGATACGGGCTGCTGGAGTTTAGCTCATGGAAACCAATCTATGCCATGGGATTTGAGAAGGTGCTGAGGGCAAGAAGGGTTCCCAAAGGGCCTCAGGTCCTGAAAGCTTCCTGATCATGTCACAAGTTTGGATCTGGAGCTTGGGTTACCAATGGATCAAAGAGACTGCGGGAGCACTGGAGGCAAATTCATGGACATTCAGTGTCTCTGAGGGGACTCTCTTTTGATTATTTTTCTCAAACTGCAAGGCAATGCTTAATAGTGACTCTTTGGCTGCCTTACAACATACAAAATGAAATTTTGTGTAATATTACATGTTTTGTATTATTACATGACAATTTAAAAAAGGAATCTTAATTCTAAACATAGAAAGCCAAAGTAAGTCAGGTCTTAGTTTCAGATTGAAATGAAAGATCATAAATAGTCTGTGGTATGTATGTGCAGGATTTAATAAGGAAGAAAGTTCTAAACAGAAAAAGCTCAAGTACTGGACCTGCTAGGTTCAGGAAGCATGCAATAAAGTTGTATTTCAGTCGCTAATAGGGAATAAATTCCTTTTTTTTTGGTTACAAAGAGTTTAAAGAAATAAGTTATAATCTATTGTAAGTTGTTACTTTGTTCATACACATATGTTGTGTAAAATAAATTTATATTGACCTTATCTCATGAAAAGTTATTTGTTGTACTTTTTAAAAGACAGGGCAGACACATACTGGAATAAGATTACATCATCCATTTCAGATAACACTCACTGTTAAGGAATGGATATATGTTATCATATGAGTACCGGTAGTTGGCTGTGCATTAAAGATACATTTCTGAAAGGACAGATCAATAACATTAGATTGAAAGGGATATAAAAATGAGTAATATAAAATATGTTTAATTACCATACTGTGTTTTTGCATAGCGTGAATAGAAAAAAATACATCCAAATCAAAGCATCAGGTGATGCTTCAACCACCTCTCGATCAGCAATAAAAAGAATCTGCTCATGAGTCGCTTTCTAATCCAGTCTAGTCCCTTCCTGTTATAACTGTGACATCACTGATTCCCTCTACCATTTTGATTACTTCCACTTCCCTGATTCCAACAGGCTTATCTTTACCATGGATGTCCAATCTCTTTACACCTCCACCCCATCCCTCCACTTAATGGAGGCCCAACCAGTTCCCCCGTCACACTCATTCATCTGACTGTACTTGTTTCACATTGAATAACTTCTTAAATTTCACTAACTTATTTTAGATCAAATATGTAGCTACAGGCAATGCATGAATTTTTTTTGAAGGCTATGTGGAACAGTTTTTGTTTTGTCCCATCCAGGCTCCCTCCCTTAAATCTTTTTCTGGTACATTGGTACTATATGCTCGCTGCCTCTTGCACTCATGCATAACTCAATGTCTGATTACTTTTGCTGGCAATTTCAACTCATCCCTCATCTTCATATGGTTATTCCCTGACTCTGGATCTCTCTGTCTCCATCTCAGGAGATAAGCTACTAACATTCACTACAAGCCTGCTTACTCCCACAGTTACCTTGACTACTCTTGGTCCCAATTTGCTGACTGTAAGGACTCTATTCCATTGTTCCAGTTCCTCCAGCTCCTATTTGATCTTATGATGAAACTTTTTGTACAGGTGCCTCCGAATGTCTTCTCTCTTTCTAACCCATGGTTTCCCTTTAACAATTATTAACAAAGTTCTTGACTACATCTTATGTTTCAGAATGCTCTTGCTTCCACCCTACCAACCTCTGCATCCAACAGATCATTCTCTTAAATTTCCAACATATTCAAGAGATTTTCCTACCCCTAAACATTTCCTCCTCTTTCTGTATCTGCAGGGTCTTTTCCCTCATACCTTCTCATTCACTCTTCCAATCATCCCGATTTTGGTGTTTTCTCTTTCAATCACAGGTGATGCCACACGTATCCTTTCACCCCTTTGCAAAGATGCATGTATCATGCTCTCTATTGTCTACAGATCAGCATTCCACAACATCCCCTCAAAACTAATCAGCAAACTTCAAGACCTGGGCTTTTATACCCCACTGTGCAATTGGATCCTAGATTTCCTCACCTCCAGATCCCAATCAAGATGGATTGTCAAGAACATTACCTCCACAATCTCCATCAGAACCAGAGCACCATAGGGTTGTGTACTTAGACCCTTGCTCTACTTGCTTTATACACATGACTGTGTGGCTCGGAATGACATCACGATTTGCATATTTGATGACGGTACCACTGTAGCGGGTTGCATGAAAAGGGCCAATGAGTCAGAATACAAAAACTTGGCTGAATGGTGAACAAACAACAATGACCTGCTCCTGTAGAAACTTGACAGGATGGTGGCCGGTAGCCTTGCCTCCCTCAGTCTTCTCATGAAGGGCAGTCGCTGTTGAGACTTTGTGACAAGTAAGAAGATGTGTCCAGGATAGGTCACTTTTATGTGGACTCTGAGGAACGTGGTTGCTCTTTATTCTCTCCACTATTGAGTGCTAATGTGTACTGAAGGGTGATTATCCCTGGCCCTCCTGAAATCCACAATCATCTCTTTTGTCTTGTCCACATTGAGATTCAGGTTGTTATTTTCATGAGATTTTCCACTTCTTGTTATTGTTGTTGCTAATGAGGCCACCTACTATCGGGTCTTCCGTAAACGATGACTCTGTTGGAGCTAGATCTGGCATTGCACTCATGGGTCAGTAGCATGAACGAGAGTTGGATGAGCACACAGCCCAGAGTTGTGCCAGTGCTCAGCACGACAGTGCATGATGTACTGCTGCAACCTGGACAGACGGTGATCTTTCCGTTAAGAAGTCCAGAATCCAGTTACAGAGAGGGCTGTTGGAGTCCCAGCAAGAACAGCTTCTACTTTCTAAAGTGCAGACTATTTAATAATTTTTTTTCCATACTTTCAGGAAGTTATATTTGGGGCTGCTAATTTATCAAAACTAAAATAATAAGGGGTGATTGCATTCATTTTATAAGTTGGACTAAATGATTCTTTAATTCCAGAAGTACCATGAAGATCTTTCCTTCAAAAGAAATCTGATTTTTTTTTTGTTAGCCACGGTATGAATTATACCTGAGAAGGTTCCTTTTCTTTGAGTGGGAGTACCAGATCCTCAGATTCTGTGATGCATTCGAGTTGTCTATTCTTTGATACTTTCAGAAATCACTTGGCAGTAACCAATGCCTTATTGTTGAGCTTCCCTGCAAGATCAAAATCAGGCATCCGTCAAAATTTCTTTTGTATTAAAAAAATTAATTTGCCTAATTTTTGATATAAAATAAAAAATATTTCATTTACCAATAAACTGGCCAAAAATGATTTTAAATAAATTTTGATGATCTTAAATAAGATTATTTATAAATGGTCATTTAAACAGAACAGATCATCTGCAGACTTTTGTGTTTCACTTCATTTAGACAGATTAATTAAGTCTCAGAATGGCACCAACAAAAGAAGGGAAATCTGAGGGTGAAGCTTTGCCACTGCTAAAACTGTCCATGAAAATTAGACCGCTTTCCCTCTCAAAGCGGGTATTCAGAGGCTTATTGTGTGGTTTAAAAGGCACTGTGCATAACCCGTGGTGTAATTCTATTGTTATCGACGCTCTGGTAAATAAGGGAAAATTAATGATGTCTGCTACCACATACAGTACCTCACAATGGTGACTATGTGTTTTATATCATTTCCACTTGGTAGTCAGATCCATTGTGATAATTGACAACGAACACTAACAGGGTCATTTTTAGGATTAACCTTTGGCTTTTGGGTTCTTTCTCTGGGGACAGTTAAGCAGCAAGGTCATCTGATCAGTTGAATTTAAATTATTTTGTCTTCTAAATTTGCATTAGTTATGTCAAAACAGAGTACAAGTCAAGATAACCCAACAGGTTCTGTGGATGGAGTGTGATTCACAGATTGAATACAGAGACAGTAACACATCGTTAATAGCTAGTCTACATATAAAAATATTGACATATCAAGTGCAGGAATCAGCCATTCAGTCCCCTAAGCCTGTTCCTGTAGTCAATGTGTTGATTTCAAACCTGCATTTCAGTTCACCCCCAATAACCTTGTTTATCAAAAAATCTATCTACCTGTGCTTCAAGTATATTCAGATACTCTTTCTTTCCATTCTGAGGAGAGAATTCCAAAAATTGACAACCCTCTGAGAGAAATCTCACCTTACCTCTGTATTAAATGGACAAACTTATTTTTGCAACAGTGACTCCTATCTAGATTCTCTTCAAATATCCTCTCCAAATTCACCAATAAGATTTCAGCTCCATGCTTGGCTCCAGAACATACTGTTCTAGAAAGTATCCCCCAGAAACCCCTATGGACTCTTCAGTTAAGAATCCTTTCCCTATTTGAGTTTTACTGTCCAGATATAGATTAAAATTCCCTGATTATCATGATACATTTCTGACAAGCTTCCATAGCTTATTTTCTTTAATATTCCATTCTTCTATGTACAGTAATTACTGTTAGAGAGCTGGTAAACACCTTCTACAACTAATTTCTTGCTCTTACTATTTTTAACTCCCACAAATCATACATATGTTCTGGTTTCCTAAATTTAGGTTATCCCTCTCTAATGCACTAATTCCAACATTAATTATGAGAGCTACTTTTGTGACATTTCCAAGTTTGTCATGCCTTCTTCAATATTCAGGTCCAACATATATAAGGTGAAGTTGTTGTGGATCCAGTCACAGATTTGAAATAGATAACTCAAAGTTCTAGTGTGGATCAACCTTTGACAAGATACATAGAATGTAGAACAGTACAGCATAGGAACAGACCCTTTAGCCCATAGGTCTGTGCTCAACCTGATGCCCAATTTAAAATAAAAATTGGTTGCTTGCACATAATACATATCCCTCTATACACATTCACATGTCAAGAAGCGTCTTAAATGTTATTATTGAATCTGCTTCTACTGCTGCTCGTGGCAGCCTGTAACAGGCACCTACCACTGACTGTGTAAAATAACTAGCCCTGGATATCTCTTGAAACGTTTTCTCCTCATATTAAATGTGCACGAGAATGTGATACTTTTTCTCTGGGTAAAAACTTCCATCTACCTATCAATTTCTTTTTTCATTTTTTATCTTTCATCAGGTAAACCTAGAAAACCAATACACGTTTTTTCAGCCTCTCCGCATAGCTCACACTATCTCAAAAGGCAATATCCTGGTAAATCACTTCTGTACCCCTTCCAAATCCTCCACATCCTTACCATAAGGGGTGACCAGAATTGCACACAATATTGCAAGTGTAGCTGAACCAAAGTTGTCACTAGACCACAATTTTTTTTCAAAAGGTCTGCTTCCTGGAAAAAAAAAGGGATTATGATAGGTATCTTCAAGATGAACACAAAGATAATTTCACGTAGGAAGTTGGAGAAATATTAACTTTAATTGAATTTATCCTGTTTAAACACATAATGTTGCTGACACGTTGCATTAGTTCAACTGACCTAAAAATGTTTGCTTCTGATTTTTGTTTGTACTCAGCATCTGATGCCTCTCATCAGTATCCAACAATAATCAGTCAGCATTAGTTGCCCTGATACTGCTTTTCCATGGCCACAAAGTCCTAGTGAAAGCTTTCACCATGTTCATCCTTGACTAACCAAGATCAGCAGGGAAGAAGACCAAGGGCAAATGCAGAAAATGAATTTTCAATGACATGTTGCACTTTTTTTTAAAATTTAGAGATACATCACAGTTACAGGCCATTCCAGCCCATGAGCCTACACCACCCAAATACACCCAATATGATCAATTAACCCAGAGACTTTGGAGTGTGGGAGGAAACTGGAGCACCTGGAGGAATCACATGAGGTCATGAGGAGAATATACAAACTCCTTACAGGCAGCCCAAATTAATTTAGGGAAATGGATTTTTTTTTCTATTTAGTATATTTCATTTAATATGATACATTTTAATCATACTTTCCACAGTCAACAACACAGCCTAACCTATCTTTCTCATAATTATATTTTGCTGGACTGGGCATCATCCTTATAAATCCCCTCTAAACCTTCTCCAATTGCTATTTCATCTAATTTATTCAATAGGGAACAGAGCTGTAACTCTTCTTTTTAACATCACAAGGGAAGAACATGAAGAGGAGTGAGGAAGAGTGGAGTGGGGGTAATTGCACTAATTCCAATCCACTCAAGCTAATCTACTAACAAGTTCACAGAATTAGTTTCATTTCTGTGTGAGTCAAGCATTATAAGTGTCAGTACACCAATATTGTAAGAATACAATATTTAGAAATTAATGTAAAGTATATTAATCTCTACAAACTTCTTTCTCTCCCAAAGAATATCACAAAATCCAGACAACAGTGCTTTAGTAAATTTCCAAATAAAAATTTAAAAGTATTGCAATTTATTTTGTTGCACCAAATGTCACTAACTGACTCCAGCAGGACCTAACAGAACTGTGAGTGTTTAGCCCTGTAAATGGCAGTAAACATTGGTTTTCAATGGATTTCCAATGAAACCCCTGTTATCCAGAATTCAAGCAACTGGCAACCTCAAGCATCTGACAAAAAAAAGGGGAAAATAAAAATAATAAAATTGAAAGAAATATACATAAAAATTTAAGTAAAAGTTTAAAATTGTAAAAGTAAATTTTCTATGACGTTACACATCAACCTTTGGTGAAGATGACAGCAAATATTCATCCAGCAGAGTACTTCAGTTGTGCTTTGCCCAGAGCAGCTGTCGAATAAAGTATGAATAAAATCATGTTTGAATAAAATGGTGTTGCCCAGGATGAAGACCTCGTTGATGCCATTCACTGTTGGGGTGACTCTCTTAAAATATCCACTTATTCCTGCTTAACAAGAGTCTTTATCTTTATTAGTAATATTATTAAGTACGTTAGTATGGCTTTATCTGTAAACTTGAGGGGAGGAGGAGTTAATTATGATGTTATTGTTCATCTTTTGGGCAGCTCTGTGGAGGGGTAGGAACCTGCAGATCCAGTGATGGTTAAATGTTTTCGAAAAATGTGACAGAAAATAAATTAAAATGCTTTAAGGTTCATATATTCATGCAAGTGAAGTTTGTTCGGTATTGTATTTTTTTACTTTTAAAGTTTTTATTCTTAATGCAGGTGTATTAGACATTGCAAGAGTCAGTTTCAAGCAACCAGAAAACTCATTTATCCAGCATTACCAATCTCTGTAGGTGCCGGATACTAGGGTTTTTACTGTACAGAAAGTCATCTTTGCCCATTTGTTCTGCTGCAAGGCTGAACATGGACTCCAATAAGTGGAACTCTGGCTTGCTGAGATTCCTCCGTGTTACTCAGGGAATTCTTTCTTGAATCTGGGACCTCATTGCTTTCTACGGGGATAGTAAAACAATACATTAGGAGAAAATGGAAACAGTAAGTTACTGTTATTAGAAAATAATGATATGCAAGTTTAAAGTGTTTTCAGGTGTAATTATTGTTTGAAAATGTTTGAACTATTTACTTACATTTTAATTGTTTTTCAGATTACTTAAAGTGTCACATTTTTAAAAAAAAGTCACTTGCAGTATTTTAGCTGGCACAGCCAGAAGCAGGGTTTTTCAGGGATGGTTTGGAATTTGGGGCAAGGCCTCTTCACTGTGCTACTGGAAGTTTTGCCACTTGACACATTTGGCCCTCTTCATTGGGAGCAGGTAACTTTTAGCATCTCCAGGCATGGGCTGGCCAACAAGATCCAACAAATTTTGTTCAAGAAAGCAATCTACAATTCACAGTTTCCTTATTAATGATTTAATAAAATTTTCCCAGTTACTTGTCATCAAATCTACTATGCTTTGTCGAATATCAAATAGAATTATATTTTTTTACAATCAATCCCTGTTAATTTAAATCCACAATCTCCATTTGTATATTCTCTGCATTTTTACCCAGCTAAAGTGACCTCTTTGCTATTATATTTGAATTTCTTACTTTAAATAATTTGAAGTACAAGTAGACTGTATAAACCAAAGATGAAAGTTCAGATTTATTGTCAAGAGTACATACATGACATCACATACAACCCTGAAATTCCTTTTCATGCTGGCCAGGGAGAATTTCTACTTGACAATAGTGCAAAAAACTGTACTCAAGAAAAAATATGCATACAAACAAGGGAAATGGAAACAAAGAAAGAAATCTAACTAAACTGACTGTGCAATAAAGAAAATAAATATTCAACAAATAAATAGTCACGTAAGAGTCCTTAAATGAGCTTCTGATTGAGTTTGTTGTTTAGGAGTCTGATGGCAGAGAGGTAGCAACTGTTCCTGAACCTGGTGGTAAAAGTCTTGTGGTACCTATACCTCTTTCCTGATGGCAGCAGCGAGAACAGTCATGTTGTGGGTCCCTTGATGATAGCTGCTCCATGTAGGTTTTCTCGACGGTGGGGAGGATTTTGCATATGATCTACTAGGCTGTGCCTTATGTGGGGTCCTCATACCAGGCTGTGATGCAGTTGGTCAGCACAAGTTCCACTACACAACTGTAGATGTTTGCTAAGGTTTTCAATGTCATACCAAACTTCTACAAACTTACAAGGAAGTAGAGGTAATGAAGTGCTTTCTTCACAACATGGGTTGGGTCTGGGAGCGGTCCTCCAACATAGTGACTCCAAAGAATTTAAATTTGCGTACCCTCTCCAACTCTAATCCCCCAATGATCATTGGATTGTATACCTTTGGCTTTCCCTTCCTGAAGTCAACAATCAGCTCCTAGGTTTTGGTGACATTGAGTGCAAGGTGCATCATTCAGCCAAGTTTTCAATCTCCCTCCTGTATGCTGATTCATCACCCATTTTTATACCACCCACTGTTATTGTCATATCGTCATAGGTTTAAAACAAGTAGAGCAGAGGGCTAAGAATCCAGCCCTGTGGTGCTCCAGTACTGATGGAGTTTGTGGAAGTACTCACTGATGTTGTCTGGAGCTGAGAAAATCTAGGATTCAATTACACAGTGAGGCCTAGGTCTTGGAGTTTGCTGATCAACTTTGAGGGGATATTGGTGTTGAATGCTGAACAGTAGTTGATAAGGGAGCATCCTGATGTCCAGGTGTTCCAGGGCTTTGTGTAGAGGCAGTGAGATGGAATTCACCGTAGATCTGTTGCTATGATAGGCAAATTGGAACGGATTCATGTTGCCTCTCAGACAGGAGCTGATGTACTTCAACACCAGCCTTTCAAAACACTTCATCACTGTGGATGTGAGTGCCACTGGTTGGTAGTAAGTTAGGGCAGGTTACCAAACTCTTCCTGGGCACAGGTAAGATTGAGGCTTGTTTGGGGTACCACACCCTGCCAGAGTGAGATGTTAGAAAAAATATCAGAATACTAAATTAAAAATTCAGAAGTACCAGAATACTAATACACTCTTTCATGAACTTTACCTGTTTCTGCCATGGTTTCTCTCTCTTTCCCTGTTGATTATGAACTCTCACAGCTCTTCCCTCATTGATTCCATTGTTGCTGCTCTCAGCTTTCATTTGTTCAAAATTTGTTGTGTCCAAACCAGGTCTGATGAAATTACAAAGTTAGTTTGGTCTTGCAGCAATGTGTCAAATAATTTACTCCTGTCTCTGCAGACAAACCTCAACAAATGATTTGATTGTTTCTGCACAGACAATCTGTTATAAGTATAGCAGAACATTAGTTCTGAAGTTATGTGATGTTCTTATTTCCCCAATGGTTTTTTTAATGACTTCTCTAGGTAAGATAACCAATCGGTTAGAAATTGTTGATTTTTTTTTAATCTCACAAAATAAAATCAAGACTGAAATAATATTTCTAAACTTGTCTCAAGTAAAAGATGTGGATTTATTTTTCATTTGTTTTAGCTGGGTTGAAATCACATCTTAAAAATAAAACAAATAAGTTCAAACCTCCTGGGCTGCCCACTTTGTTGGAATAATGACAGGTAATCTGTATAATTATTACATTATAAAAAGCAAGTGTAGAATGTACTGTTTTAGATTTTAAAAGACAGAGGGTGGAAACCTTTTATTATAATGGTAAGAGCTTAATTTAACTGATTGGGTAATGAACAGAAGGAACAAACCTACAAAGTAACCTATGTATACAGGTATTCTAACAATGTTAATAGCCAATTTATCTTAAGGCAAAATAAACAAGAACATAAAGCATTCTCCAAAATCTTTATTATAGTTGTTTGAGGTCAGGATGCCATTTTTAAAAAAAACTTTTGCAGTGAAGTAAGAGTGTCATTTAATTGGATTTTATGTTAAATAATTTATAGCTACCAACACTGTGTTAATTAAGAAGTATAATTGCAATTTTTACTTTAGATCCAGGCAGTAACAGTGATCAGTATATGTGATTCTTGCACTGAAAAGAAATGCAGACATGTGAGATTTAAAAAATCGTAAAATAGCAATACCTAATCATTCAAATACAATGTAAACAATTAAAATGTAAAAAGACTTATTCAATCAACTTGCACAAACAGTGAACATTTTTTCATACTTTCAAACGATTTCAAAATTTTGCAGATAGTGCATAAACACAGTCATGAGGTTACTAGATATCACAAATATTCCATTCAATATATAATGAAATGAAGGGAATTAATAATGGGCACCAGAGAATTAAAAAGGTACCAGAGAAAAGGTTCAGAAATTCACAGGTTCCTCAGTTGAATTTCAAACAACTAAAAGATGAAGCCATGGAAATAATGGATTCATACATTGCAAAATGATTCTTGCATTCCTGGAGGGGTGGCATGATAAGCCCATGATCATAAAAAACGTGAAAAAAATATTGGAAAATAGAGGCTGCTTAGCCAAAGATTAGCAGAAGAAAATGCTAGAGGCTATTACATAACTATTATAAATGTTGTAATAATAAAACTCTTAGGAAACATCAGCGTGGTCCAAGGATGAGATGGGATGCTTGTTGGAGCTGGAATGCAAGTTCCAAGGTAAGAGGAACACTGATTTCCTTGGAGTTTGCGAACAAGTCTCACAAATATTCGTCTCACAATAGGTGAACAGTCAAATTCAATAAGTTAAAAATGCCCCTTATAAATAATCTAATTGTTAATGATCAAGATAAGACTGAGGAAAAAAATAATGCTGTTGTGGTAAAAACTCCCTTCACTGAGGATTTTTAATTTGGATAGTAATTTTTTCATAGGAATTTTACTCAAGTGAGAATTGAGGTCTGTCAGCTTTTAGCTGTTTGATATTCTTTTAGCTGGAGGCACTCCTAGCATTAAGAGTAATTGTGATAAGATTTTAGACATAGAGTAGCTAATCTCTGAAATAACATAAGGAAAAAAAAGTAAAGGTTTAGAAGGAATGAAGGTGTAAATAGGAAGGACCTTAGGAATAATGGCATTATTTTGGGTTCCAAAGTTTGCTGTTTGGAAAGCAAGTTTTAAAAGAATGCAATAAGTATAAAAAGGAACTGGCTTAACAATGAATGGACAGTTTAGATGAGGTAGGAACTTCCATTAATTTAAACATGTTAGAGCTTCATTTTAAATTTTGTTTTACAATTTTAAACAACAGATCAGACCCTTTATTGTTAGGGTGCATTGTTCCCTAAAAGTGGAATCTCAAGTGGATAAGGTAATGAAGGTGGCCTTTGGAATGCTGGACTTTATAAATCAGAGCATAGAGTACAAGAGTTGGCAGGTAATGGTAAAATTGTACAAGGTATTGGTGAGGCCAAATTTGGAATATTGTGTTCAGTTCTGGTCACCAAATTATAGGAAGGATGTGAACAAAGTAGAGAGAGTACAGAGAAGATTCACCAGAATGATACCTGAGTTTCAGCACCTAAGTTATAGAGAAAGGTTAAACAAGTTAGGTCTTTATTCCTTAGAGCATAGAAGACTGATGGGGGATTAGATAGAGGTCTTTAAAATTTTGAGGTGGATAGATAAAGTAGATGTAGATAGACATTTTCCATTGAGGATAGGGGAAATTCAAACAAGAGGACATGGGCTGAGAGTTAGGAAGCAAAAGTTTAGGTGCAACACAAGGGGAAGTTTCTTTATTCAGAGAGTGGTGTCTGTGTGGAATGAGCCTCTGGTGGAGGTGGTGGAAGCACGTTCAATATTATCTTTTAAGAAAAATTTGGATAGATATATGGATGTAAAAAATATGGAGGGTTATGGGGAGAATGCAGTTCAGTGGGACTAGGAGAGTAGAAGTGTTTCGGCATAGACAAAAAGGGCTGTGATGGCCTGTTTCTGTGCTGTAATTGTTCTATGGTTATATGGCAAACAACCTATGTCTATGTTATATTTTAGTACAGATAAGATGTTAAATGTCATCAGCGGCCTGCAGCCAATCCAAATGGTGTAGGCTTGGGAGATGTGTGCAAAATGTACAGCAATGTTCTAGCCAGGATATTTCCTTCTGGGTTAAATGCAAATGATATGGTCCACATTGATTTATGAATGGGAAATAGGGTTTGACAAACTTACTGGATGGGTGCAATTGATAGAAAAGATAGGATAAAAAAATTAATATGGTAATTTGGATTTTTAGAAGGCTTTAATAAATTTCTACATAAAACGTTAGTTTGCATAATCAAGGTACATGGGATGGGGTCACTGCACAAATTGAAATTTGATTGACAGACAAGAAAAGGGGAGCAGGAATAAATGATTCCTTTTCCGGGTGGCAATAGATTGCCAGTAGGGAACCACAAGCTATTCAGTATTGTGAACAGCAATGGACATCTAATAATTTGGATGAGGATATCAAATTCAACACTTCTAAATTGGCCAACAGCATTGAAGTGGATGGGCGAGTGAGAATTATGTAAAGAGACTTTTAAACAGTTTAGACAAGTTAAATGAGTTGGCAAATATGTGGCAATTTTGTATAAATATGAAGTTATTGATGTTGGTTAAAAAAAAACAGAAAGCAAAACATTGTTTAAATAGTGATAGCTTGAGAAATGTTGATGTACAAAGACCATGTTCACTGGTCACTAAAGGCAAACCTGCAGGTGAAGTAAGCAGTTAAGAAGACAAAGGTTTTGCATGCAGAAGCCAGAATGTCTTATTACTAGTGTATAGAGTCTTAGTGATTGCATAAGGAGTATATTGCTTCATTTTAGCCTCTCAACTTAAGATATATTTACTATAGAGGAAGGCTTATCATATTGAATGCTGGGATGATGAGACTGTTGTGTGTGGAGAGATTGGGTCAACTGGCCTGTATTCACTGGGGTTAGAACAAAAAGAGATTTAATTAAAATGTACAAAAAAAGATGGGGAATGATTGGCTAGATGCAGGGTGTTTACCTGGCAACAGGATGAATGGTCTCAGGATAATGGGTATGATGTTTAAGAGTGAGGTGGGGAGAAATAGCTTAATTCAAATGGAGATGAGCCTGTGTAATTGTCAACCATAGAAGGCAGTGGAGACCATGAAAGAAAAAGACAGATTTTGAAACGCAAAAAATTTTTTGGAGATAGCAAGAAAATGGTAATCGTACTGAATAGTAGAGCAGGCTCAAATGGCCAAGTGGCCCACTCCTCTTCCATATTTCTGCAAGTTTGGTACATGCAGGTTCTCATTTACACTTCTAGAATTTAGTACCCATCATGAGTTGAGGAAAATATACTGACTCATTAAATGTATTAATTCTCATTCAAAGGTAACATATAAATACATATAAAGAGATGGTTCCATTGTTTTAGGACAGCTATTGCTTGAGTTTTAGCTTTTTGAGAATATTTTTATTGAGTATATTTTTTCATTTAGTTTTATTCCCACAAATGCAATATTTGCATTCCCAATCCCCACACTTTTTAAAGTTGTGTGTTTCCACATTTAAATCTTAACTATTATTAGAGAAAATATTTTTATAACATTCTATGAAACCAAAAGATTTTTAATCTTAAAATATGTATCTTTGCATCAATCGAAGTTGTGGTATAAGTGTAATGACATGCCTGTTTTCATTCTGGCACATATTTTAAGTACAAGCATATATACACATTTGTGCAGAATGTAAGTTAAAAGTATACAAGTACCTTGCAAAGATGGATAATAAATTTTGCAAAACAGTGCAGGTTATTAGATTGCAAAATACAAAATAAACTTACAGCTATTTGAAAGAAAAATTAAGCAACTTAAAATGAATTAATGTAAACTGATACCAACATCTTACAGGATAATTTTCTGTTCTCTAAGTTCAGATGCAAGGTTTAACAGTCCCAGCTATTGTAATTTGCATATTTACAATGAATATGGTACTTAACTGAAATACCTGATGAAAATGCTGATGGGAGGAGAAAACAATAGATGGCTTTCAAAACTGCAAGATTTTGTGACCTCATCTTCAATAAATAGCCAGCAGACAAGAGTTGGTCATTAAAACTACACTCATATACATTGTATAAGTCGAGCCAGAGAGGCTAAAGGCAGAGTGCAGTAACTAGATCCAGTTTTAATTATATTTATATATATATTTATATATATATGTGTGTGTGTGTGTATATATATATTATATATATATATATTTATATATATATACACATACACACACATATATATGTTCTTTTAAAAATGATTATAAAGCTGTTCATTTTATCTGGTGATTCTGTTTCTCTTCAGAAGTTTGAGGATGTATACATTCACCATATCAGCAGTTGTGCTTGGACAAGTGGAGACTTTTTAAAAAACAGGTTTTTTTTGGAGTTATTTGCAAACAAATTGATCAACTATTTGGGTGCATTTTTTGCATTTGACATAGCAACACCAATGGAATTTACAATGGCACCTTTCGACTTGCGTGGTCTTGAACTGGTCATAACCCCGTCCACAGCACATTAGCTCACAGCCATCCATTCCCTCAGAGGTCTTGTTACAGAGGCGGCCTGATGTACCCAATGAGCCAGTGGTCTCATTCTTCACACAATAATCAGGGCTCTGGTCAAGATAAACCAGATCATCTGCAGTGGGAGGATTGAAGCGACTGTTTACCAGTTCCAGCTTCCCTTTGCGGTTGATTTTCATGGCTGCTGCACTGTCATACTTTTCTTTCAATAGATCACCCACCTTCCGGAAATCAGCTAATTGAAGCCAACATGTCTTCAGGCTGCAGGAGCCTGAAACGCCATGGCACTTGCATGCCACATCTGCCAGATTATACACAGCCTGGAATTAAAGGACAAAACCACCTTTAAAAATTAGGTTTCATTAAACAACTCAGAAATGTTTTTGTCTATTTATGAATAATGTTTAATGGTTCCATTAATTCCAGTTGCAATATTAGTAAACCTCTATTTCTTTGAAAAAGAGAGAGCCTGAGAATCAGGATTCATGCTCCTGGTTCGAAAGAGTGAATGAAATTAAAATATAGTTGCGTGAATGGTGAGATACACAGTGAGATCCTCAATCATGACCTACCATAAGTGAACAAATTAAGTGACAAGAAAAAACTGTAGAAAGCAGCAAACCTTAAGTAATTAAGTACATTAAATAAAAATAACATGCATTTTATTCAAAAGATTATATTTAAGACTTTTTTAATAGAAAGCAGAACATAGTTTAAATAGTGACAGATTGAGGTATGTTGATGTACTGAAGACAATCCTGCAGGTGAAATAAGCAGTTAAGAAGACAAATGTTTTGCATGCAGAAGCAAGAATATCTTTTCACAATTATATAAGGCCTAAATGAGCATACCTGAGTATGCTGTTTTGGTCTTCCAAATAAAGAACATATATTTACTCATAGAAAGAGACTCATCAGACCAGCAACTTAAGAGATTTGAGCCCTGATTGCACCAGAACAAAATGTGAAGGTCAATTTAATAGATCGGAAAGGCAGTCACTAGAATATAAATATAAACATTTTTGTAAAAGTCAATCATGTTCTTCAAGAAAAGGAACTGTCCATTTGTAACAAATTTGACTCCATAGATCATGGTTTGCATTTAGGGTCCCATCAGATGACCAGGACTGAGATTAAAAATATACAGATTTCCCTGTGATCTCCACAAGCCAAGAATGAATAATACTGTACTGAGGTAGGTTTATTAGCCAGCACTGTGATGGTGGGCTGGCAGAACACCTTAAATAGAATAAAATTGATCATAGAGCAGAAATACATTCTTAAAATGAACAGCCATGGATAAATAAGAATGGCCTACAAACACATTAAAGGTAAAAGTAGAAAGGAAAATAGACCCACCAAATCTTTGCAGGAAAAAAGGGGAGAAGTACCCTCAGATAAATAGAATGATCAGAAAGGAAAAGAACTTAGAAAATACTGTGAAAGCAAAGACAACAGGAAAATTAATTTTAGTACAAATAAACGTCCATTAGACAAGATGTTAAGATTCTAAGTAAATGTAAATGAATCATATGAACATTTTTGGGGTGATTATTTCTGCTCCAGAGATAACCCAAATGAATTCCATGTGTTTAATAGAATAGAAGTCAGTGGGATCCATGAGTCAATTGAATAAATCTTCAGTGCTTGTTTTGGATGCTGAACACACAAAGATGACAGAAAAGGACTACAAGATTGATACTAACTGTCTGAAGTTCTGAAGGAAGATAAAATAAATGTAGACTTGCTGGCTTGAGAAAGATGTTTCTGATAGAGAATCTACTGCAGATACAACAAGGTGTGGCAATGGGATGTCTTTAAATTTATTTCAAGTTGAATATTGGGAAAACATGGGTTAATCCAATAACATTTAAATCTGGGGGAACTAACACAATTTAGTGTATGGAATACACTTCAAAGGACAAGGATTAAGAGAGAACCCTGGGATTCTTGAAACACATCCAAGATATTCTTGGTTGGAGGAATTAAGATTAATTAAAAGGAGTACATAATCTATTTTTGATTTTCAATATGCATAGTACATTCAATGGAATACCTGCCATACCTGCTCTAAGTATTGGTCTAGTGGGCTACTCCAATGTAATGATTTAATGACAGTTACTATTGCTGTAAATAATGTGTTCTTTCTGTATGATGAAAGCAGGAGCCCCAATGTGTACACAGTGTTAAATTCTGTGAAGACATTTCATTTGCACTTTATGTTTGCTTTGATATTATTTCAGAAAATTAATATTTTATATTTTGTAATTGCATCTATTTTGACATTAAATTGTGCATTTTGATTTTAGATGCCTGTTATACCTTCCAAGCACATTTTTTTTAATTTTTGAGCTCCACTGGTTATTTGTTTATTCTTAATGAACAATATTGGGTGAAATCAACCTCTGGTGTATTGTAGAGCAAATCCTCTGCAAGATTTCTAAGGTATTCTTCTAATAGTTAACAAATAGATGCCCCAATTTGTGTAAAGATAGATGTAATCCCAGAATATAATCCATGGATGAAGTTTTGGGCATAATTCTAAACAGATCCAAATATCAAGTAAAAATTAACCTTTCCAGGCACCATCAATAATAACCCCAGATAAACAATAAATACTCTTCCCAAGTTCATTGCTTTTTTCTCGTTCTACAACAAAACAATGATATGCATGCCATTCCTCAGATGATGGTACAGGAAAATAATGTATTGCTGTCTCTGTTCCTAGGCTCAGAGTGAAGCCAACTTCACATTATTTGTTGCCCTCCATAAACTGAAAAGAGCAGAGAGATTTTTGAGACTGACTGGCTCATCCAGAGTAGGAACTTAAACAAAAAAACCCACTTCACAGGATGGCATAAAATTAGCATTTGTATTTTTGGTGAATCTGCTCGATTTGTGCATAACTATGCACGTCATCTAAGTATTATAAAATAGGATTCTTTATCTTTTTTTTAATCCTCACTCCAAGATGGGTAGTTTTATCTTCTGATCATTTGATATTTCATGAAACAGAAAAGAATAGTTAATTGTGCATTTTTCACAACATGATTCATGCATCAAATAGATTTGTATTATGTTACATTAGTACAAAACTATTAAAAGATAAAGATAGATCTATAATAATGGGCAGGATTGTGGATTGGATTCATCCATTCTTCTCATTGAAATCAACAGTAAGCCTTACCCAGCGCTGCTACCTTTACATTTTGCTGCCTCACAGGCCTATTGTTCTGGACACCTCACCATTGTAGCCATTCAGAAAAGTGGCATGATGCACAAGTGGTGGCACATGCTGAGATCCCAAACATATCTTAAATTTAAAAATAGACATACAGCACAGAAAAAGGTCCTTCCAGCCCACGAGCCCACGTTCCCCAAATACATCAATTAACCTACAATTCCCATATATTTCTGAAGGTGGGAAGAAACCAGAGCACCTGGAGGAAAGCCAGGCAGACACAAGGAGAATGAACAAACTCCTTACAGACAGTGTGAGATTCAAAGCCAGGTCGCTGGTGCTGTAATAGAGTTGCGCTAACCGATACTTTAACTGTGCTCCCCAAATCATTGCTTAAAATCATTTTTTTTACTCTGGCCAATCTTGAACTCTTTATTACGTGAGAGGAATCAGAAGTTAACAATAAGAATATGATTATTACCAAAGTTGATCAATTACTTTGAAAGAATAAAAGCCTGTCAAAAGGAAAGGTTCCATTTCACACAATGCGATTTGATTGAGTGAACCCAAATCAAATGCTTCCTTTAGAACCAAATGACATACATTTCCCCTCCATATCTCTTACCCATGTGCACCTCTGCCATTCCTTTCAAATTCAATTAAGTATACTCCACAGAAATCCAACAATGAGCTTTCCAATGAGACAAGATAAAAAGGGAAGTATGGGCACACTGACCAAACTATTTTGGGAGAACACAGAAAAAATTGAGCAGCAAGAGCTCCTTGTTTTCACAACTGATGCTTAACTGGGGTGCTAACCTGGCAAATTGCCCGGTTAACCACATTTTACATGGCAGTTTGAAATGTAGGCATTTCAGGTCAAAGATTCTTATCTCTCCAGGACAATTAGCCTTCGGAGGTGCAATAGTTGACTCAGTGGATGGAGCTAGGTATTGAGAGAATATAGTAAACTGGATTAAGCATAATTCACCCCATTATTATGGACTTACTTTAGCCTTTACTTTTATAATTTTATATTATTTTAACAAGTCTAGTGGCATGGTGTCAAAATAATGATCTCTCTCCCATCACCAGTAGGATGAAGAAGATGATAACTGATTTCAGGAGAGGGGTCAGAGATCACACTCCTGTCCACATCGCTGACACTGAAGTAGAAAGAGTAGCTAGCTTTAAGTTCTTCGGAAAAAACATCTTCAGTGACCTGATCTGGGATCTGCACTTTCTTGACCAACATTAACATGTTGATCAAGAAAGCGCATTGACACCTATGCTTTTTTCAAAGGTTAAAGAAGTTTGGAATGATGCCTTGTCTCTCAACGACTTCTATGGGTGGACCAACGAAAGCATGCTTGCTGGATGCATTATGGCATGGTACGGGAACTGCTCTGCTCAAGATCAGAAGAAACTACAAAGATGGTGAATATAGCTTAGATCATTTCACAAACTTCCCTCACCTCCATCTCCCACTGCCTCATAAAGACAGCCAACATACTGAAGGGTCAACCACACCCCGACTCATTCTCTTCTCCCTCCTCCTATTGGGGAGAAGGTTCAAAAGTGTGAAAGCATGCACCAACAGGTTTTAAGCTAGTTTCTTCCTCACAGCTATCAGGCTTCTGAATGAGGTCCACAACACGTTCCCTTTGCTTGGTACTAATTGATTTTTGTTTTACACTGTAACACCACATTCTGTAAATTGTGTCCTTCTTTATATGGCTGTGAATGTTAGAAATAACTGCGAGACTTCTTTCAGAATAATCCTTCACACTATAGTAGATACCATGTAATTTAACTTTTAAAAAGTCTTTTAGATTGTTTTGACCAAGGATTTTTGACTGGAAATGGTAACTCATGTTTTACCCACAAATGTGGCCTGATTTGATGATTATTTACTGCATTTTCTGTTTTGATTTGAGATTTCCAGCATCTGCTGTGTTTTTGATTTTCTTTTAGCATTCAGTCCTCTTCAATGCAGAGCAAGTGTTAAGTAGAGCCAAAGAGAGCCCACAGAAGTCAAAAGGGGAACAGGTTGATTTCAGCAGGAAACTGCAAGCACTCTGTCATCCGCTCCAGCAGTCACGCTAATAGAACACTTCTCCATTCACTCCTGTCCAAATGTTCTTTATTATTACCTCATAAATAGCTCAAACTACATTAGGAAACTTAAGATTTTTCAGATCTTTGTAATGAGTCTCAATGCACAAATTGCAAATCTAATCATATTTTCTATCCATTTACTTTCAGATAGATTGAACACCAACGATATAAGAGGCGGCACATACTACAGCATCAAAGTTTACTTCAGGGAGAATAGATATAATGAGGTTGACAAAAATATACCAAACATAGATATTGCCCATTGGAAGGTTCACATTAAGGTGAAATTTTCATCTGAATAAAATATTTCTGAACATATAATATTATAGAAAAATGTTATATGGATAATATGCATCTTTAGATGAATAAATAAAAAGGCACTGTATGAAAATGAAAATATTGTTTTTTTAAACTTTCAATCCAAAAGTACTACAGTTAGGTGTCTAACCTTTTATCTGCAATTGTCGGGACCAGAAACTTGCCGTTGTTCAGAACCTTCTGGATTTCTGAAATCATTTTGATTTTGGTCCCTTTAAGTAAATGCCTCGCACCTAGTCACTATCATCCATCAGCCCCAGCCTTCTGTCACCTGCCCCTCTGGCTGTCTGTCAGTCCCCCTAGCTGGGGGCCAGTCCCTTGGCCCTTCCCACTAACCCCCCCCCCCCACCCCAGGGCCAATGCCAGACTATTTTGTGCCTTTGGCCTTTGGCCAGGCTGAGCATGGGGTTTGATGTGTGCTGCACAGGAGGCTCTATACCAGGATGTTGGTCAGGTGGAGGTCAGAGGTGACGGGTGGCCCAGGAGCTTGGCCGAAAAGTGGCCAGCGTCAGCGGCTCAGAGGCAGTGGCCAAGCGGGACAGAAGGCCGTACACAAGGTGCAGAGCTGCAGGAGAAGCAGGCCATCGGGACGGTGGTGCCGAGCGCCGACGGCTTCCAGGCGCTCCACCAGCTCATCAGGCAAGCCCTCAGGCACACCACGGTAATGCAGCATCATCCATTGCCTGCTCTCATCTAACTCCTGATGTGGCAACAGGGGTGAGGTGCTGCCGAGCCCAGAGTTTAAGGAGCACCACATCGGATTACAACGACAGCTCAATGCAGGAGCAAAGCTGTCTTCGTTACCCATAATCCCCCATGCAGTTGGAACCTTCTGCCAGTGCCAGAGTGGTTCCAATTGTGTGGGGGATTATGGGAAAGGAAGATGCCATTGCTCCAGGATTGAGCCAGCCACTGCCTGCTTCTCTCCCACTGGGTGCTTGGAGCTGAGAGTTACCTTTCCACCGAAGGTAAGAGAGGGCACCCCTGGGGGCAGGGACAGGGACAATGGGGACTGGGAGGGCCTCCCTCTGAAAACTGAGAATTTATTATGGGAAATTAACATTACTTATGTGTAATATCTACCGAAAAAAGTGCCAGTATTTGGAGGTTACCGGTTTTTGGAATTCCAGATAAAAGGTTAGGCTCCTGTATCAAAAATTTAAATAATGTAAATAGTTTGGTGCTCAGAAGATAGGTAGGCCAACAAATAGATATTTGAAGATATATAAAGAGGTGAATAAATAGTGGTTGATTAGAAATGAGGCAAAACAATTGATAAGACAACACTAAAATTGACAGATAGAGAATTGGACAGATGGAAAGAAAGTGATAAACATTTTGGGAAAATACAGGAGGTGGAACCATATTCATGTCCAAAAATTCTAATTCTGGGTAAATGTAAAGCATCTCTATCCATTTCTTACCCTCCTGCCAGCTTCATTGTTCTGCAGGTTCATTAATGTCCTGGCATGGTCTTCTGAGCCTTTAGGGTAATTTTTCTCCCTCTCCCTGGCATCCACAAATTCTTTGGCAAACCTGTAGCCATATTCGGCATTGTCCCCACAGCCTCCCCACAGCCAATCTCGGGGAAGATCTTTGGGTCTGGCAGCGCGACTGCAGCCACAGGTCGAAAGCTCCCCTTCACGGCATGCACGACTTATTGCATTCACAACTCCCGCTGCTGATATAGAATAAGTGAAAGCTGTCTCGCGGCTCCCTGAAAAAAGACAAAGTATGGTTTATGTAAAAAGACTGCTATTTATTTTGTGATGTTTATGACTTGAAGTTTGCCATTGTGCTCCACAGCCAATGAAGTTATAGCAATAAGGAGACATAAGATTAGCCCAGCCTGTATTGTCAGAAAAATTACGGCACAGAAAGAAGTTTTTTGGCTCATTCAATCTACATCAGCTTAAAGTGTAAGAATTCCATTAATCCCATTCCCTTACTCTTTCCCCATATCCGTGTAAATTTCTACTTGAATCTCCAATTGGCCCTTACAGGTGTGCTCCAGATCATAACTATTTCCAACATAATGATTTATTTCTTGTATCTCTTGCCTAAAACGTGTATTTTTGGAGGGGAAAAATATATAATTTGACAATTTCTTAATTTCATCTATCAATTATCTTTCCACACTCCCATTCTATCTACAATGTCTGCTAGTCTATTCATCTCCTCCTTATTGTCTACCACTCTATCTTCAATTTGGATCACTGCAAATTGTATTATTTTATTCTGTACCCTCCCCAACATTTTGAACCTAAAGAGAAAAATAAAGCTACAATCCCAAGACTGTTCTCTACCACCATCCATCTGAAAAATCACCATTTTTCACTGCTCTCTGCTTTCTGTCTTTATGTTATTTGCCTAAACGTGCTGGGCTTTCAATCTCCCTAACAGACTGTCATCAAATATATTTTAAGTAAAGACCATCGACTGCATTCCCTTCTTCAACCATCTCTGTTTACTCATGAAAAAAATTAATCATTAGTCAATAAATATATTTGAATAAATGTGCTAGCTTTACTTTATTATCTTAAAACTTTTTCAGAAGTATATTATTTCTTTATTTGTAAAGCTGCAAATTATCGAAAATTGCTATCGTAGAAGGGCTCCTTAACCTAATTCCAGTACTTGTGATGCAGCTCTTCAAGTATTTATCCAAGTATATTTTCAATTTGAAGATTTCTGCCTCAACTACACTTTAGCAATGAGTTTCTGGCCCCTACCATCCTCCAAATGAAAGACTTTTTTTCCTTATCTCCTTATAATTCCCTACCAATCATGTTATATCTATGCACTCCTCTCACCCACCAAGGATTTTGATGTCTTTGCTAAGGGAAGTAAGTTTTTCTCATTTATCTTCTCTCAGACCCTCATACATTTTATACAATTCTATTGTCTTCCAAATTTTACATACCTGTGAAGCAAGAATTTCTTTATATCTATACATTGTACTTATGCGTACAAATAAATTTTCATCATCGTCAACTTCCAGGATCTTTGCACATGCACTCCACAGTCCATTTACTCTGCGCATGACTAAATATCTTTTCATTCATGTGAATCTCTTGCCCTTTTGCACGTCTTTAAATACATTACTTTACATTTCTCTGGATTACATTAGATCTAACCACTCTGGTCAAAAGATTTTAGGAGGATGTTTCAAGCAGTTTTAACACTGTCAGTTACATGCTCAATTTTTTTTTACCATCAATGAACTTCCATGTCATACAGTCTAGATTTAAACCTAAATCATTTATTTATATTAAAGAATCTATAGAACTGAGCCCCATGGACATCCACTGGTCACAGATTTTCAGTTACAGCTATTAGCTT
The DNA here is from genome assembly GCF_036971445.1 of Narcine bancroftii. Classification (NCBI taxonomy): domain Eukaryota; kingdom Metazoa; phylum Chordata; class Chondrichthyes; order Torpediniformes; family Narcinidae; genus Narcine; species Narcine bancroftii. The sequence goes on along the minus strand of NC_091479.1, from coordinate 78,033,816 downwards.
TGCTTCCTGGCTCTATGTCAGATTCAGATTTAACCTACATCATCCTTTAATTCCATGGCTTTTAGTTTTTTTTAAAAAAATAGTCCGTAGATGACATCAAATGCTCAACTCTCACATCCTTCCTTCTCATCATAAAAAAAATAGTAAATAGACTGACAGCATCTTCACTTAACAAATCTATTCTATTTACCCCTGATAAATCCACCTTTCTACATCATTTATACAGTCCCTTAGAATTAATTCCTACCCTTGTTTCACCACAAAAGTCAAATCTGTAATTACTCAATTTATCCCTTTCTCCTGTTTTCAAAAATGATACAAGATTAGCTGCCCTCCAAATCTCCAGCATCATTCCTCTGTTCAGGGAGGATTAGATCACTGTAGTCAGAATTCCTCCTGCATTTACTTTAACAGTTTCCCCATAATTCAGGTTAAATTGTCCATGTCTTTACACCCCTTTTTAAACAAGTCCCATTTGCCATTTTTCAGCATTTTGGCACTTTTCCTGGATCTAGGAAGTACTGGAAGATTATTGCCAACCTTCTGAAATCTTCACCCCCAGCAACTTGAAATGTATTCCATCTGGACCAACAGGCTTATTTCCTTGAAGCATAGCCAGAGTTTTCAGCACTTCCCAGTTTACAATTTTAACCCCATCCATTATTTCCACTCTCCTCCCTCTCTTGGGTTTGGCAGTATCTCTTCCTTGATTAAGTTAAACACAAAATATGTATTTAATCATCCTAATGATTCTTCTTTTACGTTACTTGTAATTTTCACCTCAGTCCTTCTTATTTTGCTTCTCACCACACACCACATCAGCTTCTTACATACATTGAATTTACCACTTATGAGCCATCTACCTCTTGATTCATCATCTCTCTTTCTTTGTCATCCAAGCATTTTTCCTTTTGACTCCCATGCCCTGGGTAAACATCCCTAAACTTACCTATAACTAAAATTCATCTTATATTTCAGATTATTTAACTTCAAATGGTGAAAAGGAGTGAGAATTTCCAATAGCCAACAAATTGAACTTGTTCAGATGATGGGAATAAATACTCATCTTATTTGATAAAAAACAAAGAATTATCCTAATGGCCTGACCAAGTATTAATCCTTAAACAAATTCCCCAATAACAGAATGTTATGTGTAATCGTCGAATTTTTTTGACCAATTTTTTGGGTCAAATTTGAGGGGTTGAATTTTGCACATGTCATACTTTTGACCTTGGTAAGCACCTGTGTCATTCAAGGTTTCAGGAGCTGAGATGTCTGGGACCGGCTGATAAGTCCATGTTCAGAGCAATGGGAGCACAGATAGGCAGGTGGCCAGGGCATCAGAGGCAGCCAGTGACGATCTGCAGTAGGGGCATCAGTGGGTGGGCAGGCCAGGACAAGTGTCTGTGGTTGGGACAACAGGAGCTCCAAAGGGCAGGCGGCCGGGGCGAGGGTTTGCGGTCGGGATGTCAGATGTGCAGGCGATCAAGTAAAAAATAGGGGGGGTAGATTTTTACAGGGGTCACATGGAAAACACCTGAATTTTGGGCCAAAAAAGGTGGGGAGTCGACTAATACCCGGTACCAACGATTACACAAGTCTATGTGGTAAAGTAATTGATCTCATTGCTTCCAGTATATATTTTTGCCACATTTGCATCCGAGACAAAAAAGATTACATTTGAAATTGTGTTAGCTACATTCAACATTCATTCAAAATAAACTCAAATTTTCTTTTTAGTATTTAATATCAAATTAGCGAATTATGAAAAATGGTCCATTCCCTGAAATGTACTTGTTCATTATACTACACAAAGATAATATTTAATAGAGGAAAACTTTATATGAGGTAAAGATATTTGAGATTGGGTTTATGAGAAGTTAAAGAGATATTTAAGTTTTCGAGGGTCTGTTAAAAAACTGAAAAAGTAATCGATAAACCACATTATTAAATAGTTAAGATTTTCACTAGAAGGGGCATCCATTATTATAAGTTTAATTCAGCAACTATCCATCCATGCAAAGTCCTTAAGTGAATCAGCTTTATGATGTTTTCTATATTTGAATATGTTAAATAGTTTTCACATAATGAAGATTACATTTCAGGAGTATCTGATTCATAAAACTTGAATGATGCATCAACTATTATTTTCATATTTAAAGGCCAATGAAATATAAATGAAGAATAATGCTTCATTAACCATATTTATTACTGGTAAACTATATAAGCCCAGGTGAAACAAGGAAAGACAAACAATCAGGATATCGAAAAGAACATCTGAATATATTCCAAAAGAGGTAAAATCACTAACAGTGAAACAAGTCTGCAGACACTCTGATTGTGGTAAATATACAAAGGTCCCGCAGCATCCACAGGAGGAAAAGATGAGTGATTTACGAAGGTATGAGCAAAGCGTAGGCAGGCATCTAAATAAAAAGATTGGGGGAGAACCTTCACTGTCTGCTGTAACAACGGGGTTCTCTCTGTGTGGCAACCCATTTCAATTCCTCATCCCATTCCCTTGTCGACATGTCCATCCATGGCCTCCTGCACTCTCCAGCTGAGATCACGTTCAAATAGGTGGGGTGGGGGAAGAAACACCTCATATTCTATCTGGGCATCTTTAAACAGATGGCATTAACATTGACTTCTCTGGTTTCTATTAACCCCCCCCCCTCCCATAGCCATGTCTCTTTTTCCTCCAGCTCCCCACCCCTCATCTCTCTCTTTCCCTATCCCTCTGTCTACTTTCCTACATCTCTGCATTCACAAAGCTTCCACCAACACCCACCCCCCCATCAATTCTCAGCTTTTCTCTCCTGTCCTCCTACCCATGTTCACCTATGGCTTCTTGACTGTTGGCCTGTGCTCCTCCCCCTGTCCCTTTTCTCCAACCCTTTTTATTCAGACGCCTGCCTGCTTTTTTCTCGTAGTTTGACAAAGAGTTATATATCATATATTTGCCTCCCATCGACACTGCAGGACCTCCAGCACTTTTGTGTAAACAGTTCAATGAAATGATCCTGCCATGTTCATGGATGTCAATTTGATCTTAAAATCTACATGGATGAGGCCAAACAACAACTTGGGGAACAACATATCGAATTCCATCCGGGCAGCTTAAAAACCAATGAAATTAACATTGTATTTTCTATTTTCTGGTTCCATTATCCATTGCCTCCCTGAATTATTTCCCCACTTCACCTCTCTCACTTTCCAACATCCTATTACCTTGGTCCCTCTCCTCAGGTCTCCCCTTCTTTTTAATTTTCTTCCATCTTGTCTCAAGAAAGGGTCTCTGCCCCAGTCATCTCTATCAGGAGCTGAATCCTTCCAGCTTCCTGTTGTTTGCACAATATTCCTGCATCTGCAGTTCTTTTGTTCCTTTAGAATTTATACTTTCAGGTTTCCCCATCATTGCTTTTGAAAAGTTTCATAGTTTCCATCATAAACAGAGACTAACCTCAAAAGCTAAAAAGGGGAAGGGCCACTTTTTTTTCCTCAGAATGGAGATTTTAAGAGGACAATTTGTTTAAAGAATTGTTTAATGGTGTCTCAAGTATAATTGACTAATGAAACGGTGATCCTTTAATGTCACGATGGGAAGATATCAATATCATTATTTAATCTTATTCAAATATCTCTTTTATTTCAAATGTTAATCCCATTTGATGAAATTCCAGGTTCATAAAAAATTCCTTTACTACCGTTCTTCTGAAAAAAAAATTAGTACAAACCGAATCCGTGCTTTTTTTCCCCCCCCCGAGAGTGCTTTCAATTATCATTTCTAATACTATCCCTGCAAGTCATCAGGAACCAGCAAAATAATGGCCATTTTCATTGGTCTCAAACCATACAATAGTGGTAATAATGAACGAAGTGCAGGTGCACAGATTTGGCTCGTCTCTACTCAACTGGGGGCAAAGATTCAACAAAATAAGCGGCAAGACCACCGAACGAACTTGGAAACAGTACCTCCCCCCGTCACTTTTTTTTAATGAATGACTTTTCTGACGAGTGACAACACATCTGAGGAAAAGAAAACACATTATATAAACAAAAGCAATCCTCCCCCTCCCATCACTAGAACAAAACGGACAGAGAGCAAAGCGATGTAAAGATGAGAGGTGTCCTGGAACTTTGGTCGCCAAGTTGCCAATCCATCTGCTCTGCACATGGAGTTCAGCTCCATTCTCTCCCAGCCCCCTGACTGACACCTCCATTTATTATACTGTGAGTCGGTAACATCAATCTAGTCCCGGATTTCTCGAAACCCTGTGAATGAATAATTGAATTTCAAAAAGACAGAGACAATGTATCGAGGCGACACCTTACTATAACCCTAGACGACAAGGACTAATGACTCGCAGGGCCGCGCTTCCAGAGAAAAGATTTCGGCTGCACTTTTGTTAAAAGGGGACGAACAAAACGGATCTAACACTTGCGTGCTAAGCTTTTGTTTCATAGAACTCCTTTTGTTATGTAGCGAAGTGAAAAATCTCACCTATCTGCATTACCCTTCCAAACACGGAGGTGTCATCTACGGTGCTGCAGTTCCATCGCCTCTCTCTGAATTGGTACTGACATTCCTTGATGCCAGTCTTTGCCCCTTCTCCAATATAAACCATGTGATCTTGGTACAGCTGGCATAATTTCCTCTGCCCCTGCGACAGGCCGCTCAGTTGACCGCAGAGAGGTTGGGCGCCTATAATATACATCTCCGGCTGTTGAATTGGGTTCATAGCCAAAGACCTAAAATTGAATTGAACAAAAAAAAACACACGTTTATCGGGGAACTAAAGAAGAATCGACATCATCTAATAGGGTCGATTTATTTCGACCCTCTTCAAATGTCGTTTATTTGCTGACCAAAGCGACAACGATATTTATTTAAATATATTTTTTAATCTTTAAGCGGAATGCAATTAACATTCAGAACTAACCCACGGCTCCATTAATTGTTTAGATCATAAAAGGAAAATCTATTCGTTTAAGGATAGCTTTCATTTTCATCGAGGCGGTTAAATCATCCAGTGTGGACGATATTTCCGCATTTTGGAAGATGTAATTTTTAAAGATAGACCCAAAAACAAATCACTATTACGACTGAAAATCGTATTGTCTATATTGCATCACTACCTATCTTGCTGGCCTGTGTATGTAAGAGAATTTTGATATTAGATGTCAAAAATTGTACGTATTGTAAAAACGATAGGCCGTGATGCACCTACATACAGTATATTACAGTGAAATTTGATTACAATGTTAAATGATGGATCTTTGTTCAAGTGACGATTCACCATAAAATCCCTTCATTACAATACACTTCCACAATATCTACAATTGCTATTCAATTGTTACTATATACCCTTTATTATTATATACTTAACCAACTCACACAACCTCTCGAAATTAAGATTGATCATGAAATAAATAAAATGGTGAATCGAGTGTGCCAGTACTTGACAGAAAATATAATACAAAATACTGAAGTAACTTACCACCAAGAGTTTGCTTGAACCAGGCTCTGGGAAAAGCTGGACAGTAAAGCGGCCGCCAAGAGAAGGTGAAGTCCAGCCATTGTAAGCCTGGCTGGGGTAAACCCTGCATGGAGCGCTCCCCGGGCCAACAATTGCACCGCCACGGCACTCTGGAAATAAAAGTCAGTCAATCAGCCCAGCTTTTGAATCAGATCCACAAAGCCTACACACTCCAGTTTCTTTGAATATTTTCTTAACGCAGTGGTCCTTGCTTTACCGCCCCAAGCTATAGTATCGGCGGTCCGATTGAATCCCAGCGAATCCCCTGATGAAGACAAGACTTTTATGAGGGTCCATCTCCTCGCTCCGATTGGTCAGGGACTGTCACAATAAATGGGGATAGATTTAACTTGAGGTTTGACATCTGAAAGTAAGATCACGCATTACAGCTTAAAGAGAAGCAAACTTTTCCTCCATCGCCCGTTTTCTCACAGAAACCTAGAGAGGTCTCTCTATTCGACAACAAAGAGAAGGAATATAACTATATTGTTGTCTGGCAAACAGGGGGCGGAGGGCGCCGATCCAGGAATAGCAGCCATCACCACGCCCGTGCTCCTTCCGAGCAGGTCTCGACCACCAGTGTTAACCAAACACCAAATGGATACAGATTGTGGGCTGTACAAACACGATATCCTGGGGTTGAAGGAAGATACACCAACATACCACAACCAGTGCAAGAAAGTCCCTTCCCATCTGTTGAATCGTTCAACAAACTGAATAGAAATTTGGCGTGAATAGACTTTTGGGGCATCTAAAATTTTGAATGATCGAAAAGGAAAATGTAATGGGTAGGGCAGTCGTTTTGGAACGCGTTGAAACAATATTTACACCAGGCGGGGCATCAGGTAATTAGTTCTATAACAGAAGGATGAATAGATCTCATACTCGGGCTTCACATTTGAAACTAGTCTCATCTGTCAGACATCGGGCAATAAAATAATTTGAAAGGACAGGAACTAAACAAGCATGATGCTGAATATTACTTTCCCGGGAATGGGGCGACATCTGCGATGAAAAGCGGACTTTCCAAACATGAAATTATTTCCAAAAAGGAGATGTGTCGTATCTTTGCTGGAATTATCAAAGTGCGGGTGCAGATTCCTCTCAATTGCATGGTATTAATTATGCAGCGACATTTCCTAAATAGCCTGGCGCCTTCTGCTAGGTAAATCGAACATGCACACATCCTTCCTTCCATTTAAAAAAATATATTTAATGTACTGAACCCTGTTTTTTTCTCCTCCATCCCCTACCATCTCCTGTACATGGGAAGGTGCAAATATCTCGTGCTCTAATCCTAAATATTTCCAGGCGGCTCCGGTTTTGCAGATGAAAAGAAATCGCGAGCCAAAACTTATTGAGGTAAAACGCAGACAAACTTCTATGAATTCTTACTTTTTCAATGTCTGATGCGAATACTTCTGCTAGCAGCAGACTGCCCCAGTAACTACCAGTAGCGGGAACCGTGCCCATACAAATTCCTAAAATGCAATTTACCAGATGTTTAAACCGGAGCATGAACTGGCGAGCATTGAGATAGCGTCCATGAACTCTCAGCTGAATCTCTCACCTGCAGTCTATTTGAACAGCAACCCAACCCCATACCGTCCAGACGTCCGCCTGGGAAGCAGATGATTGACCTCACAGCCAAAAAAATGGGGCGGACGCCAGTAATGCAGTGACCCAGAAAGTCCAAGCGATCTAAATTCCTAGATTGTTCAGGTTTAACATCAGGGAGACCAGGCGATTGTTCCCAGGTTATTATATCAACCTCGTCTATTAACTAAAAACGTAGCTATCAATGTTCTATTCTTGCGAATAACATTTCGTGGTTGGATAGCGCGAGAATCACGAGAACAAAATAAAAGTTCAAACAGCCATTCCCGTTTAAATAAACAGATCAATTCATTTTAACCTCCTGTTGGCTTTGTAGAGATAGCCAGGATTTATATTGTCCATCCTTATCTGCCTTTGAGTTAACAGTGATGTGAACTTCCAGCAGGATTTTGACTTTCCTCAATGGGGCATGAAGCATCTCCGACTCAAAATGGCAGTGCCTTGAATGCAATAGACATCTTATTCAACTTTTGCCCTCGAGGTTTGGGAAATCATGTCAAAGGTATTCAAGTGGACTGCTTTGTCCTGAATACTATTTAGCGTTAGTGTTGTTGAAGCGGCATTTTTCTTCCTAGTCCCGTACGTGTTGGAGGGTAAGAGGAAAACCCACGCAGACACGGGGAGAATGTATAACTCCTTACATACAGCGACGGATTTGAACCCGAGTCGCTGGGGCTGTAATAACGTCGCTTATCCAACAAGTGTTAAATATTCCAGTACATTCTTGGTTTATGCCATGTATTTCTGGAAAGTGGATGGGAAGGGAAGGTGCTCAGAAAATGTCATTCACAACAGAATGTCCAGCCTCTAATCTGGTCTTTTCTTCTTCTGGCTATCCATTCTAGGATGGTGAACATTCCTTTCAGTCAGTCTCTGGGGTTTGATGTGAGCGTCCTGGAGTGGGTATACAGGCCGACTCTTGACAGGCACTGCTTGCCACATACTTGGCAGGTGAGGTCTGTGGGGTGGAGGGTGGGGGGCAGCAGCTCTGCTGTGGCACTTAGTTCCTTTCCTCTGTTGCCTAATTGAGCTTGTTCTCAGCAGCATCCACACCTTTTCTGATGGCGTCACTCTGCTGTGAACGATCTTGAGCCAAATCCTCCCATAATGATAGGGCAATGTCAGCTTTGTTGAGGCACCTGTGCACACATCCTTGTATTGCAGTTGCTGCCCTCCTTGTTTTCAGATACCACTGGACAGAGGTTGAAACTAATGGCATTCCAGCTCTAGAAAGGACCTCAATATTGGAGACCTTGTCTCGTCAGGTGATCTTCATCAGAGAACGTATGTAAAGCTGCTGCAGTTGACTCTGATATGGGCACCACGTCTCACATCCATATAACGAGGCTGATAAGACAATGACCCTGTACATCTTGCACTTGGTGGCCAACCTGATATTCTGTGACCAAACCTGATCTTTCAGTTAACCAAATGTAAAAGCAGGCCTTTCTGGTTTTTGACTCAATCTCTACATCTAGACAAGCTGAGGATGTTATTGTGCTGCACAGGTAGCAAAACCTGTTGGCAGAATTGAGAAGAGTGTCATCAATGAGGACAGTTGAATCTTTGTAGCTTGAGCCAGGAACCAGTTGGTACAAAACTTTCATCTTTTTCAGTCACACCATCTAGTTTGGCAGCACTGGCAAAGTGACTGGTGATCTCCGGTAATTCTTCGAGAGAGAGAGTGGGTAACCAGTGCACAGCCATCAGCAAACTGTAACTCATGTGCCAGAATGTCCTTGACTTTTGTTTTTGTTTTCAGTCTTGTGAGGTTGATAAGCCCATCATCAGACTTCAGGTCTGATTTGGCATCCTGAAGAACAGCAGTGAGGAATAGTCCAAACAGAGTAAGAGCCAAAACACAACCCTGTTTTATGCCATTGCTGATGGGAAATGGGTCTGACAACTCACCACACATTTTGATGAGGCCTTCATACTTTCATGGAACTGATAGATGATGTTGGTTAGGCATGGGGGGTGAGTAACCAAATTTTGGTAAGAGCTTTCACAGGCCATCTTTACCAACAGTGTCAAATGCTTTGGTTAGATCAACAAATGTGACATAGAGACTTCTCTGCTGCTCAGTTAATTTCTCTACTCTGGTCTTGTGCTGCAGTATTCAAGTGGTCTCATGAAATTGCATTTCTGACCAATGATAATCCCAGATAGGGGATTCAGGATAGCAGCATCATGAATTGTTAAAGGCTGGTGGGTCAGGCTCTTTCTTATTGGAGAAGGCCTGTCATTCTAGAGGCAATAACTTTACTTTCTACTTACTATGTAACATTTTTTTTAAAAATGATTGCACTGTTGAGGAGACATATCAGGGCATTGACAAGAGTTGGTAATTTTTTGCTGAAGAAAAATTAGATAGACTGGGGATGCTTTCTTTGGAACTTAGAAGCAGGGGAGAAAAAATAATGTTTAGTTACGAAAGGCCTGATAGGATGAGCTGGAAGGGCCTAATTCCCTTAGCAGTAGAGTCAAAAACTAGACGGTGTGACACATTGTTATATTTTATATTGTATATAGTTATGCTTTAAAGGAGATCAATTGTGGCAGGTTTTTCAGTGTAGGACACATCCAAACACTTCAAAACAGATCTCATTTAAAATGCCAGAGCTCTGCTCAAGCCAGACAGGCTCCGAGTGCCTTTGCACGAACTTTTAAGAATACCTAGAAGAACTTCACAAGTAGGTGTTAATTGGACATACTGTGGAGTAATGGATTATTGTTTTAGAAAGTAACAGATGAACAAACTCAGATTAGGTCCAAAGCCGCAGTCTGTCTGAGTGCAGTTGGCTGTTCTAAGAGAGCCATGTGGTTTTCGCTGAGTGAGAGAGAGAATTCAGTTCTACAGTTCAGCAGCAGCAGCAGCTGGGACTGGAACAGGACAAGCTGGCAAGCTTGTGGAAAAACCCAATTTTGAAGACAGGTTGTGAGTTCTTAGTTCAGCCTGGTCAAAGCCTTTGTTGAGGAGATAGCTGGCTGTATAATGTTTCACTAGCAATAAGGGAAATGTGGTGACCTGAATGAAATAGGTTATCATCTGGAAAACCCTGATGGGGCAAGTTTCTTCAGCAAGACACTGAAGTGACTGATTGGAAGGGATCAGTTGTGGGTGTCCAACGAGGAACAAGTCTCTCTCTGAATAGTAATAAGTTAAAGTTTGATCCTGTTTTCATGTTTAAAGATAATTAAAAGCAACCATTTGTCTTGGTGAATTTCTATTGCTGCTGGGTTTTGGGGTCTTCTGGGCTCATAACAGCAAATTTAAAAATATTGTTAGAAGGCTTAAAGGAGAGGACAAATATTTTCATCTAGATGGTGAGAGGACCTGTACCTTACTGGCTGAAGGTGGGTGACAGAAACTTCATCACATTTGATTACCTACTACATGGAGTCGCGGCTCTCGTTTTTGTTGTTGCGGAATTATGCAGCAAATTATTTCGGGCCATTTCAGAGGTTCATATGTGGATTAAATAGGGTAAAGATTGTCTTCATGAACCAATAGAAAAATAGTATTGCTCAGCGTGTATTTTTCATTTCTTATTTATTTAATTAAATGAATGATCACAGCACCATGGTGGGATTTAACATTAATACACAATGAGTTATATAATAATGAAAATAATAATAATCCATAGCCCCTCTCCATTTTGTTCTGGCCTATATTTTCTCATACTTTGATGAAGGGCTCAAGCCCAAAAAGTTGGTTATGTATCTTTATATTTGTTATATAAAGTATGGTTTGACCTGTTGAGTTTCTCCAGCATAGGTTTTGCAGTATGGGTTTCCTCTGACCGCTCTGGTTTCTTCTCACCTTTCAAACTATATGCCATATATGGCATGGTTAGTGTAGCGGTTAGTGCAACACCTTTACAATGGCAATGATCAGGACCTGTGTTTGAATCTTGCGCTGTCTGTAAGGTATTTGTACATCTCTCCATGTCTGCATGTTTACCCTGGGGGCTCTGGTTTCCTCCCACCATTCGAAACACACCGGGGTGTCAGTTAATTGGGTGTAAATTGGGTGGCACTGACTCATGGGCTGAAATAGCCTGTTACTGTGCTATATGTCTAAAATAAAAATAAGGGGGTTGAAGATTAATGGAATTATTTGGGTGGCACAGGCTCATGGGCTGGAAGGGTCTGTTACTGTGCTGTATATTTAAATTTTAAAAATAACATTTAAAATAAAAATTCTGGGGTATAAATTATGTTATTCTTCTCCATAGTTGTCAGAATTTTGTAATTTTTGTATCCCTGATTCCCAACAATTGTAATTTTTATTTCTGGTGACTAAATGTTGACTTTTTAAAAACTATTTCAACTATAATTTTGTGAAAAATTAAACATTTCAGCAGACTGCATAAATAATCTTGTTTTTCTTTATGTTCACACATTGACAAGAAAAAAAATTATATCCAGTATAAGTTAAGGGATAATACCTGTATTCAGATTTCCCAAAATCTATGTGCAAGAAAATCACCGTAAGCCATTAGAATGAAGAGACCTAAAATGGCTGCATTATCCAATATTATGTTGTGTATTTTCAAAATTTATTCATAAATACATAACATACTATTTTTCAGTTAAAAGCTTTGAATCTGATCTGAACTATCTGATCACACACAGCTTTTCTACCAAAACAAAAGCACTTGTTATCCACTCTTGGTTACATCAGCAGATGTGTTCAGTTCATCGCTTGGAGCTGTTTGTAAGATTATCTAGCATCAGTATATGCAGGAAATTAAATTGCTTCACAATACAGAAGTAATGACAGTAAAACTCACAATAACAACTTTTCAATAGGTATATTACAAGAATCTACAATATTCAATTAAATTTGGTCTGGACCTAATATCTGCATTCTGTCTATACAGACAATATCCTACAATGATAAAATTCTATGGCTACACTGTATAATAGGGCCACTAAAATAATTGTGTTCTCACTGTTTCCTCCTATTATTTATGTGTGGAATCTAGCTGCAGGCTTCTTTGTACTATGTGATGTAACTCAGCAATGATATGTCTGTATTTCTGGTGATGGATTATAATTCTATATAAACCTCTTCTTATCTTTTCCAAGTCAATGACAATTGGCAAAAGCTCCTTGGTTAGTTTTGATGCTCTACAGAAGGTTTAGAATGTTACTGAAAAGAAAGAGATTTTATCCCCATCAAGTTTTTGCGCTTTTCATCACCTGATAAAAGTACATTCTCAAGTTTATTCCCAAATAAACATTTAAGTTGTCTATTTCAAGCAACAATTTAATTCTTTTTTAAAAGATGCTACAAATATTGCATAAAATAATTGTTACAAAATTATACCCTGTAAACACCAATTTATAACAAACCCCCTTTCCAATGATCTTAAACACTGTGCCTCTTGTCAAATCTTTAACCATTAATTTTTGATACTCTAAAAGTTGGCTTAACATTGGCTACAGCTATACTGCAAGTACAGTGAAAACAATTTGTGGAAGTAATAAATCCACATCCATATAATCTTAACTCTTTATTACTTTGAAGAGGTCTGTCAGGTTACTCGTTAATGCTCAATTCTTGTGAGAAACTGCTTTTTTCATGCCTCTTGTAACTTTTGATATCTGTATTGATTCTTGCTCACATATATATACCCAGGAGAGAAACAGCCAATGTAACTTAAATTGTAAAGTGAAATTTCTCCCAAAGCAACATAATTCCATGTAACACCAATTATGGTTCAAACCTTTCCTATCTGGAAATCTAAAGAAATCCTACTTAAGAATCAAATAAGAATCATCACTACAACTGGATATTATCATAATGCAATACTGTACATGTCATTAGGAAAATACAATTTCCTGTTGGTTCATGCCAACTTGATTTTTCCTTCAAGTTAATAATTTTGTGAGGACAATCAGCAATGCTGGATAATAGAATTAAAACAGGCAATTTCTGTGGTAGGGTACACAATGTTGTACATCAATAGCCACTTTTCCACTGGCATCCCAGTTAATTGACTGTGCAGTGTCCCGGGATAGGGAGCCATTTGTGCCATTTTCACTGGGCCGCCCTAAACTGGGACAAAACTCATCCCCGGGGATCAGAGTCTTTCACCTTTAACTGGAAATGGGTGACTTTCTACTGTCCCTTTTCCAGTTTTATTTTCAGCATGCCGGCCGGTGCCAGCTGACACCAGGGATATGAGTTGGGATCAAGGTGGTAAATCCCTGGTGTGAAATGATGTCATTTGACACTGGCATGCTGACTGTTTTCTTTTTCCACTGGACCCTGTCCCAGTTAATTCCTGGAACATAGTGCCAATGAAACATCCTGAAAAAAATCTGCTCTAGATAAATAAACTCTAAACACTGATTGCTGTAAAAGGCAGGAGCATCATGTACCGAATAAATTTGAGAGGTTTAGGCTCTACATTGATAAAGTCATCATCCCTTTACTTCAGTCCTCAGAGACTCCATAGATGTCACCTCAATTTTATGTCTTGCCAATTGTATATTGAGGTGACATTTTTGACCTTTTGCCTCAACAATTCTTTGTCCATAAACTCATCTTATTTAAGTAGATTTTTCAACATCTATAGAATACATTCACACGACAGAGAAGAGGTGGGAAATCTTGTGATATGGTGCGAGAACAACAACCTGAATCTCAATATATACAAGACAGAAGATATGATCATGGACTTTAGGAGGACCAGGAACGACCACTCTCCATTACACATCAATAACTTGGTAGTGGACAAAGTAGAGAGCACCAAGTTCTTTTGTGTCCACATATCAAGTGACTTATCATGGAAACACATCTCCTCACTTGTCAGGAGGAAATAACAGCAATTTCCTGAGAAGACTGATGGGCAAGGCTACCGGCCTTCTACAGAAACTCAATTCAGAGCATCCTGACCAGCTGCATCAGTATGGTACAGTTCCTGTAGAGAATTGGATCGGAGGTCAATACACAGAGCCATAAGAGTGGCAGAGAGAATCACTGGGGTCTCCCTTCCCACCTCCTCTGCCATCAATGTGATCTACCAGGATCATTGTCTGAGGAGGACGCGCAAAATCATTGAGGACACCTACCACTCAGCACACAGCATCTTTCAACTACTCCCATTGGGAAAGATATAGTGGTATCAGCGATAGCACTCTGCTATACTTGTGCAATCAGATGATGATAAACTTTAATTTGAACATTTAATTTTAATAGGATTTGGGAAGGGGTTGAGTCAAGGCCTGAATCAAGAACCCACTCAATTTCAAGAAACAAGTGACGTACAACATTGAGACCAACTGATGATCTTCCCTGAGCTCGTCACAAGGCACCAGGTGGGTATCCTGTTGTTAGCCTGGGCCCTTCTGCAATGCTCAGTGGCTGGTTCCACCCCGAATCAGCCTTAATAGTTAGTGAAACCACAAGCTTCAAACTTCTCTTTCATAAAACCATATACCTAATAAATAATAAGGCCAATGCTTAGTTGCTTCCTCTCTTTCCGTTGCTATCTTGATTGCTTCTTAATGTAATACTAGCAAAGATTTTTTTTAAAAAGACATCTAAGTACCTATGCATAATAGAAAATACCAAGAAATAAAAGAGATTTACATGAACAAAAGTATAGGTGTGTTGAAAAACTAAACTCTCTGATCTGCTGAGTATATTTGTTTATGCTCTGAGACAGTCATTGCTAATTCTGGTCCAGGTGAACTCCAGTCATTTAGCTGATTAAGCCCAGGTGTGAGTTTGGGACACTCAAACCTCAGCTCAGCCAGGAAGCTTCAACTGATATTCAGTAGCCATTCAGCCTGGTTGCCAATAACACAGTCTGTCAGTTCATCCACACAGGGTCAGGAAGTTTTAGCCAACAGGGAAAACAGTAATTTACTCAGAAAATATATACTTGTTTCACTTACAATTTGAAATTCAAACCACTGTTTATGATGAACTACTGATATTGTAAATAGATAATGTTTTCTCCACAGTGGGTGGTAGTTCAATGGAATGAGCTGCCAGAGAAGGAAGTACAGGCAGACTGAACGACATCATTTAAAAGGTAGGCGGACTGGTAATTGGGTAAGAATGATGTAGGTGGGTATGGGCATAATGTGGGAAAATGGGATTAACATAGGTAGGCATTCCCAGTGGCATGGTCAAGTTGGACCAAAGGACTCCTTTCTATGAAGAACGGCTGTATTACTCTTATAGCACCCTCAGAGCAGTGTTTCCCAGAGAAAGAAGAAATAGTCCCTCTGAAAGAAATTATTATGCACCTAAGTTTTATATGACCAGCTCCTTATATATTTTAGCTATGTCTCCTCCCTCTAGCGGAAGCATCATAACTCTATCAAACCTGAATAAAGTTATTCCTTTCTTGTAAATTCCAGGGAACACACCCCAAGGATGCTTGCTAAGCCCACCGTTCTACTCTTTTATACACCCATGACTGTGTGGTCAGGCACAATTCCAATGCCATCTGCAAGTTTGCCGATGACACCACAGTTGTCCGCAGAATCACAATGGCGATGAGGAAGCATACAGGAGGAAGATAAATCAGTCGATGAATGGTGTAATGACAACAACCTTGCGCTCATGTCAGCAAAACCAGAGATGACTGTGGACTTCAGGAGGAAGTTAGGGGAACTCAACCCAGTCCTCATCGAGGGCTCAGTGAAAGAGAGGGTCCAGAACTTCAAATTCCTGGGTGGGAACATTTCTGAGGATCTGTCCTGGAGCCTCCACGTTGATGCAATCACAAAGAAGGCTCCTCAGTGGGTAGCATTTGTGAGGTGTCTGAGGAGATTCAGTATGTCACCGAAGACTCTCGTAAATTTATACAGATGTACAGTGGAGAGCATTCTGGCTGGTTGCATCTCTGTCTGGTATGGAGTCACCAACTTTCAGGACAAGAATAAACTCCAGAAAGTTGTTAGCTTGGTCTGCGACATCACAGGCATCAGACTTAATTCCATCGAGGACAGCTACATGAGGCAGTGTCTTAAAAAAGCAGCCTCTATCCTTAAGGACCCAGACCACCCAAGCCATGCCCTCTTCACTTGCTATCATTGAGAAAAAGGAAAGGGAGCCTGAAGATGAGCACTCAGCGGCACAAGGATAGCTTCTTCCCTCTGCCATCAGATTCCTGAATGAACAAAGAAACACAGATACTGCCTTGCTTTATATTTTCCTTTTTCTTGCACTATTATTTATTTTTGTAAGGTGGTTTATACGAATGTTTGCATTGTGATGCTGCCTCAAAACAATGAATTTTTTGACATGCTCATGACAATAAATTATGATACTGATTTTGAAGATCGCAAACAGCAGCAGCAGATTTCAGATTTACTGTCAGAGTACATACATGTCATTACGTACAACCCTGAGATTCTTTTTCTGTGGGCGATGCAGAATTACCACTTACTGGTAGTGCACATCAAAATGCGCACAGCGTATACATGCAAACAATTAAAGAAGTGCACACAGATAACAAATATAAATGAACTGACTGTGCAACACAGAGAGAATTTTTAAAAAATCAATAGAGTACACAAGTAAGAGTCCCTGACTGAGTTTGTAGTTGAGGAGTCTGATTGTGGATGGGATCAGCTGTTCCTAAACCTGGTGGTGGGAGTCTAGAGTCACCTAGACCTCTTTCCAGATGCCAGCAGCGAGAACAGAGCATGTGCTGGGTGGTGTGCATCTTTGATGATTGCTGCTGCTGACAGCAGGGTTCCCTGTAGATGTTCTCAATCGTGTGGAGGGTTAGGCCTGTACTGTCCTGGGCTGTGTCCACTACCCTTTGGAGGGCTTTACACTCAGGGGTATTGGTGAGACCAACCCAGACATTGATGCAGCCATCAGCACACTTTTCACTACATCTCTGTAGAAATTTGCCAGGATTTCCGGTGTCATACCAAACTTCCGCATATTCTGGAGGAAGTAGAGGTGCTGACATGCTCCATGATGCTAGTAGTGTGTTGGGTGTCCAGGAAAGATCCTCTGAGATAGTGACTCCAAGAACTTAAATTTGCTCACCCCCTCCACCTCTGATCTCCTAATGATCACTGGATTGTATACTTCTGGCTTTCCCTTCCTTAAGTCAATAAACACCAGAGTTTTGGTGACATTGAATGAAAAGTTGTTGTTGGTGCACCATTCAGCCGAGTTTTCAATCTCCCTCCTGTACGCTGACTCATTGCCTTTCTTTATACAACCCACTACCATGGTATCATCGGCAAATTTGTAGATGGTGTTATTGTCATACTAGGCCACACAGTCGTAGGTGTAAAGTGAGTAGAGCAGTGGGGGGGCTAAGAACACAGCCCTGTGGTGCTCCAGTACTGATGGAGATTGTGGAGGAGAGGTTCTTACCAATCCTCGCTGATTGTGGTCTGGAGGTAAGGAAATCCATGATCTACACAGATAGATCGTGAGTCCCAGGTCTTGGAGTTTACTGACCATTTTTGAGGTGCCGATGGTGTTAAATGCCGAGCATCCTGATGAATACATCTTTACTGACCTGGTGTTCCAAGGCTTTGTGTAGAGCCAGTGAGATGGTATCCACCATAGACCTGGTGCTATGATAGGAAAACTGGAACGTATCCATGTCTCCGCTCAAACAGGAGCTGATATGCTTCAACATCAGCCTTTCAAACATTTCACCTCTGTTGATATAAGTGCTATTGGTTGATAGTCATAAAGGCAGGTTACTACACTCTTCTCAGGCACCAGTATGATTGACACCTCATTGAAACTAGTTGGTTCCACAGACTGCTGGAATGAGATATTGAAGATATCCATGAATAAATTGGTAAGTTGGTCTGCATAGATTTTTAATACTTGGCCAGGTACTCCATCCAGGCCAGATGCTTTCCTTGGATTCACCCTCCTGAACACAGCACTCATGTCCTCCTCAGTTGGACAATGAGGGAAGCAGCTGAAGGATTTTATTGGCACTTTAAATAAAATTATGTTTAAACAAAAATAAACACAAACTTAAAGCACAGGAAATAGGGGCCTGAGAATAAAATTCAAGGGAAAAAGCACTCACAGGGTCATCACCAGGCTCTTTCTCAATATCTGCTATGGGACAGAGAAAAGGAAATCAAATGAAGGACCATTTCCCAGACAGACACACTTGTAGGGTTGTCCACAGTTCCATTTTGAATAGAGCATCCCGTGAATAAATAGAAAATTGACCGACATGACATCAGTACAGGATGACCTACTTCACATTTGGATCCCTTTAACTGTGTCCATCAGATCAAGCCCTGACTTAAAAGAACATCAATGGGAAAGGTTTTGATCATAGCAGCAAGCAATATTGACTCACTATTGACCTCAAATATAATTTGAGACTTACTTATTTACAGCCACCCACCCAACAGGCATTTCTGAAACTGGTTCAAATAATTCTTTCCTGCATTGTAATTCATAGGACATAAAGTAATAGAGCAACTCAGCAAGCATGGTGCCCTTGAAAATATGGGGCCCACAGCATATGCTACTTTTGCTGCTACTTTAATCCAGCACTGTGTGGTCTGGCCAACATGTGGTTTATTCTACAAGTTAACACTAAATATCAATTAGCTGACTTTTCATAAAACTTCTCCAGCTGCCACAATACCGACTTCCTCCTGTATGGAAGAAGTCATCATCCTGCTCCCGAATATCCATTTCGGTTTCCACCAGATTTGAAATTCCCATTGGAGAACAAACTAATACAAAAGTTGTAGTTTTGGATGATTTAACTATTGGTTACATCATATTCTTCTTTATCTTCTCAATTTGTTCAGCCAAAATTAGCAACAGACGTCAATCCACAATATGTTTGAAAAATATCAGTTTGTAATTTGTTAACCCATTTTATGAGTTTAAACTTGCATGGAATGCATTACACCAGCAATATTTTATTAAATAATGTAATTATTTCAAGCAGATGCATTTTAAAATGCTGAAATTTTTGTGTGTAAATATTCTCAGTAAACTTTGTGTTGAAATAACTACAAACTGTACCAAGACCAGCCAGGGGTCTGATATTTTAACTGTTGAGTGCTATCATTTGGTGATAAACAATAAAGAACAATAAGACTTTAGGTTCATTTTCTGACACCGTGAATAACCTCTTAGATTAAGAATTAGAATACTCAGGAGTGGAAAATTTGCTAAAGTTCACTGTCCAAGTCTGGTTCTTACTTTCATTCTTAGAAGTAAATACAAAGCAAGAACATCAGGTTCATTTATAGTGCTATTCGACCATTATCGAGCATATTTTAAAAATTCTGTGTCTAATAACTCAAAAGAATTTTTGTCTGTATAAAGAGGGAAAAAAGTGACAGGAGACTAACAAATTTACACCACCAATCAACACAAGTAGATTTTCTTATTTTGAAAAACATGACTTTATTCATAAAGTTTTCAGAGTATGTAATGCAGACAACTCGTCACCAACAAGTCATGCCATTCCATTTACTTTGACAGGGTGACATCATTTTTCCTTTCTGATTGCATCTATTACCTTTTTTGACTTCTGAATCAATGAAGTTATCATTATGGAGAAAAATACCCATCATATGAATAATGAACATTGCTACATGATCAGATCAGTTGGCCATGACTGTAACCAGTACCAAAAGTTGCTGAATGCAGTAGGCTGCACTCCTGCAACAAAAAAAAAGAAATGCATGATTTTAACAAGGTATTCCAAAGATTAGAAATGGCACATATGATCAAATATATTCCCTAAGCTCATTTTAATGTGAATATACATTCAAAAGCCACATCAATTTAGTGCACTGACCATCATGCTTTCAGTATATTTGTACTGCTGCACTTCTCCAGGATGGGACCTGTTGGCTGGTGAGTACTGCAGCAGTGAAGGAGGCAGTGCTGTTTGGGTATAACCCACTTGCTTCCATATTAACTTCATTCTTGATCTTTGCTCATAAGATTGATCATCCAGAGCGGAGGCTGTCATCCTCTGCACTACTGCCGAGTTCCCAGAGTTGGTTGCATTCATGCTGTCGCTCCTGTCTTTGTTGGGTTATATTATCAGTGTCTTTTGTTTTTATTCCGTGCTGTGTTGCTTCTTTTGTATGTCTCTTCTTAATCATGAAGAGGAGTTACTGTTGTCTGATGGCAGCTTCCTGCATTGCTTCACTGCTTCGAAAACTTGGACCTGGATTTATAAGACTTTCTTTCTTTCCCTCCCTAATCTGATTCAGTAGACATAAACCTCTGGATCACTTTCCACTTCATCCAAACCCTCTGCACTCAGCAATCGTAGTTGTTGGGGATTCATACTAATGTTCCTCCGTGTTGTTTTGTTACTCTGCAACCCCTTCCTCAGTATCACCTGAGGTGATGTTGAGAGCTGGAGTTCAGATCACTTTGGAGAAGCTATGTTCTGCTGTTGGTTCTTACCTGTCTCACTGCTTGGACTTAATTGTGTCTGTAGTTTGGACTTGTTTTCTGGAAGTGACCTTCCTCCTGACATGTTAGATTACTTGTCTTTCAGACAATTGTGTGCATGGCAATCCTCCTTCCAGCAGTTTCAGTAGACTACTGCTTTAGAGGGAAATGTTTCGTGCTCAACATAGCCTACTTTGTTCCAAGCTAGTACCAATCAAAAAATAACCTGTTCATGTATCCATCCTTATCTACCTTCAGTTTGGCCTTAACATTTCTAATGCTGGTCCAAATACTATGTTGGATAATGTCTGTGTATTTTTCTGTTCCAAATTTTCTGAGGCATGAGCACAATGGTAACAAACACTTGGGTTAAACTCACAACAAGAAGAGGAGTCGCCCATTTGGCCCTTCAAGCCTGCTCTGTTGTTCTATATGATTATAGCTGATCTGCCCCTTTACTCTTCCTCTGCAGAGGTTCCTCATAGCCCTCAATCTTCCCACCTCATGTTTAAATACCTCCAGCCTCTACAAACTTCTGGGGAAGAAAGCTCCAGGAATGTACACATGCTTCCCATCCCTTCTTCTCAAAAGACATTAGCATTTTTAAACTTACAAGAAGATAACATCAAAATCCCCACTGAGTGGGAAAATCTTGCAGTGCAAATATCTCATCAGCACGAAAGCCACTTGCCCCAAGCATGATGTACAACAGGAAAATGCCATATCCCATGGTACAGTGGCTTCATCAAACTTCCCACATGCTGTTGTGCATACCTTGCCCCTGATGTTGAATAGCTCTTGTTGCCATGGCTCCTGGTAAATCATTTTTACTTCCAATGCCAGGTAGTGGCATTAAGTCAACTTAATACATGTATATTTAAATTATGTTAAAATGTTTTCACTTCCAACTTTTCAGTCGGGAATACACTTAATGTCCTTAGTTGTGCAAAACTGTTACTTTATTTGATATTTTAATTACCTGTAAGAATTTAATACTTACTTCATTAAAGTCAGTTACCTCCTGAATTTATGGGCTTGATAGAAAATGTCACTCGACTATGTACAAGGAAGCAAATTCATGCCAACTTCAAATATTTTCTATATTCAATACCCAGGAGCAAAATAAGAATCTCTTTAATGGGGATTACATTGGGAACCAAGACTTTTTTTTCCCCAATGGCCAGTCCTTAGAGCTACAATAGACCTTGCTGGGCCTAAATATCAGTGATTTTTTTTATTGGACTTTGAAAGAGATGTTTTTTAACATAGTTTGGATGATTTTTATCTTTATTTTGAGGATAATCCAAGGATGACTGAATACCTTGTTATTGAAGGAAATAAAAATGGCAATTAAACTTTATTTCTAGGTTTTTAATATTTAACTTTGTAATTTGATCTTGACTGTAATAAAACTTCCAAAAGTGGAATTCAGGTAACTGTATAACAAGAGGATATAGGTTTAAAGTTAGGGGTAAGAGGTTTAGAGTGGTTCTTACAAGATTTTTGTTTTGAAAAAAATTAATTAGAATCAGGACTGTGTGAGTAGTTAATGGAGTCTTATAACATTCAAGTTGTATCTGGACAGACACATGACTCACCAAGGGTTAGAAGGCTGCAAAGCAAATGCTAGTATATCAGATGAGCATTGATAGGCATTCAGTGGTCTGCATGGACATGATAGGCCAAAAGGCATGTTTCAGTACTGTACGATTATATCAATTAATGCATAACAACCAGTCTGGGATGAAGAGCATGCCACAGGATCTGGTGTTCAGATTCAGAGTATAACACAATTTGAGTATATATCTTATAACTACAATGATAAATGAGCAGATACCTTAAGCATACATTGACAGACATCAAAGGTTTATTGTCAGATGGATATGTCTATTTGACTTTAATACAGAAAAGATCAGAAATTTTGGTGCATCTGTACAGTGTATAATAAACTCTCATTTCATTATTTCATACTATTTCTAAGATAGATTAAAAAAGTCATGTCATGATGAATCCTTTCACAAGCTTATTTCTACAGCAGCCTTACAGTTATGAAGATGTGGTCACTATTTTGAAGTATTTATGGTTTTACTGCATCCTCAAGAAGGTAGATATTTTCTGAAATTTCTGAAAAATATTTTACATTGATAATCTCCCTTGAACTATTTTTCCAATTACTCTTCAAGACTTCTCCTTAATAGAACAACTCAGGTTGGGTGAATGTTACCTCAAAAAATAGCTGCGTAGTATGAAATCAAAGTGGCCCAACCAGTGAATGTCACCAATTTCATGGTATCCGCATGAAAATGTTTCCCTGCATAACTCACTAGACAATTTAATTTAAAAAATTAAGAACAATGATTAAGAAAACAATAGACAATATGAGCAAGAAGGGGCCAGTTGGCCACTCAAGCTCTTGCTTTTTACTATGATTATGGCTGATCTGTGCTGGCTTCATCTCCTCTTCTGTGCCAGTTTTCTAGAACTTACAATTCTCTGATCTTTCATTTTGTTTTATCTATATCTTCATTTAAATATATGCATATATCTGGCCTCCATCATCCTTCGGTCAGAGAATTCCACAGATTCTGATGAAGATTGATGATTTTTCCCCACTCCTTGTACATTGCAACGATCAACATCAAAATAAACCAGGTCAATCACACCAACCACCATGTTTGCAAGTTTGATCATAAAAAGAAATTCATTTTTACAGCTGGAAAAAAAAATTGATACATTTTCTCAAACTTCAAATGGTGATATGGCCACAATTGTGGAGCCATTTTACTTACTCCCTGATGACAATGTCTTTCCACCAGCATGTTTTCAAACAAAAATGCTGCCAAATAACCAGGTATTTCCAATAAAAATCATATCTTTTGAAACACAATTCTATTTTCACATCATGTGCTTCTTTTTAGTTTCTAAGCAAAACGACTTTACATTTGAGATTTTTCTCACTTCAGTATTTCAAATCAGAAAATTCACTACCTCTCTACATTACTATGGAAAATTTATTTCTTGCAAGTCATGGGAGCTAGAGCTATTGCCTATCCAGGCCAACCGAAAGGGGGCAGTCTATTATTTGTTCCCAATTTAGAGAAACAACTTCAGAAGAAAGACAGAAATTACGAGGTGTGGTTTCTTTTAACAGCCAACAATACCATATACGAGCAGATGTGTCTCGCCTTCTTCCACAGCAGGGGTATTAAGAGAGAGGAAGAATTGTATTCACTGCTTAACAATAATATACTTGAATTCAGCATTTTGAAATTCATTGGGAGGTATTTTCTTTTCATTTGACTCATATCTGTAACTTTGTCCTTTACTGCAAAAGCCCCCGTGGGTTTTCTAGCTAAATGTATACATCTTTAATATTGAAATACATTAACAAACTGATTTTTATATCTTACTATCTTAATAACAAAAATCCTATATTCACAAAAAGCCCGTTCTCTAGGCCTTTTGAACACATTGTGCATGGAACTGCATTCGCCGAATAATTTGTCACTGATGTATATGGAACTAATTGAAAAGAATGTAGTCAAAATAATCAGAGTACACGCATAATTCATCTTTGTGACTGTATCATTTGTGTTTTAACTAATGCTCGACAAACCAAAAATTCTCTCTGCCATCCCGTCCTGAGGTCAATTGGAGACTGCCGCACATGCGCTCTCAGAGGCAATTCACACCGGTTCCAGTCTCCTCCCTTGTCTATACCTTTAAAGGCCCCATTCTATCGCCAATATTTAAAAGTTAACTCTTTGATGTGAGCAGCTCTATTTGACAACTATTCATTGCCAGAATACAACTTGTTTTAACGCCTTAATCACAATGTTTTCTTATTTATCGATAAGGAATGGTACCGCCATTTCTTCAAATGATGATTACGTTATTTTGTGACTGTAATAATGTTCAATTACAAGATGCAAGTTTAAGAGATTATATAATATTGTTTGATGGGTACAAATCTCTAATGGTTAAATTGGAATTGACAGTTTAACGTGTACTTTAACACAGAAGCAGACCCTTCAGCTCAATGTTCTTCCCTCCAAGATGCTTATCTATGATTCCATTTGCCTTTGTTTGGCCCATATTTATTTACCGGTCTGAATATCTCTTAAAAGTCTGCTACTAGTTCCTCTGGCAGCTTGTTCCATAAACCCAACTTCCTCCAGAAGAAAAGAAATCCCACGTCAGGTCCCTTTTAAATCTTTCCCATCTCACCTTAAATCTATGCCTTCTAATTTTAAATGCCCATACCCTGGGAAAGGACTGGGACTATCTACGCCCATCAAAATTTTATAAATCTATACAATGTCAGCCTGATGCATCTTTTGGTTCAGTCCTAGCCTATGCAATCCTCCTTATAACTCAAACCTTCCAGTACAGACAACATGCCTTTGAATCTTTTCTGTATTCTGGGTTAATCATATCCTTCCCACAGCATGGTGACCAGAATTGCACACAATACTTCAAGTGGGTTCTCGCCAACAATTTGTACAACTTTAACACGATGTACCAACTCCTAATCTCAAAATCTGTCTAAATGTGTAGCCACTTTCAGGGAGCTATGTACTTATACTTCAATTTCTCACTGTTCAATAACATACACCAGGGCCATGTCATTCACTGAGTGTGTCCTGCCCTGGTTTAATGACCAAAAATGTATCTATTTGCACTTGTGTGAGTTAAATTCCATCAACCATTCCCTTGTCCATTTCCCAATTAATCTAGATCCAGACATTTTTTACTGTTCACTTTATCACAAATTTTGGAGTCATCTGCAAATTTATAAATCATGTTAATGACATTAACATATAAACCATTAATACATATGACAAAAAAAAAATCCAGCATTGGTCCCAACAGTAAACCACAGGTTCAAGGTCTCAGATTTTAAAAAAAACCTCTACTATCATCCTCTGCATCTTATTACCAATGTAATTTGTATTCAGTTTTCTAACTCTCCCTTGGGCCCATGTGATCTAACCTTCTGGATGATCATCCTGGGACCTTGTTCAAGTGGACAACATCCATCATACTGCTCATTTCTAATCAAATGGTGAGATGACGATTAACCATGCATGAAGTTCTGCTATCCCTAATCAGTCCTTGCATTCCAAATGTTAGTAGATCCTGTTTGTCAGAATCCTTTCCTCTCCCGCAAGAGACTCATGAGGTATGGGATCATTGGAACCTTGGGTCTGTGGATACAAAATTAGCTGGCAAGAAGGAAGCAGAGATTAGTAGTGGAAGGAAAGTATTCTGCCTGGAGTTTGGTGACTAGTGGAGAGCCATAAGGATCTGCTCTTTGTGATTTTTATAAATGACCTGGATAAAGAGGCAGAAGGATAGGTCAGTAAGTTTGTGAATGACACAAAGGTTGGAGGAGTTGTGGATTGAGCTGAAGGTTGTCGAAGGTTACAAGAGAATATAGACAGGATGCAGAGTTGGGCAGAAAAGTGGCAGATGGAATTCCATCCAGATAAATGTGAGGTGATGCATTTTGGAAAGACAAACCAGAAGGCTGAGTACAGGGGTAATGGTTTGTTACATAAAAGTGAGGATGAACAGAGGAACCTTGGGGTCCAAATCCATGCCTCCCTCAAGGTCACTGCACAGAATGATAGGATAGTTAAGAAGGCCTATGGAAGGCTGAGCTTCATTAAAAGGGCGGGATTGAGTTCGGGAGTAGAGAGGTCAAGTTGCAACTCTACAAATCACTGGTAAGACCACATTAGAGTATTGTGTTCCATTCTGGTCACCTCATTATAGGAAGGAATTGTAAGTTATGGAGAGGGTGCAGAGGAGATTTACCAGGATGTTACCTAGATTGAAAAACAAATATAAGACACAAGGTGAGTAGAACTGGGACTTTTCTTTT
Source organism: Narcine bancroftii (assembly GCF_036971445.1). Taxonomy (NCBI): domain Eukaryota; kingdom Metazoa; phylum Chordata; class Chondrichthyes; order Torpediniformes; family Narcinidae; genus Narcine; species Narcine bancroftii. The sequence continues at coordinate 78,007,364 of NC_091479.1, read as the reverse complement.
TGGAGCATAGAAGGATGAGCGGAGACTTGATCGAGGTCTATAAGTTTATGAGAGGCATGGATAAGGCAGACAGCCAGCAATTTTTTCCCAGGACAAGAATAGCATACACCAGATGTACAAAGTGAAGGGAGGGAAGTTTAGGGGAAACATCAGGGGTAAGTTTTTTTTTATGCAGAGTTGTAGGTGCCTGGAATGCCTTGCCAGAGAAGGTGGTTGAGCCTGAAACATTAGGGGCATTTAAGAGACTCTTAAGCACATGGATGAAAGAAAAATAGAGGGTTATTAGGGTAGGGTGGGTTTAGAACTTTTTTAAAAAGGAATATATGGTCAGCACAAAATTGAGGGCCTGAACTGTAGTGTTCTCTCTTTGCCACTACTAATGTTAGGCTCAGCAGTCTATAGCACTCTTTCTTTTCCTAACAGTCCTTAAATAAAGGCTCAACATTAGCCACCCTCCAGTCTTCCTGCATCTCACCAATGTCAAAAGATGATGCAAATATCTCTGAGCCATTACAATTTCATTCCCAGCTTCCTATTGTCCTAGGATAAATGGTAGGAAAGTTATTCACTTTAATGCACTTTAAGACTGCTTTTGCACGTCCTCTTTTTTTTGTGGTGGTATGTTCCCAAGGCATCACTACTGTATAGAATCAGTTCCCTTGATTCTTTAGCTTCCACGACCTTCTCCCCAGTAAGTAGTTGGGAAAAAGAGGCTTAATCAATTGCACCAAGCCATTTTTATATTTTTTAATGGGTTCAAATCAAAGTTCTAGGACCAAAATTCAACCCATCTGCAGTTTTGTGTGTTTTAGTTATTTTCATTTGGAAAGTGAAAGGAAGTGTGGCTGAGTCTCCACACATTATTTCACATTAAAATGTTACCTGCTTACTAGGCAAAGAAGGATCACCAGCGGTTATTCTTTGTGAGGTGCCTGAGGAGATTCAGTGTACAGGTGTACCACGGAGAGCCCTCTGGCTGGTATGGAGGCGACAACCCTCAGGACGACTCTCAAGAGGGTTGTTAACTTGGCCTGCGACATCACAAGCACCAGACCGCTCCATCCAGCGGGGGTGGGGGGTCCTTAAAAAAAAAGCAGAGACCCCTACCACCCAGGCCATGCCCTCTTCACTCTGCTGCCATGGGGAAAGAGGCTCAGCGGCACCATGGCAGCTTCCAGACCATGCCTTACTTTCCGTGCGCGACCAATTTACAACCCATAGTAATGTGGTAAGAGGGGTCGATTGACTGGGCTCTGACGCTGCCGCCAAACACCAAATTTCCTGACAATAAATTCTAGATTCTGAACTATTATGGCAAAACAAAAATGCAGGAAAAGCTGATTGGTGGTGGCAGATCTTGAGCGGGCAACTTGGAAAAATGGGTTGACTTTAGTTGAGAGAGGTCTGCTCTTGACCCTGTCCTGTGTGCAAGTGACTAAGGAGTTAAATGGAGAAGTGAACTGAATTGGAAGAACTTGGTTACCTAGGGAACTCTTCTTACCGTTCCATCCGAGCGAGACCAATGGTAAAGTGAAGAGTAGGGGAAGACCGAGCACGCCAGGCCACATTCTCGCTCCTCTCAACTTTCTGTCTCTCCTCGGAGCTCGGGGAGAGCGGCCTGGACTTGCAGCCCTGAATGCTTCGAGGCTAAACATCAGGTTTGAGTTCTGGCCGAGCGCTTCTTTCCTGCTTCTAATTTCCGGGGACACCCCCGCAATGGAAAATGCTGCGCGCCTGCCAAGTGGGTTTGAAAAGATCAGACAAAGGCCGCAGGAAGCCCTCCGGCTGCCGGGCGTGAGAGCTCAGATGGGGACTGGGAGGGCCGCGACCGTCGAGCGAGAGAGCCGCCGTCGGGAGAGCTGGTCCTCTCGCCTTCTGCGGGGGGGGGGCGATGCGAAGTCAGGCGAGAGTCGCTGAAGGGAGACGGGCGGCCTCGGACCGGGTTTCAAGAGGCGGCCTTTTGTGATGCGCCGAACCGCCGGGGCTGGGTGCTCGAATCCGACTGCGCCACCAGGCGGGTCACGTGACGCGGCCCGGGGCTCGCGAGCCGATCGATTGGCGGAGGCGGGCGCGAGAGGAGTGAGCGAGCAGGGAGCAAAGGAAGAGGGGCCGGTGGGAAGCAGCCGCGGCGCCGCGCAAACATGGAGACGCACATCTCGTGCCTCTTCCCCGAGATTTTGGCCATGATCTTCAGCTACCTGGACGTGAGGGACAAAGGGCGAGCGGCGCAAGTGTGCGCGGCTTGGAGGGACGCTGCCTACCACAAATCCGTGTGGCGAGGGGTGGAAGCCAAGTTGCATCTGAGGAGAGCCAACCCTTCCCTCTTCCCCAGCCTGCAGGCGAGGGGCATCAGGCGGGTGCAGATCCTCAGCCTGCGGCGCAGCCTCAGCTATGTGATCCAAGGCATGCCCAACATCGAGAGCCTGAACCTGAGCGGCTGCTACAACTTGACGGACATCGGCCTGGGGCACGCTTTCGTGCAAGAGATCCCGTCTCTGAACGTGTTGAACCTGAGCCTCTGCAAGCAGATCACGGACAGCAGCCTGGGTAGGATCGCCCAATATCTCAAGAATTTGGAGGTGCTGGAGCTGGGTGGCTGCAGCAATATCACCAACACAGGCCTTCTGTTGATTGCCTGGGGCTTGCACAGACTCAAGAGCTTGAATTTGAGGAGCTGCCGGCATGTCTCGGATGTAGGAATCGGCCATTTGGCAGGCATGACGAGGAGCGCTGCGGAAGGCTGCTTAAACCTGGAATATCTGACTTTGCAAGACTGCCAGAAACTCTCAGATCTCTCCTTAAAACACATCTCCAAAGGCCTGACGAAACTCAAGGTCCTAAACTTGAGTTTCTGCGGTGGGATTTCAGACGCGGGTATGCTGCACCTTTCACACATGACGAGCTTGTGGAGTCTCAACCTCAGGTCCTGTGACAACATCAGCGACACCGGCATCATGCATTTGGCCATGGGGAGCTTGAGACTGAGTGGGTTGGACGTTTCCTTCTGCGATAAGATAGGCGATCAGAGCCTGGCGTACATCGCTCAAGGCCTGTATCAGCTCAAATCGCTTTCCCTTTGCTCCTGCCACATAAGTGATGACGGCATCAACAAAATGGCCCGGCAGATGCACGAATTAAGGACCCTAAATATCGGCCAATGTGTGCGGATTACAGACAAAGGACTGGAGCTCATAGCTGACCATTTGACCCAGCTGACGGGCATTGATCTCTATGGCTGCACAAAAATCACCAAAAGGGGGTTGGAAAGAATAACGCAATTGCCCTGCCTTAAAGTTCTTAACTTGGGACTCTGGCAGATGACTGAAAGTGAAAAAGTGAGGTGAAAATTTGTTTTTATTTCCTTTATATAAAAAAAACCCTTTAGTATCACCGCCATTGCTGTCAAAATAAGAGTATTGTATTTTCTTTAAGAATCATGACTCTAAAATGACAGAAAAACAAAAAAAAAGGTGGTCGTTCTGTTGTAACTTAAAAGACAATTCCACACTGTGCTCTCAAATAAGTTGCAGTATTCCCATCAACATAATTTTTATAAGAACAAAAATAATTCTGGCAGTGGTCACAGTTGTTTTTGGAAACTGGTTCATACTTTTTGTTTTGTAGATGGTATGCATATTGCTGATAGACACATTCAAGGCTACCTCGTTTTTTGTTTGTGCCCTGAAATTGAGGAGTAACACAGTAAAACCTCTGCCCAGAGCAACGTTGCCCCTCCTCGCTGGTTGGTCTACAGCCTTACTACCCTTTTGGGACAAAAAGTAATGAAAATAAGTTGGCTGGAAACATTTTTACAAGAAACTATGAAGCACACGAGGCTGTTCTTTTTTTTGCAGTCTTGGCTGCACCCAAGTCAAAATCGCGAACTCTAGTTTTATGCAAAGATAAAGGACTGAATTTGGAATCTAGACGCCTTGATCTGGCACCTGTGCAGGCTTATTTTTTTGGTCGACATTCACGCCTGTTTTTTTTTGGTGGGGGGGGGAGGGGGGAGCCTATTTTTTACCCCTTTTCAGATATCACGAAAGCCTATTCTGCCTTGAATGGGAGTAGCTCGTCAAGTGAAGACTCATCGATTCCCGAGGACTGATTGCCTGGAAGTGCCATGATGCAGAGACAGGCAGTTTGCTGAAGGAGAGAGAGAGAGAGAGAGAGAAAATCCTGCTGATCAACCTATATTTGAATTGTACTGTATGTGAATTTGTAAATGATACTTAAACGTTTTATATTCTTACAGTAAACGTTAAAAAAGCTGATATTTATATAATAAAGACGGGAAAATATGAAGTATGTTTTGGAAAAAAAAGACAAGTGTCAGTGGCCCCATTGTGTGTGATCATTTTGAAAAGTACGGTGGTGGAAGTGGGCCAATGGCGCCTTGTCAGTAACGAGATGCAATCGAGGGCAGCTTTGTGGAGCGCAGCGCTGATCAGGTTTCCTCTGCACCCTGGATGGTTTTTCCCTTTGCATTTTTTTTAGCACCGTCCGCTGCGGCTCTCCAGATGATTTCGGGTGCATTTTTATGGGGGGGGGGGAGCAGTCGCAGCGGGGAAGTTGATGGGCAGGGCGAGCCTGGAGCTGCATTGTTGGATAAAGTTAAAAAGCTACAGCGGTCGCCTATTCTGCCTGCCCACTCATGCATACCAAATAGCTTAGTGTGCGGCTCCCCCAGGATCCTCGGCCCGCCCGCCCATGCTGTTTTTTTAAGCATTCCTGTCCATTTCTGAGTGCGCTTAATCAGCTTTTCAAGCAGAAGGGAACCAGGTCTTTGCACCCCCCCCCCCCCCCCACCACCTCCTAGATTGACTGGTCCGTGGTGTGAACAAAAAAAATTAATGTGCATAGTTTTCCAAGATTAAGTGCGATTTTAATACGTTATTAATGCAATGAGTTATGGAGGGTGCACACTAGCCTTCGTAATTTTTAAATCATAGGATATTCTGCGATGTTCCAATAGATTGGCGTTCTGTGGTTAACAGGCATTTTAGTATGGCAAACCCTTTAAAAACTTGATGGGATATGGCCTTTGAAAATAAGAAAAACTTTACTAAAGTTCTTCCCACAACCCCTGCTCACCCCTAAAGTGGATTTTTCCAGCCACCATTTTAATAAATGAACTTATTTTTCTTTAGAGATTTGCAATGGCTGCATGATGCCAGGTGTACGTTTATGGCATAATCCACATCGTCATCAGGTAAAAACAAACTGGATTAGGGGTTTAGTGGCAAGTTTATTACTTTTCCTACCCCAACCCATCACAGTATATATATATATATATATATATATATATATATTAAAAAGTAATTCAATTAGAGTGGAATTTATTCAAAATATTACAGGTTATTTTCACATTTGGTTTATTATATTTGACCAAAAAACCAGTTAGAGTTGTAACAAAATATTTTTAAAACCAGTCCAACCAAGTATTTGTCTGAAATGGAGTAGCAAGAAGAAATGGAGAGTAAATGACACGAGAACAAGCAAATTAATGCTGGTACCCGAAGAGAACTTCCATCAAAAATAACCCACCGTCAGTGGGTAATGTCAGAATGTGCTTGACGGGAATCACATTTCTGTTTGAATGTTAAGGAGGCAAGAACGGATGAAGGGAGAACACAAAGCTGATGATGCAAGACATCAGCAGGTTTTAACTGCACCTGGATCTCAAATGTGAACTATTTCAAGCTGTTTATCATTTAATATCTGACACGATTTTAACTCCAATATGTCTAGCTAATGGCCTTTAGTCTGGCCTCTGTCGACATTCAGCAATGTGGATGACTCCTCACTACCTCTAGAGTTCGTGGGGGGGGGGGGTGGGGGGGGGGTAAGAGAGAAAAGCAAGATTGGTAAGTAACCATTGGGCATATACAAAATGCTGGCAGTGCAAGTGATATTCATGGGCTGGTAACAAATTTAAGGCACTGACACACTTGAGATTTTTAAAATCGCCTCAAACCGTACATCTTGGCGCCTCACGGTTCGGCGGGCAGCAACCTCCTTTGAAGAAGACCGCAGAGCCCACCTCACTGGCAAAAGACAAAGGAAGAAAAACCCAACACCCAACCCCAACCAACCAATTTTCCCTTGCAACCACTGCAACTGTGTCTGCCTGTCCCGCATCGGACTTGTCAGCCACAAACGAGCCCGCAGCTGACGTGGACATTTACCCCCTCCATAAATCTTCGTCCGCGAAGCCAAGCCAAAGAAAAAGAAAGATTTAAATGCACCTATTTGATCTCTCCCAACACATCCAATTCAAATATTTGTGAAATTAATTGTTGCTCAAATGAGGTTAATTGCAGTGGCTGCGACAAAACAGCTCTTCTAGAAGATAATGGCTTGAATTTCTATGCACATAGCTGATTGTCAGCCCGTAGCAAACAAAAAAGGGCATGTATGTCCAAAGTAAGTTTGACTGTATAAAGATACCAAATCATTTAAAATTCCAATTCCTTTGGTGGTGATGCAGCTGTTTTACCCCCACACAAGTCGGTTGTGCAAATATTTCGATAAGTCGGTTGTGCAAAAATTATTTCTGCTAAGCAGCCATTTCTTCATGATATTTTTAGTGTGCTCTTTAAACATGTCAGGGCGAATGGAATTGCGAATGGAAGGGCAGCATGAAAAGTTAGTTGGCATTGAGCAGATTGCAGTATTTAATGCCACATACAAGCTGCCTTGCAGAGGGGTTTCAGACCAGTCAATTTTAATTATCCAAAGGTAGATTTGGAATTAAAAAATGCTCATTAGCAGCTACTCCTTGGTTTACAGAAGGTCACTGTGTACAGTTTGGTAATTTGTACTTAATGCCTCCAATCCTGACTGATGGGATTGCAGTTCTACTTTCGCATATTTAAAACAATTCATTGCAGGATCTGATCATTGTCTTGTTTGATTAACGTGCTTTTTGTGCACCAACAAAGCAGCAAAATCACTTAATTTTAAGACTAATATTAAGAACAGAACATTTGTCAGTATTTTGAGGGGATCCAAATTCCAAAATTAAACAACTTGCACCAAAATTTAATGACAATTACTTTTAATGGAATTCCATGATGCTGGGAATAAACCTGATCATAGTTCAGTATTAGATTAATGGAGACATTACACTTATTAAATTGCAAAATGATTCTTGCATGGAAGGGAGCCCTTTGACCAGTTAACTTCATGTAATAGCAATCAGGTTTGGTCCCACTCTCCACCCTTTCATCATTGCTCTGCAAGTTCTTTCCATTCAGATGCTGATCCAGAATTTACTGAACACTAAAGTTTAATCTGCCTCCATTAGTTCAGTTGGCTTAGCTCTGGCCACCTGGGTTTGATCTTGATCTTTGATGCAGTCCATATAAGTTGGCACTTTCTTCCTGTGGCAGGAGAATCAGAAATTTTGAGGGGCCCGAGAGAGAATAGATTGCAAGTCGTGGAGTGGGATTACTGAGGTTGTTTGGAGGAGTGTTGCAGAATCAATGGGCTGCATGGACTCTAGTTCTGTTACAAGGAAATGAGACACTCACAGCTGCATCATACATTTTACCGGGTGCAAAGTTAAGTATTTGCTAAAATCAAATTGGTGATGTGTTCAAAAGTTTAATTCACAAATTTAATTATCTAGTGGAATTGCCCTGGCCACAGAAAAGAAATATGTATTAATATACAAAATATTTATTGTTACCTTTCCAGTATTTAGAAATGAATATGAAATCTATCTTAGTGTTCTGGGTGATTTCAGTTTAAGTCCAGTGTAATTTTCATCAATTGCCACTAGATGTCTTTAGCACAATTTGAAAATTGAATTACTAATATGAAATGGGGTGAAATCTTTGTTTTGTGTGTAGAAACAAGTTTCTGTGGAACCCAGGTGAAGAGCCAATATTTTCTAATTTTTATGCAGGAGTGCATGGTTCTCCAAGGCATTAAAAAAATGTTGATTCCAATGCTAATTAGGCTGGGCTTTTGATTGTTTTCATGCCTGCTTTAATTAGATAGGCAGTCAGGTAGTTGGCATGACTTTTTTTTATAAAGTCAATTCACCTTAATAGACAATTAATTAAAAATCACCATTCATGAAAAATATTAATTTTGTTTGTATCGAAAAATTTGAATATTGGCCATGCCACTGAAATGCTTTGTAGGTCAGGCAGCACCTAGGGAAAGAGAATCTGTTAACGTTTCAGCTAATCAGAATATAAAGGTTTTCAACCTGAAATATTAAGTCCTTTTCCTTCTAAGTTAGTATGTAGACTATTTTCTGTTTTTATTTTTTGGTGTAATTCTGATATGAACCAGTAGATTTAAAGGAAGTGAGCTTTAAATAGAACATGATAGAGTAGATATTTCCTTATTCTCTGCAATGCAGGCAAGGAAAAATGTGGTTATCTGGTACATTGTATCACACTGATATGAGATCCACTAGATGAAAAAAATAAAGATGAAGTAATTTTATAGTGAAGGTCGTCTCAGAGCGTACAGCACCTTAGGTTCCCTTTTGACAATGAAGTAAGAAATTGAAGAATGGTGGTAGACAAAAGTTTTTAAAATGGCAAGGAAGGAGAAATAGGAAAAATCACAGTAGCTGCCTTACAGCCTCGTGTCTTCATAATTGTAGGTTTTGTTAATACGGGTGTTATGGCTGTTTGGATTACAGAAATTTACCTTTACAAAATTCACAAATCACGACCTAAAAAGTTATAGAAATAAAATTCACTTTCATAGTTGTGTGTGTGTGGTGGTGGGGGGTAAATCCACTTATTTTTTTCAAAATCTTCTTTCTTAATATGTCGCAGAAAACATTTCTTTGTGTTACACAAAATAGTGATGGAGGCCGTTTTCTAGATACACATCTCTCACTCTTCTTCCCCTTCATGAAATAAGGGTGTCTTTGTAGTTTTTTTTTCAGTAATGGAAGTTAAGCCCAGTAGTTCAATTGGGTGCAAATAGAATAAATTGTCAGCCAGTTGAAATATAAATGTCTGGTAAGCAGTTCTCTTTTTCACACTTACTCAACAACAAAGAAATGGAAGAGAAAATAGGTAATTTGGCCTACTGAGCCTGCTCCAACATTTAGTGAGTTCATGGGTGATCTACCTTTGACTCAATGCCACATCTTCCCATTCCTCATAACTCTAAATTCCCCTGTTTATTAATCATATTGGATTCTATTTTTATTCATAAATGAATCATCATTAAAGATTGTCACACCATTCTATGGACCTGGGTTCATGTGTAACAAATTATTCTCTGCAGCATGCTTATTTCATGATTTGGGGGTGGTTCAAAGTACAGAGCTAGTTTTATATAGATCATATATACCAAGTAGGGTGTGCCTATTGTAAAATAAAGATTAAAGGAACATTTTTTTAAATTGTGAGGTTACCAAAGAGTCAGTAATTTGAAATCTACAAGATTATCACAATAGCTTGGGAGAGAAAAGAAATAACATCAAATATCATCAAACAATGTTGTGCCGACCTACACAAAATTTCTCAACAAACTAAACTTTGCCCGCCACCCCCCCATACCCATAACCCTCTATTTTACTTGCAACGACCAGCTGGAAGCAATGTCCTGGCATATTCTCTCCTGTAATCCCCATTGACTATTTGGAGGACCATTGTACACTTCAAACAAAGTGACTGCCTTTCCTGTTTCTCAGCTCCACCCATAAGGTCTCACTGGCTGATCTGTCTGTAATGTAACCACTGACCACTGCTGTGACAGCCTTCAATAACATGGAACAAAAGAACATTTGAGCACAGAACAAGCCCTTCGGCCCACCGTGTTGTCCTGACCTATGTAAACCATAACAAGTCAATTTTTCCCAATCTCGCACCATAACTCTCTATTTTTCTTCCATCCATGTGCCAGTCTAAGTCTTTTAAATGTCCCTATTGTACCAGCCTCCCCACCATCCCTGGCAATGCATCCCAGACACCCACAATTCTGTGTAAAAAAAAAAAAAACCTCACCCCTGATGCCTCCCCTCACCCTGTACAAATGTCCTCTGGTGTTAGCTACTCTCACCCCAGAAATAACATGCTGGATGTCCACCTATCTACATCTCTCAATCTTTTTGAGTCATCTCTAATCCTTCATCGCTCCAAAGAGAAAAACCCTGCTAACCTTGCATCAGAAGATACGTTCTCCAATCGAGGCAACATGCTAGTAAATCTCTGCTGCACTCTCTAAAGTATCTACATTCTTCCCATAATGAGGCGACCAGAACTGAACATAATATTCCAAGTGAGGTCTAACCTGAGTTTTATAGAGCTGCAACATTACCTCACGGGCAGTACGGTTGGCAAAGCAGTTAGCACAATGCCTTTACAGTGCCAGCATTGGGAACCTCAATCCCACGCTGTCTGTAACTTTTGGGTTATAGGTAGACAAGAAGATTGTCCAGTGACAATAGGTTAGTTACTGGAATAATTCATAAAATACCACTGAAACAAAAAAAGGCCAAATCTCTTTCTTGGTTTAGCATATTTCTACATTTGCAGTAAAAATAGTAAACAGAAAATAAAATAAGATCCTAATCAACATTGAAATACCCAATTTATGGAATCATTCCATTGGTGACATGCTAGCATGTTATATCTGGTGAGAATTGTTTGCAATAAATATGGAATAAATTTGAGAAAAAAAATTGGATGACATAGAATGAGACTTTTTAAAAAGTGGATGTCCACCTATCTACATCTCTCAATCTTTTTGAGTCACCTCTAATCCTTCATCGCTCCAAAGAGAAAAGCCCTGCTAACCTTGCATCAGAGGACATGTTCTCCCATCGAGGCAACATCCTAGTAAATCTCCGCTTCACTCTCTAAAGTATCTACATTCTTCCCATAATGAGGCGACCAGAACTGAACATAATATTCCAAGTGTGGTCTAACCTGAGTTTTATAGAGCTGCAACATTACCTCACGGGCGGTACAGTTGGCAAAGCAGTTAGCACAATGCCTTTACAGTGCCAGCATTGGGAACCTCAATCCCACGCTGTCAGTAACTTTCAGTTCTGGTCGCCTCATTATGGGAAGAATGTAGATACTTTAGAGAGTGCAATTGATTTTGATCAATACTGCAAGTTACTTTCTGGTTATTTTCCATCTATATACTCCCTCCTCTTTCCAGTCAACTTTTAGAGGTTGAACCAGTTTGAACCACAACTAATCATGTGGTGAATTATGGATCTGGTACCAAATGGACAGTAAGACTGTCTAATTTCAAATCTCCAACATCATTGACTCCAACCCTATATTACCACATGTGCTACTATAACCCTCATCTATGCCTTTGTAACCTTTTTGTGTGTCTCTTATACATTTTACTGACCTTCCTCATTCTATCCCTAAATATGAAATTATATCAATCATTGTTCTGCATATTCTAACTCCTACCAAGTACCCTTGATGTAATTGCTGCCTTAGTTTGGTCTTTGGTTAAGCAGTTGCCTCAAATGTTAACATTTTGTTCTGGGTCCATGTTTTCAAATCCATTAATAGCTTTGTCCCAGCTTATAATATCTCTTGCAATTTTATTGTGGCCCAAAACCTTCTGAGAACTCTGGATTTCCCAAATTCTGGTCTCTTGATCATTCCTAAATTTAATCACCTACTGACATATATGCTTCAGCTGCCAAGGTTTTAATTCATTTCAATGCCTCTCACTTTTCCTGAAGATATTCCTTTTAGTCACCTTTGTCCAAGCTTTTGGTCAACTAGCATAATAACCCCTCATTTGGCTTTGCATCAATTTTTATCTGGTGATATTTTTGTGAATTGGCATGGAACATATTGCTTTGTCTGAAATGCTGTGTAAAGTCATCTTTGAAGAGAAAGGGAGGTAAAGTTAAATCCAATCTTGGAAAAGATGTAATCCTCAGTTAACAGGGAACAAATACAAGTATTTCCATTTTCATTATTAAATCTTCCAGGAATATTCGTTGTTGATTTCCATTTTTAAATGTTTGTTACTGATACAAATGCCCCCATGGTACAAACTATTAAATAGTACAGTATTTCCTATTTGTGTAAAGCCAAAACCTAGTGGTCTCACATAGTTGTTAAGGGACACAATTGATTATGTGTGAATTAACTCATTCCTCTTGTGAAGGGAATTCCCTTCTGGTGAAGAATGGTCTTACAATGACAATCAACAATTCAATTTCTCAAACTGGAGTTTATGAGTTTTTTGACGTTGCACAAAAGCTAAGTATGTATACCTAATGTCAACAGCAATCACTGGAGGGAGATGATGAACAGGACATTTTACTGTTCCTCATCTCCACTATCTGCCAACTCTCCAAAAGCCATTGTGGCATCTCATTTTCAAATTAATTTAATACACTAAGAATCAAACTCGATCATCTATATTTAGGGTAGTAACTCCCTAAACAGGGCATGCATTTATCTACTGCAATGTCAGAAAAGTTATTTCCACTGATTTGTGTTTCTGTTAACCATGTTATTGTATCTACTGTCTGAAAGAATGTGTTTTCTTTAAGAGAATCAGTTTTTGGTTACACTGTTCTGTGAAATTTTATTTATTTCTGTTAATTCATATTCAGATTCTAGTTAAAACTCAAGATTATTTTGTACTATTTCACCAAAATAGTTCTGCAGGGTTTAGATCCACAATTTGAAAAGGAAGCAGAAAAAAAATGGGGAATGTACATGGAGAAATGTGTGCAGTTACACCCACTGTTTATACAGAGAGGAGGAAGTGGGAAGTGCATGGATCTAGTTAAATTTGACAAGCGTAATTCATAATGATTTAAATGTAGGTTGTATTTTGCCATCAAGGGTCATACAGCACAGAAACATGCCCTCCAGTTTAACTCAAGTTGTCTACCTGATCTAGTCCCATTTGTTGGAGTTTGGTCAATACCTCTCAAAATCTTTCCTCAGGTCTCTTTTTAGATACCCTGAGAGAAATAGTGTTGCCCGTTCACCTTATAATCCTCCTGATTTTATAGACCTCTATAAGATCACCTCTCAGCCCTCCTACACCTCAGGGGGGAAAAAAGGTTCCTGCCTTGTAACTCAATGTAACTCAAGGCCTTCAGTCTAAGTAATACCCAGTCTATACAAAATGAGTACTGAAAACATTTGATTTTTTTTTAAAATCGCAAACACCGAACTGCACAGGTGTAAAACTTCAACTGTGAACTTTAATCGGTGCATAGAGAGTTAAAATTACACTCATCTTCTACCATTCTCTAGTTTTTAGAGGAAAGGCAGTAGTGCTGAATCCCAATTCTAATTTTAACAGCTGGGAGTGTCAAGGAACCAGAAATTTGTACAGATATACAGAATAAGTCAGGCCTGAAGGGAACAAAAGGAGACAGATGGAGAATGAAATACAAGTGTAAGAGAGGAAGTCCAGACAGAACTATTCATGGCACCGGATATAAAAGACGTGATCTCAAGGTATGATAAAAGTGATATTAATTTACAAATTTTATGGTTTGAATACTAATTCTGTCTGAGAAATTGATATATTTATATTCTTAATGAAGGAAGTGAAAGGGTTCAAACAGAACTTTGCATTACAGCTGCTTAATGCTTAAACTTGAAGATTTAAATGCAGTATTGAAGTCACAAAAGCCATCTTTTTCCACATTGTGTTGGACATAAACATCACTGTTGCATTAGGACTGAACATGCAGAAATGTTAATCAGGAAAAGACTTGCTGCTGAATAAAGCTTATGCATTTTCATGGATGCAGAATCTTTAAGGATACAGTCTTTTCCCCTTCTCCAACAGCCCTTCCCTACTTCACGTTTACCTCTGCAATCTTGTCACTTTGAGGAAATTTTAAAATGTCATATTCAAAGAGGGAACATTTGGTACAAAAAAATATTCTTTAATCCACTTGTGTTTGAAAGTAAATGTTACCTGTAAAACCTCTTACCTTTTATATGCTCCAATCTATGTTTTAGTCAGAAACTGGTCAGGTTCATCTTGAAGGCATACAACCACACCAGACAATCCTATATCGTGGAGACTCTAAATTCTATAGCTAGTATTTCCATGTGTTGTCTGACATCCAGTTTATACTTTATTCATACTTGGTTTAAACTTTTACTCCTCCCCTGTCTGTTAAACTAGAATAAAAATCAAACAGAGAACACTATCCAGCCCTTTAATTATTTTATAGACTCTCTCAGATCACTTCCAAGTCTGTGCTGTTCAAAAGTAAATAAGACAAAGTTACTTATCCTATCTGAATATTACTTTAAAGTTAAGCTATGAATCACACTAATAGTTCTCCATTAGACCTTTCCCTCACTATGTAGAGAAACCAAAGGCAAATAATTATCTGAAACTGAGCCACATGGGAGTAAAAATTACATCCTTACAATCACACTGAGGGTTTGTATCTAATTAATTAATTAGTTCCTTTCACCTTAAGGAACCTCTGCTCAATAAAACCAAGATAACTCTCTCTCATTTTCTCTTCTCTCCCCCACCCCCCCCCCCCACCCTCCACCAGCCTCTTGCATTAATGTGCCCTGGATATATATTATGCTGTTCTGGCCCTATCACCAAATATGATATTCCATTTATCTAAATTAAGTTGTTTAGTTCTGTATTGATAAGATGATCATTCAGGGTGATACAATTTAATGTGAGGAGCATGTGCAATATTCAGTATTTATCTTACGTGGAGTGTTAATCCTGCTTGATCTTTCGGCAGCTTTGACATAGTTAGAAATAATGTCCTATCTACAAATTTGCACCATGGTTCTAACATTCCCAATTTAATAATGTTCTTGGAGGTAAAAGCAGAATGGAGCTCACAATTATTAAGTAGTATAGCGAAGGAATTTCACTATAAAACAGGAACAACAGGAATATATGGTAATGAAAACACCTGAGACCTTAATTATCTGTCAACAGTTAAATGCTGGACAGAAATTATTTTTCAGTTATTGCCAACTTGCTGTAATCTGACCATTGGGTGGCAGATACAGAGTTGTGTTCTTAACTACTTAATTTGTTTAGGAGATCTAACAACTGCAAAAAATAAACAATCTGATTCCTGGGATGTATATTTTCTCCATGAGGAGAGATTGAGCAGAATTAGCCGTACACAATATCAAAGAATGAAAGGGGTTTGACATGAGAGTTGTGATTTCCACTGGTTGGGATGTTAGGAACCAGTCACAGTCTTAAAGTAAGGACGTGGCAATTCATGTCCAAGCAGACAAGAAATTTCTTTATCTTGAGGGCAGTGAATCTCTAGCTGAGTTGCAAAGGCTGAGTCCATGAATATGGTGTTGTTATATATTTTAGTTATCAATAAATGTAGCTTTAGTGCTATAAAGTGGCACTGAGGCAAAAGGTTAGCCCCATCGTACTGAATAGAAGAACTGGCATTTGAGGTTTTTTTTAAAAAAAAAAGCATTCTTCTAACAATCATGAAACTAATGAATACCTAAAATTCATCTTCCATCTGCATAGACAGGGAACTGTTTACCAGCAGTATGTCTACAAAATTAAGAGAGAGAAAATTTTTCCGCCAATATAGATTAAGGACTATAGTACTAATGTTCACAAAAGCCTATCACCTTGAGGTATAAAAGCACAAATTCAAAACTGTCCAATAATATTAAATATAATTATCATGAAAATTTCCCTCATGGCTTTTCTTGCCCATTAAACTTCCAACAACAAATATTATTTTGTGGTTAAATTTATTCAAAACCGTTCAATGTTCCAGACGAAGTTGCTATTAGTCTGACATGAGATTTTCTCTTTCAATCGGCCCTTTTGTCGTTTTTCCATCAGGAAGTGCTGCACCGCTGCTTCCTAATTTTTCATGTATCGATTTCTGATTGGTGTTGCTGTCGAGAACATATGTGCAGTCCCATTGGCAGAAATGCTTTAGTGGCACTCCAAATTATAAGGCAAAAAGCTAATTCTCAAATGGTCCAAATGCAAACAGCTGACATCCTAAAACTGTTTCCAAAAGTCACTCCAGGGCTTATGTTTAATAGACATGAGAATATTTCTACAGAAAGCAACTGAATACCCAAACAGCCTTTACAGGTAGATATCATTCATTTGGGATCCTAGGAGTATAAAAATTGTTAATTTGCTTTGGTCATCTCATATTTTTGTGAAAATTATGTTCAAAAATCAATGCTTAGCTGCTTTCATTATCCAACTTCCTTCCCTTCCTTCAGCAGCCCCAAACCCCGCTTGCCACATGACTACTAAAGAAAATTACATGCAAAGTTCTAGTATGGGTAATTGTCATCTCTGGAAATTTAGCATCCCTTCAGCAAGACACCAAATGGGGTGTTTTAAATATAATAATTTTCAAAAGGCTAACTCCTCTCTGAGAAGATGTACAATTACCTTCTCATGCAGTTTGTAACAGTTATTATTCCAGGATGCATAGTGTTGAAGTAATGAGCCCACAGAGAAGTGAAAAAGTCAACAAGATAAAATATAGAGGTTCAAAATTTTTCCACTGCTTACAGAATCAGTAACAAATCAGTAAAATTGCCCGAATATTAATAAGATGGTTAATTATAATTCATACAATGTTGTAAGAACATGGAATAGGAATGTACCATATATAATAGAGATGGTAGCAGATACATAATAGTTTTAAAACCGGGAGCAGAAAACCATTTGAAATTGAACAAAATAAAATGAAAATTAAAAAGAATTGTTCTCTGAGCCCCTCTCTGGCCATTACCCCCAATCCCCTGTAACATGCTACTTCAAAGTCTTGAGAGAAATGAAATATTGTCTTTACTGTGTAACAATCTCACACCAAAGCTGGGATTCATAAAACAATTAAAGAAATCATCTGAGGCTCATTTTCTAATTCATACAAATATTAGGCTTTAATTCCATGGTCATCCCTCCCTCAGAAAGAAACAGAAGCTATGCATTAAAGTCAATTCATTAAGTCTGGATGTAGCTCCAATGTAAATGATTAAAATATACTCAATATCACTGCTAAATAAAAATAACTTAATTAGGTTTTCCCACTCTGTTATTCTTTGTTGCTAGGATACATGGCTTATTCTTTTTGGCTTGAATTCTGGTTTGCTATTCTGCTAATGTTTGCCTTGGATTTCTCCACTAATCTGTTCTATGGTGTGATTTATAGACTATGGACTGCCTTGGTTGTGTCACTCACTTTTACATTCTATAACCCAGAGCTCAATGTTCTTTACAAATGGTGGCTCCACTATCTTTCTGTAAGAGCTTCAGTTTGATCACATTATCTTCAGTGTCTATTTGCAAAGAAAATTCATTTGCTGTTTTATTTTTCTGAGTGTTTGCTCCTTTTCTCCCCATTGCACAAAAAATTTCTGACAATTATTTATTTTAAAAAATCTATAATTTATTTTGAAGTTAATTATCACCTTCTTTCTGTTGGTCTGTACTCCTCCCCCTGCCATTTCTTCTATTCAGATGCTCCCTCCTCTTTCCATACCTCTCAGAAGGGCTCAGGCCCAAATCATCAGTAATCTATCTTTACCTCCTATGGACACTGCGAGACATGATTTTCTATGTTTTTACTACAATTACAGAATCTGCAGGACTTTTCCATTTCACTTCACAATTTGTCATTTTCTTTTGCCTTTTGTTTTGTTAATTTTAATCGTACAAGTTGGCAAACAATACTGATGCAAGGATTTCAACCCAAAACACTGACAATTCCTTCCCACCTACAGATGCTGCTTCAGCCATCAAGTTCCTCCAGTGGTTTGTTTTTTGTGGCAATCAGTACTTCTTGGTGTATTTCCCAAACAGGCTGTCAGTTGGTAAGCACTTTTTATCAGAAGGATCTTGTGCTTGTAATTTTAACTGTTCCCTGCCCTTCCTTTAAATATAAAATTTTGGAGAGCTGGTGATATAAATTAATTTTTTACAGCAACTCTTGTAAGACCCAAGGAGTTGAACCGTGCTTTACTTGGGATACCAGGCATGTAGCTGATCTTAAATCTTTATAATTCTTTCCCATGTAAAAATTAAATCTGAAGGTTAATTTCAAAGAAATTAGGATATTTTTTCTTCCATACGATTTGAACAGATTTCAAGCTTTTCCTAGCACTTAACAACTCAAGTAAGTGTCTTTCACTACTTGGCTTGAAGATTTGTACTCATCAAATGTATTCTTGTTCAGTAATTAACTACCTCTCTGCTTTTCTGAAGACAAACTGATCACTTTGCAGAGCGAGTCAATATACTTTTCTTTCTCATTTTACTTCCCGGAATATATCTTCCTAGCATATCAGCCTGTACTGCAAGATCAGTTAATTGCTTCTGTTACAACACACCACAATAAATGGTGAACTGCTTCATCTGAATTAGCTCCTGCCTTTATTAGTATTTTCCAGAGCTTCAGACTCTCAACCAGCAGTTTGAAGAATTATGTTTCATCTGTGCACAGATCTTTTTAAAGCATATTTTTCTTTCTGATATTGTGTAAATTAAGGCCTTTTCTTTCTTTCACTTCCTTGCCCATTCTGTGCAATCTCTCTGGAATGAATCTTTTTTTGCTTCTGTTTTAAACATCAGGAGGCCAAAAGTTTACAAGTTAAGTTCTAATAAATATACCCTGACCTCTGGGCATAGCCTGACACATTGGAGGTGGGGAACGTAGGGATGGGGGCGGGTGTTTAGAAAAGAGGAAGCTGGCAACCATCAGAAAAGCAGTGACAAGCTTCCTGAGTGCCCACCTGTCATTGGTTCTCAGAAACTGCAAGCAACCCACTATATCCCTGACCTTCTTGAACCAAAATAAACGCATTTGTCCCCGTTTCTCGTGGCCAACTTCCACATTTTTAAATCTTCCTATATTTGAACTCATGCCATAGTTAATTCCTATATCTCCCCATGATATGGGTGATGTTGCCTAATGGGTTATCAGTGGAACCCTAATTTGGAGTATAACTTTTTGAGGGCAGATTGCAATTTGTGAATCCAGGATTGGAGCTATTTTCTAAAATAACTTCAAAATGAATAACCACTTTTTACGCCAATTTTTTTTTTCCTGCTGTTCACATTTCTGATGCAAAATGGCTAAACACTTTTTAATTTTTTAATTCATCTCCATTTAGTTACAATATGAATTCAAAAGTATACTGACGTATCATCAAAATCAGTGGGTTTCAAACTTTTTCTTTCCACTCATAGACCACCTTAAGTGCTCTATAGGTGCTCTGTGATTAGCAAGGGATTACTTAAAGTGGTCTTTGAATGGAAGGAAAAAGTTTGAAAACCACTGTTTTAATCATACTTAATTGACTCATTATGTGTCCAGTTTCATAACTCCAAAGGAAATGGGCCAATGACAATTTTTCTCAAACAAAATATTTCAGTAACAATTAGATCTAGTAGTGGTTCTCAACCTTTTTTCCCACTCACATACCACCTTTAAGTAATCCCTTACTAATCACAGAGCACCTATGGGCATAGGGATTACTTAAAATGGTATGTGAATGTAAATAAGTTTGAAAAACACTGATCTAAATTTTGTGGCAAAATCCTGGACTGGAATTTGAACTCTTGTCCTTCTAACTCGTGCAAGAGTGCTACCAATTGAGTCAATCTTAGTTGTATTTTCCTGATAAGATAAGGAAACTTGTTACATATAACCATTGTTTTATCAGATTCAGATGTTAAAAATGGTGTGTTCACCAATTTCATTACCGTTCCTAACACGCAATGACAATTCAGTAAAAGCATTTTTCTCTTTTACTGATGCAACACTGTTCCTCTGCCAGGCCATTTTGCCCAGCAGATGTGTGCTGACCATCAACTACTCGTTTACACTGATCTTACATTAATCCTTTTTTTTTGTTCTTCCTTGCATTCCCTTGGATTCCTAACAGATTTTATCACTCACCATTACAGTAGACAGATAACTACCAGCCCACATATCTTTGGGATGTGGCATTAAACCTGAGCATCCGGAGGAAACCCATGTACTCACAATGAGAATGTTCAAACATGACACACGCACACCTGAGGTCAGGATTGAACCTGGGTCACTGTGTAGCAAGGCAGCAGGCTCCACTAGCTGTACCACTATGCCACCCATAAGGTAAACAATCAGCATTCCAGTATCTTCCAGCTGTTTACTTAATAGGAAGTTCTACAACATGGAAATGGGCCTTGCAGCCCATCTTATCCATGCTGATTAGTAAGCTAGTCCCATATGTCTTCATTTCCCCCATATCCCTCTAAACCTTTCCTATCCATGTATCTGCGTACAGGATTTTTGAATGTAATAATTGTCCCTGCTTTTTCCACTCTCTCTGGCAGCTTGCTCCAAGTACCCACCTCTTTCTATGTGAAAAAGTGTCCCACAGGTCCCTTTTAAAATGTTCCCCTCTCACCTTAAATCTATGCTCTTCAGCTTTAGACTCACCTTCTCTAGAAAAAGGCCATGACAAATGTACCTTATCTACATCCCTCATAAATTTATTAGAGGTCCCCCTTAGCCTCTAATGCTCCAGAGAGAAAACTCCCAGCCTCTTCAACCCTTCATTATAATTAATCCCCCCCACCCTCCCACACACACACAGTCCCAGCAACATTCTCATGTATTAAATAAATGAATGCTTCCTGGTAACCTTTCTTCAAAGAAAATAATTTGAAGACTTGATAGCTGTATTCACAGTGACTAAAACTTGAGGATATAATTGGCTGATTAGAAGAGCAAGGCATGAAGTACAATGCAGCAGAGTGAAACACAGGTGGTAGGTAGGATTCTGGCCTCCAGATTTCCACATTAATCCAAAATTATAGTGTTCATTCTGCGTAGGTGGTATTTCCTATTCATGTCAGTTGTCAATAAACATGTATTATTTACTGTGCACTTATCTTAATCTTTGATGCAACGATCAATGATAAAACAATTATCAGCTGAAGGGGACAAATCTCATAATTTGATACTATACAGGTGAAAGAAGGGAAAGTATGACCAGCCCTAGATATCAACTATGTAGGATCTGTCGACAGCAGATCATCATTTTGTTTAGATGTTTGATAAAGATTTGTTCCAACAATTAATTTAAAAAAATTAAATTTAGACATGCAGCATGGTAACAGGCCCTTGCAGCCCACGAGCCCATGCCACCTAATTACACCCAATTAACCTACAACCCTTGTACATTTTGAAGGGTGGGTGGAAACCAGAGCACCCAGAGGAAACCCATGCAAACACTGGGAGAACATACAAACCGGATTCGAACCCAGTATGCTGGCACCGTAACTACACTAGCCATACCGCCCGCTATTGAAATATTAAGCTACTGAAATATATAAATTTCTTTAAAAAAAACTTTCTTCAGAACTTTTCTGTCCTTGTTATAATAGATCTACAATAAGTTTTACTTAACCATATAACCATTTATGGAGCAACTGTTGCTGCAACATTATTGACCAGTTGTAATTCACACAGTTGGTCTTCGAAATTCAAGCCTGTTCTGCATTAGATGTAACATGTGATAGTGTATGAAGTCAGCATGTGAATTATTGCCTTTTCAATTCTCACTTTGATTCCAGCCTAGCCAGGAAAGGATAAAAGTTCTGCTCCTGTGCCATTAATTGGCTGTTCTAGTTTTCAGTTTTTTCTCTGCTACACTATGTCTTTAGATTTAGCTGAAATATATCAAAGTAGCTCCTCAGTGTAATGGAGCTGGGGTGATGCAGAATATTGAAAAACATTTTACTTTCCTCTCTGGGACATATGATGAAGCTAACCCGGACAGATAATAAAATAACACTTTTTGTTTTCTGCTCATTTTGGATGCTACAGTCTGTTGGCACACTGCTATTTTACCTTTGGGCATTGATTCAAACATAGTCCATTAAGATTAAATTAAGTCTCTTACTCGAGCAACTGAGTGACACAGAGTGTTAGATCACATTTATCTCCCCTCTGGGAGATGAATTCCGATTCCATCCAAACTGTGAAAGTTATCTGTCCCAAAGTGATAGAAGTAAACACAATTACCTTTTCTTTGGATCATTAAGTAAATCATGCAATCAAAATTATTATTTTTTAACTGAAAGATGGAATGACAACAATGCCAAAATGAAGTCTGTGGCCTTCTTTCCCTTTTGTGCTCTGTGGAGAGCAACTTGACTCCTGATGCCCCAAAACCTTTCCACCACCTACAAGCCACAGGTCTGGTATGTGATAGAATATTCTCTGCTTAACTAAATGAGTGCAGATCTAACAATTCTCTGGAAGCTCAAAATCATCCAAGACTGATTATTACCCCATAGTCCATCCTGAACATTCATTCCTTTCACCATTTGGCTGCAGGGTGTACCACCCACAAAATGTGTTGCAATTACTCATTTGGACTATTCTGACAGCACCTCCCAAATCCACAATCTTTATCAACAAGAGGAATGAGGGATTCAGCTGCATGAGGGCATTACCATTTGCTGGTTCCAGTCCAAGTCCCACATCATCCTGACTTGGAAATACATTTCCCACCTTCATTATTAGTGCCTCTAGTTCTCCCCCACAAACTGAGGTCTGCAGTATTCAAGGGCAGTGTTTAACCACCCTCCACCCCCTTCTTCCCCCATTCTCTCTCTTTTCTCTGTCTCCTTTTGCACAGACATGGTAAGTTCTCACCTAGTCCCTTATCATATCCAATTAACACCTTTTGTTGGTCTGGATTCCTCCTCCCCACCAGGTGTTTGAATTCTAAGACTTTCTGATATATCCTGTTTCTGCCCTTTCTGATTTTTCCTTGAAGAAGGGCTCAGGCCTAAAACGTCGGCAATGTATCTTTATTTCCTTTAGATGCTGCAAAGACTGGTTGAGTTCCTCCAGCATTTTGGTGTGCTTACTACAATCACAGCATCTGCAGCCTATCGTGTTTAACCCTGAGACTCAATATTCACCACTTAAAGACAATTCAGAACGGGCAATTAAAGGTTGTTTTACTGGTGTTGTCCCTTCCCAAGAAAAATGGTTTTGAACTTTATCTGTAAAGTCTTATGAACTGATTTTCTTTTTTAAAATGATTAATTTGTCCTTCATCTTCCAAGATTGCACTCACTTCCAGATCTCTCTCAATCTGAAATGTCTTTAAAATTGTGATACCGTATTTGGTTTACTGTATATACTTGTGTAAAAGTTGATTTTTTTTTTAGACCATTTTTTAACATTAAATTTATGGGGTCAACTATTACACTTTTGGATACTACTTTTGACCGTAGTAAATACCTGCATTGTTTGAGCATTGGGAGCTCTGATGGGCCAGTGGTGGCCAGGACCAGGTGGCAAGTCCACGTTTGAGGTGTCAGGAGCTCCGATGGGTGGGCGGCCAGGACCTAGGTAAGAATCCATGGTCAAGGTGTTGGGAGATCCAATGGGCGGGTGGCCTGGTCCTAGATGAGAGTCCGTGGTCAAGGTGTCAGGAGCTCCAAAGGGCAGGTGGCCGGGGCCTAGGTGATAATCTGTGATCAACATGTTGGGAACTCCAATGGGCAGGCTGCCAGTCGGGAGGACGACTTTTACATGGTATCGACTATAACATGCGTATAATACGATATTGTTCATTCTTCCTGTCAAAATATTTTCTTTCAGTTCATTGTTAAATTTTTCCAGTCCATCCTTGTGTTTGTATGTTAAATCTGCCTCACCTTTCATGTCATTTCAGAATTGCATGTTCCCTGAAGATCTTTGAATTAATTTACAGTAATCCTTAGTCAGGCCATTGAAGATCAAAAAGAGCAATGGATTCAACACAAACCCTTAGGGGTCAGCATTGTACACTTTCCTTCACAGTCTTTACAATATCAATTCATTCTATCTCCACATTCTATCTTTTAGGAATGTGCAACCCTGAAATCTCATGGGCAGCAGATTTGTTAAGTTTATTGTGTGGTTTTTGTGGTGGAATACTGTAATATATGCATTGTACAGGTTGGCTCCCCCCCCTCCCCCCCCGATACTGTAACTCCACCCCCTCAGGATTCCTAATAAAGTCAGTACTGTCTAATCCCCTCCTTCAGTACTGCCTTGGAATTGGGCCTACAGCATGTAAGATATGCCTGTAAGTTTATAGTGATTAAAGCCTGTTAATCTTAACTTCTGGTCTGTCAGATCTAATTGATAGTGCTACAATTTAATCACTATACTTTTGTGCCATGGACAAGGCTATTCAAGTGGAGAAGCTGGACACTGACCCTAAGAATCCAGAGGCCTCCGTAAAATTTGAACAGAGGTTGCACTGCCTGAATGCCTTTATGAGCTGTCTCGATATTAGGGAAGAAGTTGATGAGAGTCTTTGCACAGGTTGGCCACCATATTTTCCAGATGATCAGGGACTGTGTCACTTATTCAGTCGCCATGGGGCTCCTGCAAGAGCAGTACTGAGCCTCAAAGAACGTAATCTATGCTGGATAGATTAGGCCTCTAGGCCACACCTAGGCCCCGGCCACCTGCCCTTCTCCACTTGAAAAGCCTTGTCCTGGGCAGCCGTTAACATGCACCTTGTAAGTCCGTTGATCAATACATTTGGGCCATGTGGGAGCTGAGGAGAGCTTGTGGCTGCTCCAACGTTAAGGCAAGCTGTCTACCAGGAGGAGCTGATCAGGAATGCATGTGTGGCTGGCTTCAGTCTGACTATATCAGATTGAACCTTGCAGGACGTGGTCGACCTCATCAAATCAGTAGAGACAACCCAACAGTATGTGGAGGCTTACTCTTCTGGCAATGTGGCTACCACGTGGGGAGCATGGGTGGTGCCACTTTGGGACATTTAGTCCCAAATAGTATAGCTGCTATCGCCGATCACTCAAAGTGCCATTACTGCTGCCAGATGAAACACCTGCAGAAGAACTGCCCTGCCAGAAGCACGACCTGCTCCAGCTGCAGAAGCAAAGGACACTATGTAAGGGTATGTAGGTCCAAACCTTTCCCCTGAAGCTCCACATGTGGACAGCAACCTTCACCATCTTGGACCACATGATTTCCGGCTCCACTTCCGGTCATGCAGTACAGCATGGTGGAAACCCAAGGATGACGGCCCGGGCCAGCGTCACTTCCAGCGGTGACTGTATGTGAACAATGGGGGCAGACATCTTTGGGGCACACATGCAGGAGCAGTAAGTCGGACAACGAGCTGACAGTGGCATCTATCATTCTGGACCCAAGCAGCCCACATCAATTAGCAAGATCCACCATGGAGATCGAGGTAAGCGGTTGCATTTCAAACTGCTTGTTCGACATGGGAGGCACCGAAAGCTTTATATACCCGGGCACTGTATATATTCCCTCACAGTGACCCCAGTCCAGTGTAAAATCTTGTTGGCCTCCAAGTTCCACTCAACCAAAATCTGAGGTAGTTGCACAGTAATGTTTCTGTGGGTGGCATCAAGTACAAGAATTTTTAATTGCTCATTATGCCACAACTCTATGCACTGGTCATATTGGGGATGGAATATGATGGCCCCTACTCCTCCCTCACAGTCTGTAATAACCAACTTTTAAACCACCTGCCTGTCTCCCTGAACACAGCCGCTCAGCGATCCGAACACCACTCACTGCTCACACCCTCCAGATCCCCCCCACACCCCCAATGTTCAAAAACCTTCCTCTCGACTGTAAGCCTGTGGCCACAAAGAGCAGGTGATACAGTTCCGGGGAGACAGAGCTTTTATCAAGGCTGAGGTTAAACGACTCCTGGCTGAGGCCATCATAGAGCTCAGCACCAGCCCTTGGAGAGCGCAGGTGGTGGTGGTAAAGAGAGGAGAGAAGCACAGCCGACATGGTGAACAAGATTGCCCAGTACCGGGTCTTCTCCACCATCGACCTCAGGTTGGCCTATCACCAGCTCCCAATCCACCCAGAGGACAGCATACATAGTGTTTGAGGCGGACGGTCACCTCTACCATTTCCTCAGGGTCCCCTTTGGAGTCATGAATGGGGTTTTGATCTTCTATAGGGAGATGGACCTAATGGTGGACGACCACCAACTAAAAGCCACGTTCCCCTACCTGGACAACGTGACCATCCATGGCCATGACCAGCAGGATCACGATGCTAACCTGCAAGACCAGGTTGAGATTAACAGGCTTTAATCTCTATAAACTTGCATGTTGTTGGCCCGATTTCAAGACAGTACTGAGGGAGGGGATTGGGCGGTAACACCTTTATTAGGAATTCTGAGGGGGACGAGTTTCAATATCAGGGGTGGGCCAACCAGTACAATTCATGTATGACAGTGTTCCACCACAATTGTATCGAAAACCCTTTATAAATCCATGCATTAACCACCATTTCCAATTAATATTTGCCACTAATTTATCTTTCATTTATTTAGCTAAATTTATCCAAATGCCATTGAATTTTTAAAGTTTCCCTATGCAATGGTTTTTGTTTTTGTTGATTGGCCTTCAGTTGCTGTTTTATTTTTACTTTTGCACTTGCACATTGTGTAACATTTACAGCTCCCCATCCCTTTGTCATCACACCCATATCTAAAGAGAATTGGGAGATTGCATATGTCCAGGGGATCTACCTTTTCAACTTTTAATTCCAAGCCACATCACATTCAGATTTGGTGAGCTTTCTACTTTGAACTCTGCCAAACCTCTCTTTGTATCATCTCTTTTCTATTTTTATCCAACTCAATTACTCCATAGTTTCATTATTTACTAAGGCATCAGCCACGTACTCTTTTGAGAATTAAAACCAGAAAGCACTGGAAACATTTTGGATGGTACCTGTGGAAAGATAAACAGTTAACATTTCAGGTTGGAGCTCAAATCTGGGTGTGCTTTTTCTGTTTTCATGTCAGATTCCAATATCTGCAGTTTTATTATTTTCAATTTCCTCTTTAGTAAAGGTGGCTGCAAAGAGGTTATATAATACATGAGCTCTGCCCTCTACTGACACAGTTCAGGCCAAGATATTGGACCACTTTTCCAACTCAGTGAGATCCAATATGGATCAGTAAGTCACAAACTGGCAGCTGCAATGTTTTCTGTCACCTTTAACATTGTTCTGAAAAATTGGCTGGGTACATCAGTCATCCTTCACTCCTTGGTTATGTTATTTCATGCTATATTCCTTTCAGAATGTTATGGAGTAAATTGAATCATGTTGTTCAATTTGAGGAAGTTTTAGCTGATGGTAGGTGGTCACTCCCCAAATAGTCATTTTTCTTTTAAACAATGTGCTGGAAGGGACTTCCATGCAAAGTAAGTCAGTTATCCTTTGTGTTTAGGCCTGACCATGCATGGAATCAACCCTCCACCTTCATTCCTGATTATCACCCTCTCTATACTGTTATTGATCTATTCTCATAAAATTATTTCCTCTTTGTTCATTTTAGAACCACTGCAGCATAGAATCAGGGCATTCAGCCCATCTAGTCTGTGCCAAACCATTATTCTGCCTAATCCCAATGACTTGGACCATAGCCCTCCATACCCTCCCATCCATGTACCTATCTACATTTTTCTTAAATACCATAATGGACCTTGCCTTCACCACTTCAGCTGGCAGCTTGTCCGCACTTGGTATTCATCTTGGTTTCTACTGCATCATGAAATTGGCATTTGTCAGGAGGTTTACTTTCCATTGACCTCTGTCTTTCGTCATCCATTATGATCAAAAAGTTCATTTCTCTCCTAAGGAATGTCTCCAATCTAGACCAAAAATATCTCCTTTTTGAAGCCCTTCCTTTGCACATTTACTGTTTGTTGCTAATCTCTGATACATTTTCAAACTAATAAAATTGAATTGCTTAGAGTTGAGCTCTCTTTCCTCTTTCCTGAATACATTGGACACATTCTACTCCTCCTTTGGTCTACATTATTGTCACAGTAGCACAAGCCTATGTGGCATTTATTGCACACACACTCCAGAACCAACATAATCTGACTTGGATTGCCACTATCTGATGCTTCTCTGTTATTCTTTGTTCTATTACTGGTTGCCTCAGAGTTCTCATTGTGAATTTAATGCTCATCCTCTTGTCAAATCAGTTTGAATCCTTCCCTACATTATTAGTTTACCACACTACAAGATCAATGCTGGTGAAACCTCATTCCTCAGGGTATTTCCCTCTGATGTGGGATTCTGAAGCACTCTCTCCTACAACTTTTCTCCAGTCATATGCCAACCCCTTTTTCCTTCAAATCATTCTGTGATTTAACAAATATAAATCATAATGAATCAGAAATATCGTAGAAATTTAAAATGTGGTAAGATTCATGCTTTTTTTCAAAAAAATGATTATCCAGTCGGTTTTAGTCATATTTTATCAATTTTGTTTTACTTCATTCTGATTAAAATAAAATTACTGATGGAAGATCATCAATATGGAGAATAAAGTATGCTCATGGCTAAGTATCTGATAAAAATTAAGTGGGAAAATGATTGAGTTGTGTAAACTTTTAGCAACAAGATTTTGGCATTGGAAAATTAAATATAAATTAAACTGAAATGTGTGAAATCCACTACGTGCCGTTCTTTTAGGCTGAACCCAATATGGCATATAACTTTATGGTTAAAGTCAAAAGAGGTCAAATAGAGCATTAAGATTTCCAAAGCTAGGTTAGTCATAGAACCATAGAACACTACAGCACAGAAAACAGGCCATTCGGCTATTCTAGTCTGTGCTGAAATGCCATTCTGCTAGTCCCACTGACCTGTACCCATTCCATAACCCTCCAGACCTCTCTATACAATTTATTCTTAAAACTTAAGAGTGATCCCGCATTTACCACATCAGAATGCAGCTTGTTCCACACTCCCACCACTCTCTGAGTGAAGAAATACCCTCTAATGTTCCCCCTAAACATTTCCTCTTTCACCCTAAAGGAATGTCCTCTTGTATTTATCTCTCCTAATCTAAGTGGAAAGAGCCTACTCACATTTACCCTGTCCATACCTCTCATAATTTTGTAAACTTCTATCAAATCTCCCTTCATTCTTCTTGAGAGAACCACAGGCATGTAAGAGAAAGAGTGATTGAGTGTTGGGGGGGGTGTGGGGAGAGGAAAGGGGTTAAGCGGCAACTATAATACTAATTCCTTAGACAACGGGAAGGAAGATTACATCTTCAAGCTTTCCTCTAAAAATAATTTCAGCATATAACAGGAAATTAACATTATACATGCAAGTAAATGGATAAAGCCGTGGAAAATGGATCTCAATATAGTCAGGTGTGAGCCTAAAAAGAAAGGAACGTTGTACAGGCACTAAAATAAAAAAAAGGCACTAAAAAGGTATTAAACTAAAAAAGAGCTGATGAGTGTTGCTTGTTATTTTATACTGTATAATGAGGTAGATGTACAATTTATGTATAGCTATACAAAAGAGTGAATTCACTTACAAGAATGTCTTGGTACTCACCCCTTTCAGCTATTCCCTTATTAGAGTGATATACTTACAATTAAGGTTCAACAGGTAGATTTCCCAGCATAGGTAATGAGGAAATTTGTGTTCTGTCACCGTGCTCTACGAGCACTGGTCATCAACAAGTTCACCATTTCTCCTCTTTTGACTTCCTGACTTTTCAGTACAGATCAGCCAGCATTTTCCATCAAGTTTAGTTACTGTTTTAACTGGTTGGTGCTGGTATCTTATACTGCAAATTTATCTGCTTATTAATAGTAGAATATTTAAATAAATGGTAGTCCTAAGTTTAAAATTCAGTTTTCACAATTCATTAAAATGGCACTGTACCTTCACTGTTAAAAATTGTATGAACAGAAGGTAAGCTTTTTTATTGTTGTATCAGCCATTAAATATGGCAGCACACCTCAGTACGTCATCCCTTGGAATAAAATTGGAGGATTAGATACAAAAACTAATTTTAGCCACATTTTTGAAAATAATTTTATTATTTATCTCTAATTAAAACCAACCTTTGAACACTTTGTTCCATACTATTATTGCCATAAACTTTCTGAAGCTGTTGTACCATATTTGACACCATGCTATTTACCTGGGGGTGCAGTACTGCCAGAGCTCTGGGTGGTGGAGGCGACCCCCCCCACCACCACCGCTGAGTGCTATTCTGGACATGCAAGGAACCCGTTTCTTTCATGACTGGTCATCCTCATTCTTTGTCTTATCTTCATTCTCAATTATACAACGCCAAATACATGGTGGACACCAAGGCCAGGTTGCCCAAGTCCTCTTTGTCACCATTTTTGGTGAGCTCCAGCACCTAAAAAATTAGCACTGCACCCCTGGATTTACCTTAGTATGACTGTCAATGAATTCATTAATGCTTCTCATTGATGGGTCACATATGAGCAGTGCAAGACATTTCTACTCTTTCTCCCCAGTCCTTTTGAGATAGAGTTCAATCTACCATATGCTTTCCAAATTGGAGAAACTCTATGTTAACTTCTAGTGATCTGTGTACAAGAGTACCAGGAGCCCTCTGAACATCAATGCCTTCTAATATCTCACCATTCCAAGCAGAGAAATTATTTTAATGTCCAAGCCAAAAACTAACCTTCAAATCATTCTGTGATTTAACAAATAGAAATCATATTATAATGAATCAGAAATTTAAAATGTGGTAAGATTCATGCTTTTTTTCAAAAAATGATTATCCAGTAGGTTTTAGTCATGTTTTATCAGTACATGCAAAAATGACTTTGAAGCAGAGCTTAGAAAATATAAAGGATTTCAGGTGCTGGCATATTTATGAAGACTGAAATGTAAAGCAGTGGCCATACTGCGAAGAGTAGGCATTTTGTATAAGAAATTGCCGAATTGGCCTTATAACCAAGAGCAGCTTCCATTGCTCTTTGGTTTCATTCTGTATTTCTATTGGCAATGCGCCTGTGCGGTTTTAGTGCCAGGAAACCTTTGAACAGAGTAAATTTGAGCAATCTGTGGAGCAACAAATCTCTGAAGTATTTACAAAGTTGTACTTCAGGATGCCTTCAGACTGTCACAGAAATTTGAAGTACTGTTGCAATGTGCTCAGTAATTACTTTGAAACATCATTTTATTTTGCTTATACAGAGCAGGCATCAAGGAAGAGCACACTTGGTGGGGCACAAATCCATTAGATGGTATCAGTCTCTCAGAAACTTTCCTGAGGCACAAGAACAAAGGAAACAGATGCAGGAGTCAGCTACCCAGTCCTTCAAGCATGCTCTGCCCTTTATTCAAATCATGGCTATTTAACTTCAGTGCCATGTTTCTGCACTATGGCCATATCCCTTTATTTCCTTAATTAGAGGAAAGCATTTTTATTTTTTCATTCCAATTTTTGTTTTTGAATAAACTCAGTGACTAAGCCTCCACAGTGCTCTGGGCTAACAAATGTCAGAGTTTTGTCACCTATTGTGTGGAGAAATTTTTCATCAACTTAGTTCTAAACAGGTTCCAGTCTAATCTGAGGCCGAGACCTCTGACTCCATGTATTTCAGCAGGGGGAAACATGCAGTCTTCTGAGCCCTGTACGAATTCAACAAAATGCAATGAGATCAACTCACATTCTTCCAAACTTGGGAGAAAAAAGGCCTGGAGCTGCACACAAAATGCTGGAGAGACGTAGGGAGCATCTACAGAAGGCAATAAGGAGCCAAAGCCCTTAATCAGGATTTTAGTTTCAAGTTGAAGGGTCTCAGCCTGGAAACTTTACTTTCTCTTGCCTTATATGGATGGAGATGAACCTGCTGAGTTCCCCCGGAATTTTATGTGTTGCTCCAATTTTCCAGCTTCTGCAAGTCTCTCTCATTTACCTAGAATACAGAATTGGTCTACTTAGTCTCTCAGAGGGCAAAACCACCAATTCTGAAACTAGTTGTGCATCTCCACTGCACTCCCTTTATGGCAAGTACATCTTTTTTTCTTCTTTGGCTTGGCTTCGCGGACGAAGATTTATGGAGTGGTATGTCCATGTCTGCTGCAGGCTCGTTGGTGACTTACAAGTCCGATGTGGGACAAGCAGGCATGGTTGCAGCGGTTACAAGGGAAAATTGGTTGGTTGGGGTTGGGTGTTGGGGTTTTCCTCCTTTGTCTTTTGTCAGTGAGGTGGGCTCTGCGGTCTTCTTCAAAGGAGGTTGCTGCCCGCCGAACTGTGAGGCGCCAAGATGTACGGTTGGAGGCGATATCAGCCCACTGGCGGTGGTCAATGTGGCAGGCACCAAGAGATCTCTTTAAGCAGTCCTTGTACCTCTTCTTTGGTGCACCTCTGTCTCGGTGGCCAGTGGAGAGCTCGCCATATAACACGATCTTGGGAAGGCGATGGTCCTCCATTCTGGAGACGACCCACCCAGCGCACTTGGGTCTTCAGCAGCATGGATTCGATGCTTGTGGACTCTGCTAGCTCGAATACTTCGATGTTGGTGATGAAGTCATTCCAATGAATGTTGAGGATGGAGCGGAGACAGCACTGATGGAAGCTGATGGAGCCGAAGGTGATGCTGGTAGAGGACCCATGATTCGGAGCCGAACAGGAGCGTGGGTATGACAACGGCTCTGTACATGCTGATCTTTGTGTGTTTCTTCAGGTGGTTGTTTATCCAGACTCTTTTGTGTAGTCTTCCAAAGGCGCTATTTGCCGTGGCGAGTCTGTTGTCTATCTCTTTGTCGATCCTTGCATCAGATGAAATGGTGCAGCCAAGGTAGGTAAACTGGTTGACTGTTTTGAGTTCTGTGTGCCCGATGGAGATGTGGGGCGGGGGGGCTGGTAGTCATGGTGGGGAGCTGGCTGATGGAGGACCTCAGTTTTCTTCAGGCTGACTTCCAGGCCAAACATTTTGGCAGTTTCCGCAAAACAGGACGTCATGCGCTGGAGAGCTGGCTCTGAATGGGCAATTTCTGAATGTGTATTTCAGAGTTTAATACACACCTCAAAAACCAATAGTCTAAACACTAACAACTGTGAACTCCATTGCAGAGTTCTCTCCGGTCTTATAAAAAAAATTTTCTACTATAACTTTTCTTTCTGATCCTCAACCAAAAAAAGGCAAGTATATAGGGAAACCACAAATATACACAGAACTCCAAGGTGTCTTAAGAAAGCCGACACAATTTCAGTAAGACCCTCTTACTCCTGTTTACAAATCATCCTTTAATTAAGACCAACATATCATTTGCCACTCTTCTTGCATGTTAGCTTTCAGTATACCACCCCACTGAGATTTCTTGAAGTATCAACACAATCTAACTTGACCTCGTCTCTGTTTTATGCAACTAAGTGAATGTCCTCACATTTTTCCATATTACATTGCATCTGTCCCTCTTGCAGCTAGTCTACATTACCCTGAAACCTCTTTACATCTTAAGTACTCACAATGTCATCAAATGTCAAATGGCTCATGACTTCAAACAAAGACACTGTTACTTCAGTGTTGATAAAAGCACTAATTTATAAAATTCAGTGTTAATGGTTACAAATGAGTGACATGTTCATTAAGGTATGGGTGTTGTATAGTCCAAAACATAGGACCACGTGCAACTTTGGGAATCTAATTACTCAATAAAATATACAGTATATGGTTTTCCCCTGCTGTTGTTTATTGCCAAACGTTTGGAAGTTGCTTTTTCTCCTTGGTTTGGAAGTTGAAAACAAGACATTTAATTTCAACAGCTGAATGGATTTTGAAGAATAACTAACCGCATATGGCACTGACGAACTTGATGTACACCATGTGCTCAGTCTGTGGAGGAGTTTGCGTGCTGGTGTGATTAAATCAAGCAGTACAACTATTGCAGCATCCTTAAAAAGTTTTTTCCTCTGGTAAAATTGTGAATAGTTTCTCTTGTAGATCCTGGGTATTATCAAGGTTATCCTTATTATCTCCTCATCCTTTAAAAACCTTTGCTGTTCCTTTCTGAAACCCGTGGTAATCCCATTATATTTGCCAAAGAAAAAGGAGGGCAAAACAAAAGCCCCAGAAAACCTAAATAACAAATGAACTTCTTCCTCCTCCACTCCCCCACACAAATATAGAAAACAGGGTTTGGAAACAGCTTTACAAGTTACAATATGTTTTAAACTAATGGAATATTCACAGTCTAGAATGCTTAGGGCTGCACTTTATATAGGGAATAATGCTAGCCTGGAGGGAAATGGATAAGGAGAATCTGTACATTAGTATTTAAATATACAGGCACAAGTGCTTCATGCAGGTTAGGTATCATTCTATGCAATACATTCTTCCTGACCTACTCCTAACTGCCTCAAAAACTTCCAGGTGTGGCTAACCAGTGTTTTGCATTCTTGGAGTATATCTTAAAGGTTTGTCACTGCTGGTTATATTCTGTACCTGTCCATCTTTTAATAAAGTGTACAATCTTTAGGTCTCTGAATCTCCACTGTCAGCTTTTCACCATTTACAAAGTACTCTGTTCTATTATACATCCAAACTCATGGTCACCTACCTTCAGGAAAGATAATAAATAAGATTGAAATAGTACAGGTACCATTCCCTGGAGAATAAGGGAAGATTTGATAGAGGTATACAAAATTATGGGAGGTAAAAACATGGTAAATGCAAGCAGATTGTTTTTTCTACTGAAATTGGGTGAGACTAGAATTACAGAACACGAGTTAAGGGTGAAATGTTTAAAAGGAACATGAGGGGGAACCTCTTCACCTCTTTTCTGTTCATCAACCAATCCTCAATCTAATCCAGTATATTGAGCCTAATCCTATGTGCTTAATTATTTTTAATAACCTCGTATTTGGCACTTTACACTGGTCAACAAAGAGTTTGCTTTCTGAACACTTTTGGGCGTATTTTATGGATTTTGGGCTGCTGATCAGGAAAATTGCCGTAGAATTTTCCTATGACATACTTTTTTTGGATACCATCTATCTTTGTAATTTTTCTCTCAGATTTTAAGTCTACTTCAAGCATACAAAACCATGTTTTTCATTGAAAATTCATTTTCTGCATTCACACTTGGACTTCTTCCCTGCTGCTCTTGCAATCAGCAACAAATACTAAGACATTGTGACCATGGAAAAGCAGTATCACGGCAACTGGATTCCATCGGTGCTGGCCGACTATTGTTGGACACTGACATGAGAGGCATCAGATGCGGAGTACAAACTATTGTTGGACACTGACATGAGAGGCATCAGATGCGGAGTACAAACAACTGACATTTTTAGGTCAGTTGAACTAATGCAACGTGTCAGCAACATTATGTGTTTAAACAGGATAAATTCAATTAAAGTTAATATTTCTCCAACTTCTTTTGTGATATAGTAAATCAGAATTATATTTGTGATCAGCTTGACGTTGTCTATCATAATCCCAATTTGATAAAAGTTGTTCTCCAGTGTTATTGATGACTTGAAAATTCAGGCATAGTATACCTACTACCCTAGTTACATTCTTAAATAAAAGTCTTAACAGATTTGACAGATGAGATTTCACTTTTATAAATACATATCGACTTTCTGTCATTCTATTATCTTCTCTATTGATCATAAATAGAATCTAACCATTTCCCTGTCACTTATCTTAAAGTTTTGTACGGATGGCGAGAGTGTGGAACGAGCTGGTAGCAGAAGTGGTAGATGTAGGTTCGATTTCGATATTTTATTTTTTAATTTTTTTATTTTTCACACTATAAACCATATTGACCAAGATACATACAGACATTTTTCTTCTTAAATATATAGTGTCGTTTTCTCCCCCTTTTTCCTCCCTCCCTTCCCTCCCTCCCTCACTCCCTTCCCCATTTATGTAAAGTACAACCTATAAGATACATTAAACCCGTTAAACAATGTTGTCACTTGATAAAAATAAACAAGAAATTTTACTGAGTCAGTTCTTTTCGTTATCTTCTCCTTCTGTCATTTCAGGTGGTGGAAGTCCACGATAGGATTTCTCTATTGTGTTTCATGTATGGCTCCCATATTTGTTCGAATATTGTAATGTTATTTCTTAAATTATATGTTATTTTTTCTAATGGAATACATTTATTCATTTCTATATACCATTGTTGTATTCTCAAGTTGTCTTCTAATTTCCAGGTTGACATAATACATTTTTTTGCTACAGCTAGGGCTATCATAACAAATCTTTTTTGTGCTCCATCCAAATCGAGTCCAAATTCTTTGTTTCTTATATTACTTAGGAGGAAGATCTCTGGATTTTTTGGTATATTGCTTTTTGTGATTTTATTTAATATCTGATTTAGATCTTCCCAAAATTTTTCCACTTTCTCACTTGACCAAATTGCATGAATTGTTGATCCCGTTTCCTTTTTACAGCGAAAACATCTGTCTGATACTGTTGGGTCCCATTTATTTAACTTTTGAGGTGTGATGTATAGCCTGTGTATCCAGTTATATTGTATCATGTGTAACCTCATGTTTATTGTATTTCTCATAGTTGCGGAACATAGCTTTTTCCATGTTTCATTCTTTATCTTTATGTTTAGATCTTGTTCCCATTTTTGTTTAGGTTTACCGTTTGTTTCCTCGTTCTCCTTTTCTTGCAGTTTGATGTACATGTTTGTTACAAACTTTTTAATTATCATTGTGTCTGTAATCACATATTCAAAATTGCTTCCTTCTGGTAACCTCAGACTGTTTCTCAATTTGTCCTTCAAGTAGGTTTTCAGTTGGTAGTATGCAAACATTGTATCGTGAGTTATATTATATTTATTCTTCATTTGTTCAAAGGATAATAATTTATTTCCCGAAAAACAATTTTCTATTCTTTTGATCCCTTTTCTCTCCCATTCTCTAAAGGAAAAGTTATCTATTGTGAAAGGGATTAACTGATTTTGCGTCAATATTAGTTTTGGTAGTTGGTAATTTGTTTTATTCCTTTCTACATGAATCTTCTTCCAAATGTTGAGCAGATGATGCAATACCGATGAATTCCTACGTTGCACCAATTTTTCATGCCATTTATATAGTATATGTTCAGGCATCTTCTCCTCTGTTTTATCTAGTTCTAATCTGGTCCAATCTGGTTTTTCCCTTGTTTGATAAAAGTCTGATAGGTATCTTAATTGTGCAGCTCTATAATAATTCTTAAAGTTTGGTAGTTGTAAGCCTCCTTGTTTGTACCATTCTGTTAATTTATCTAGTGCTATCCTTGGTTTCCCCCCTTTCCATAAGAATTTCCTTATTATTTTCTTTAATTCCTTGAAGAATTTCTCTGTTAGGTTTATTGGTAATGACTGAAATAGGTATTGTATCCTTGGGAAAATATTCATTTTAATACAGTTTATCCTTCCTATCAGTGTTAGTGGTAAGTCTTTCCAATGCTCTAAGTCGTCTTGTAATTTTTTCATTAATGGGTGGTATAGATGGCCGAGGTTTTTATTTAGTTGTATACCTAGGTATCGCATTGCTTGTGTTTGCCATCTAAATGGCGATTCTTTCTTAAACTTTGTGAAATTCGCATTATTCATTGGCATTGCTTCACTTTTATTTGCATTGATCTTGTACCCCGATACTTCTCCATATTCCTTCAATTTCCTATGTAATTCTTTTATTGATATTTCTGGTTCTGTTAAGTATATTATAATGTCATCTGCAAATAGACTGATTTTATATTCCTTCTCTTTTATTTTTATCCCTTTAATTTTTTCTGTTCTTATCAGTTCTCCTAGTGGTTCTATAGCTAACGCGAACAGTGAGGGAGATAGTGGACATCCCTGCCTTGTTGATCTGCTTAAGTTAAATTGTTTTGATATATACAGTTTGGCGGGCAGCAACCTCCTTTGAAGAAGACCGCAGAGCCCACCTCACTGACAAAAGGCAAAGGAGGAAAAACCCAACACCCAACCCCAACCAACCAATTTTCCCTTGCAACCGCTGCAATCGTGTCTGCCTGTCCCGCATCGGACTTGTCAGCCACAAACGAGCCTGCAGCTGACGTGGACTTTTTACCCCCTCCATAAATCTTCGTCCGCGAAGCCAAGCCAAAGAAGATATCCATTTACTGTCACTTTCGCCAGTGGCCCCTTATATATGCTTTAATCCAATTAATATATTTCTCTAGTAGGCTGAATTTTTGTAGTACTTTGAATAAATAATTCCATTCTACTTTGTCAAAGGCCTTCTCTGCATCTAAAGCAACCGCTACTGTTGGAGTTTTATTTCCTTCTACTGCGTGAATTAAGTTAATAAATTTACAGATATTGTCTGTTGTTCGTTTTTTTTAATAAATCCAGTTTGGTCTAGATTTACTATTTTTGGTACATAGTTGGCCAATCTGCTTGCTAATAGTTTAGCTATTATCTTATAATCTGTGTTAAGAAAAGATATTGGTCTATATGACGCTGGTGCAAGTGGATCTTTCCCTGTCTTTGGTATTACTGTAATTATTGCTGTTTTGCATGAATCTGGTATGTTTTGTGTTTTATCAATCTGGTTGATTACTTCCAGAAGGGGAGGAATTAATAAGTCTTTAAATGTTTTATAGAATTCTATTGGGAATCCATCCTCTCCTGGTGTTTTATTGTTCGGTAGTTTTTTTAATATCTCCTGTAATTCTTCTATTTCAAATGGTCTTATTAATTTATTTTGCTCCTCTGTTTGTAATTTCGGTAGTTCAATTTTAGTTAGAAATTCATCTATTTTGTCTTCGTTTTCAGTTTGATATAATTGCTTGTAGAATTCCCTGAAGTTTTAATTGATCTCCGTTGGATTATATGTAATTTTTTTGTCCTTTTTCCTTGATGCCAATACCATTCTTTTAGAATGCTAGAATTTTGTGCGTTTTTTCTCCTAGCTCATAATATTTCTGTTTTGTCTTCATTATGTTCTTCTCCACCTTATATGTTTGTAGTGTTTCATATTTTTTTTTTAACTGCCAATTCTCTTCTCTTAGTTGTATCTTCCTTTATTGCTAATTCTTTTTCTATATTTGTTATTTCCCTTTCCAACTGTTCTGTTTCCCGATTGTAGTCCTTCTTCATCTTAGTTACATAACTTATTATTTGCCCTCTGATGAACGCTTTCATTGCGTCCCACAGTATAAACTTATCTTTCACTGATTCCGTATTTATTTCAAAGTACATTTTAATTTGTCTTTCAATGAATTCTCTAAAATCCTGTCTTTTAAGTAGCATGGAGTTTAATCTTGGTGGGATGTCCTCTAGCTCTATTGCCAATAACAGGGGTGAGTGGTCTGATAATAGTCTAGCTTTATATTCCGTTTTCCTAACTCTCCCTTGAATGTGGGCTGATAACAATAATGGATCTATCCTTGAGTATGTTTTATGTCTGCCTGAATAGAATGAATATTCCTTTTCCTTAGGGTGTTGTTTCCTCCATATATCCAAAAGTTGCATTTCTTGCATCGATTTAATTATAAATTTGGTTACTTTGTTCTTTCTGTTAATTTTTTTCCCAGTTTTATCCATGTTTGAATCCAAATTAAGGTTGAAATCCCCTCCTATTAGTATGTTCCCTTGCGTGTCTGCTATCTTCAAAAAGATATCTTGCATAAATTTTTGATCTTCTTCATTAGGTGAATATACATTGAGTAAATTCCAAAACTCCGAATATATCTGACATTTTATCATTACATATCTCCCTGCTGGATCTATTATTTCCTCTTCTATTTTGATTGGTACATTTTTATTGATTAATATAGCTACTCCTCTGGCTTTTGAATTATATGATGCTGCTGTTACATGTCCTATCCAATCTCTCTTTAATTTCTTGTGTTCCACTTCAGTTAGATGTGTTTCTTGTACGAATGCTATATCAATTTTTTATTTTTTCAGTAAATTTAAGAGTTTCTTCCTTTTTATTTGGTTATGTATTCCATTAATATTTAAAGTCATATAGTTCAACATAGTCATTTCATACTTTGTTTATCTTTCCTTTCCATTTCCTCATCACCATCTTCCCTTCTTATCCATTTCTGCTTTCTTTTTTTGAACACATTATAAGACAAGATTTCTAAAACATAAAATATTTCCACTATTCTCATATCTAAAATTCCTTTAACCCCAATAGTCCCTCCCCTTTCTGAGTTGCCCTTTGTCCCTTGTCGGGCAACCACATCTCCCCTTTCCATTTGGATTTGCGAATCCACTCACAAGTGTCAACTGATTTTGCAGTGACTGTAATTCTTCCCCTCCTAGCCCCCCAGAAAAGATTTTAATCTTCATATATAACAAAGGTCACTCTCTTAATTCCCTCCTTACTTCCTTTCTTCCCTTTCTTTCCCTTCTTAGTTCTTACCTATACTCTATTTTTTAATATATACACATATATATATACATACACACATATACACATATATATGTACCTACATACACACATACACATAGTTTGTTGTCATTTTTGTTCTTGTTACATCTCTTCATCTCTCTGTCTGTTTTTTAGTTGTTCTGCAAATTTTCGTGCTTCTTCCGGATCCGAGAATAGTTTGTTTTGCTGCCCCGG
This sequence comes from Narcine bancroftii, assembly GCF_036971445.1. Lineage (NCBI taxonomy): Eukaryota > Metazoa > Chordata > Chondrichthyes > Torpediniformes > Narcinidae > Narcine > Narcine bancroftii. Next base: position 77,966,979 of record NC_091479.1, on the reverse strand, counting down.
AATAGCTATTTTAAGTACTGCTGGGTATTTTAACATAAATTTATAACCTTTTTTCCATAGGGTCATTTTTGCTGCATTGAACTCCTTCCTCTTCTTCAGGAGTTCAAAACTTATATTTGGATAGAAAAAAATTTTTTGACCCTTGTGTTCCAGTGGTTTTTTGTTTTCTCTTATTTTTTTTATTGCCTTCTCCAATATATTTTCTCTTGTTGTATATCTTAGGAATTTTACTAGAATGGATCTTGGTTTTTGTTGTGGTTGTGGTTTAGGGGCTAATCTGTGTGCCCTTTCTATTTCCATTTCTTCCTGTAATTCTGGTCTTCCTAGGACCCTGGGGATCCATTCTTCTATAAATTCTTTCATATTTTTGCCTTCTTCATCTTCCTTAAGGCCCACTATCTTTATATTGTTTCTTCTATTATAATTTTCCATTATATCTATCTTCTGAGCTAACAGCTCCTGTGTTTCTTTAACTTTTTTTATCAGATTTTTCTAATTTCTTTCTTAAGTCATCTACTTCCATTTCTATGGCTGTTTCTCGTTCTTCCACCTTGTCTACTCTTTTTCCTTTATCTGTCATGATCATCTCTAATCTATTCACTTTTTCTTCTGTACTTTTTATTCTTCTTTTTATTTCACTGAATTCTTGTGACTGCCATTCTTTTACTGTTTCCATATATTCTTTAAAAAAATATATTTCCATGTACTTGCCCTTCCCTTCATCTTCCATTTCTCTGTGTTCTTCCTCCTCTTCTTCTGAGTCCACTCCAGGATCTGTGTCCTTTACCTCTGTCTCTTCTGGTTTTCTTGTGGGTTGTTTGTTTTATTTTGTTGGGTATTTTTGGTCTTCTTATTTTTATTAGAAGTGTCTTGGTGTTGGTCTTCTTCCTCTGGGTTGGTCATCTGTTGTTTCTTTGATTTCTTATTTTTATTCTCTTCCTTCTTGTTCTCATTATTTTCTATGTTTTCCTCTTGCTGTTGTGTTGTAGTTGCCTGTTTCAGCTGTGGAGATCTACTCCTCAGCTGGTCCCCCCTCCCGTCAGTGTTATTTTTGTCTTGCGCATCGCGCACTTTTGTTTGGCTCCATGAGCCATTTTTGTAGTCCTGAGTTCGGGGCTTCGACTGACCTCAGGGAGTCACGGCGGGCCTCCTCGTACAGGTAAGGCCTTCACCTTCTTCTTCCGACATCTTTCCTTCTTCTTTTCTTCCTGTTGTTTTTGGTTTTTCTTTCTTCGCTGCCATTTTCTCCACACTTTTACTTTCACTTTGTTATGGTTTTTATGTTTTTCTCTATCTTTTTTTAACTTTTCTGGAGAGGGCTGGAGTTCCCCTACCGGCCACTACTCCATCACGTGACTCCCCGTTCGATTTCGATATTGAAGAGAAGATTGGATAGGCACATGGTTAGGAAGGGTATGGAGGGCTATGGTCTGAGTGCAAGTCGATGGAACTCCCCAAAATAATAGTTCAGCATGGACTAGATAGACCAAAGGGCCTGTTTCTGTTCTATAATGTTCTATGGTTCTATAATCTCATAATCATCCACACCGAAACTTGTTTCCCAATTTTAACGATTTGCTCAATTACTATTTCTTACATATTAATGCTTTTAATGACACTATTCACAAAGCCACCATTGTTTCCATCCACAAACAGGCCTACATGATTCTTTTTCCATCTTTTACAAATACAGTTAATAATAACTGCCCACTGATTCTTGCTTTTTGGCAAATTGGCTGTCTGCTGATTTATCCCAATTTCATCTCCTGGCACTGAACTATTCCTTAATATTTTGTTTTCAATTCCATGGACTTCAAAAATGACAGAAGTGAGGATGGGGTTTCATGCAATGCCTTGTGGAAAACCCAGTCTACCATTTATCAAATCAAATATAAAGAAGTGTTTGACAACTAATGTGAGTACAACACAATTTTATTACCAGTAGCTTTGCAAAACGGGTGCTCTGTAACTTGAGAAGATCTGTTGTAACCTACAGCAGGCTCTTTATGTAAGAAAGCCCATACACAGATGGCCACAAGCCTTTTTATATGGTTTAGCTTCCCATTCTACAGCCTGTTCATGATTATTCACATGACCTGTAACCTGCAGACTTCAGCAAAACATCTAGCATGAGTTTCAAGAACAGCATGGCCTTGGTCCTCACATCTTCCAGCTTCGCAACTAAAAGAAAATAATTTCTTTAACAGACCCTGGCATTTTCTCATTAAAAAATATTCTTTTTAAGCCTCTTCTTGCTGCTGCAATTTATAGAAAGGAAAGCAGCAAATCAAATGTATACAATCTATGCTATCATCCATCATTCCCTCCTTTTATCATTCCATGATAACTTATTTGGTTGTTAGAATAGTTTAGTCTTTAAACATAATCGGATCATACAAAACAGTCGCAAGATCAACGCAACTAATAAAATAATAGTCAGGTCACACAGAGCCTGAACGAATGTCGTCCACCATCCACTGAAAAGCCAACAAGGTGGAACGGGGGGGTTGTAATTATGGAACTGTTCCCCTATTTTCTGGACATCGCTTATTCGTTCTCTTATGTGGTTGGCCAAATAGGTGATATTTTCAGAGGTATCAGGAATGATGTAGATGAAGCTTTTTTGCCCTACTCCTGCACATATTCCAACCTTTTCTGCCAACAGCAGATCAACGGCCATCTGATTCTGCAGAGCCACGGTTCATATTGCTACTACCTCCATAGTGAGTTCATGAATCTGGGTCTGCGGATTTTCATCCATCCTTGCAGTAGTGTTGGCAAGCTTTTCTAAGGCGCTGGCCATATTAATCAGTTCCTGAGTGGCTTTAGCCACACCATAATTGGGAAAGAGAATCATAAAGAGCCAATCAATTTCAGAGTAAACTCTTTTTACTCTATCCCGTACCAAAATGCCGTATTGCTGGGGCAAGGTAAGTTAAATAGCATCGCCCTTACCAATAGTATGGAAGCCATGGATATGGTTTTAGTCCATGACAAAGATAGGTATCATTTAATGTTGTTTCCCCCATAAGTGATCACTTATTTGGTACAATGGCCCGTTCCTGTCCTATTATAATTTCCCCTGCACAAACAGGTTCCCCCTAAAGTGTACCTGTTCAGTTTAAAATAAGGGGAGGGTGTCATGGACAGATCATAGAAGGGCTTATACCAATTGTTAAACAAATGTGTAACAGGTCAGCCTTCAGACATGTTCAAAGTCCAATTAGAGTGGCTTTTTCAGGCCTGATGTTTAAAATATACTGATTATTATCACTGCAAACTTTTCATCACCTACATTAGTTACCCCATACAAAACTCACTGCCATACTTTCTTTCTTCCATAATAAGCATTTGCAAGGTTTGGTGTCTGGCGGGCACTGCAGGTGGCTACATCCAGAAGAAGGTGCTTGGCAGGGTGGGAGAAGCAATGTTACATAGACCACAGCAGCAATGAGGTTTTTTTTCGGTCACATTTCTCTTTCATCACCTAACCTTCATTTACAGACCATCCACCTAATTAATGTTACTATTCATTCATCACACTACCCACATGACTTTCCTTCTTTCAGCCAACCTAGAATCGCATCCTGTCCAGATCGTGTTTGTACAGCGGAAAGCAGAAATGAAGATGCAAGGACACTGGATTTGATAATTGCAGTCTCTGGCATGGAATGATGAAACATTCCATGGATGGCTTGTAGCCTGGAAGGTGTGGGGAGGGTGGACAGGATCACCCAAATCTATATGCTTGGAGTGAAATGGTACATGAGGAGAACACGAATAAGGACGCTAATGGGACAGTTTTTGAAAGACTGATGGAGATAATGAAATTCTTGTACTTTGGCAGGTTTGCCAGAAAGCATGCATAGAATATCAAGAAGACAAGGAACTCCAGCAACAACCTCAAAAGAATTTGCACAGTTCAGAGCCTGGTCTTTTATTTAAATTAAATTTAAAAAAATTTAGATATACAGCACAGAAACAGACCCTTCCGGCCCACGAGCCCGTGCCGTCCAATTACATCCAATTAACCTACACTCCTGATACGATTATGAAGGGTGGGAGGAAACTGCAGCACCAGGAGAAAACACTCACAGACAGAAGGAGAATATATAAACTTCATATAGATGGCGCTAGACTGGAACCCGGGTCACTGGCACTGTGCGCTAACCGCTTTGCTAACTGTCCCAATCTTGCTCCTTGCTGTTGCCTGGTTATTGTAGGGCAAGGATGTAGTCCAAAGCCAAGCCCATCAGACCCACAGCTGCTCCAGTTGTATTTCTAGGTTATTCATGTTGCAATCAATAGGATATCAGTGCTTACAGCACTCAGTAGCTGAATGAGTTCCAAGGGAATGATTTGTGAGGTACTTGGCATTACTCATTTTAACAGTTTAGTTTGCAGTGTAGTTTTCATTCTCATTATGGTCAACTGTGTATATTTCGACATTGTGAAGGACAAAGGATATTCAAGGTGGGAACTTTCTCACTGCCAGGTTGCCCTGGCTAACATCTCCTCATTCTCCCTACCACACTCCATGATCTGCCTCCCTTGGTTTTCCACAGTTCATGGCATTGAACAAGGTGCACCTTGTCTGAGGGAGAGAACAGTGCATAATCGTACACACACACATACACACCCTAAATTGGACAAAGATTGACCATGGTAATGCCTGAATAAAGGACGTTATGCATTCATAAAATGGCCAAAGGTTCATATGATAAACTAGTGTAAGATCATTTATATCACATAAATACTGAGCAAAAATGCTTAATACACTGTAGTTTCTGAGCAATAACTGCATTCTTCTTCCAAATCATTCCCAATGTACAAAAAAGTCCATGAAGTTTAGAAGGAGAAATGATCTGCAAAACTCTATACAGGCATGACCTTAGGAGAAGAGTTCAGAACTGACCTCAAAAGAAGAGATTGATCATTTGATAACTGAAAGGAGAATCCTGAATACAAGGAGTTTACAGACTGGAGGAGAAATTATTTCAAATGGGCAGACATTTCCAGTATTATGATTGAGCAGGTCAAGTATGGAAGGGTGCCCATTATTCCCAGCGCTGTTTATATTAGCCATTGAACTACTGGCGGAAGCCATTCAGCAGGATTCCAGGTGGGCCAAAAAATCAACCTTTTTGCTGACGATGTGTTAGTATATTTGACAGTCCCCAGGGTGGTGGTTGTTGACCACACTGGAAGAGTTTCTGGGAATAAGGTAAATATGGACAAAAAAATGAGATAATGCCTTTGATAAACAGGGATTATGGACAGTATCAACAAAGAAACTAGTTCAAATGGCCGCAAGAAAGCATTAAATATCTGAGGATTAACGTAGATAAAGATTTACATAACATCTACAAACTTAATTATATCCCTTTGCTCTTGAAGATTGAGGAGGACCTGGCTAGGTGGAAAACTCTGCCTACAACATTGATGGGCAGAGTCAACTGTGTCAGAATGAAAGTGATGCTAAGGCTCCAATATCTATTCCAATTGTTGCCCATTTAATTACGTCGGGTTTTTTTTAAAGTGCTGAATGAGTGTCAGAAACTATCTATGGAATGGGAAAGTGGCTAGAATCTCCATGGAAAAGTTGACATTGGACTACAGCTTGGGGGGTTTAAAATTGCCCAATTTTAAAAAGTATTATTAGGCATCCCATTTGAGGAAGCCCCCCCCCCCCCCCCCATGGGCACAAATTGGACTACACTTGGTAGGTGAAGAGATAGCTGAAGAATTTATATATAAATGGGATACCAAATTACTTTCAAAGAAAATGGAGAGTCCATCCTAAAGCATGCACTCCAGACATGGAAAACGGTAAAACAATGTATTGGATGGAAGGTGGGGATATCCCCTAAAACACCCTTGACTCAAAATAAGTTAATACCCTTGACTCTGGGTAATAAAATCCTGGATGCCAGAAAGGGATGAGGTGTATCGAGGACTGTTACAAAAGGGGGCAGCTAATGTCATTTGAACAGTTGAGAAACAATACGATTTGTCTAACAGAACATTCTTCAGCTATCTGCAAATAAGATCTTTCTTATGGGAAAAATTGGGACCATCCATGACCCTGCCTGACTGTACTGATATGGAGATTCTAATTCGACGGGGGAATATGTGTAAATTTATCTCTAAGATGTATTACATATTCCAAAATGAGTGCACGAAGCTGAGTTTGCCAACGTCAAGGGAGAGATGGGAGTCTGACTTGGGAACAACAATCAATGAAGAATGGTGCTAAGACATGTGTCTTGACAGCATAACTGGTGTCATCAATGCCAGATACAGGTTGGTGCCATACAATTTCTTGCACCAGGTGTACTTTACACCACAAAAATTACACAAATCAATGCTGGAAATTTCAGAAATGTGCTTTACACATGGTGTGGAGGTGGGAACTTTAGTCCACTATGTAGAAAGAGACCCTTCTGGGAAGACCTGGGGGACATTCTGAAAAAAAGTTACAAAAGTGGATTTTCCACAGGATGTAAAGTTGCATCTTCTGGGGAATAGTTGAAAGATACAGAAATAACAAATTTTGTTCGTGAAGGTCACCTTGGCAGTAGCCAGGAATTGTACAGCAGTTCTGTGGAAGTCTGTCACCCACCTACCCAAATACCACACGATGGAATGTGTAATGCAAAGTTGGATTCCCCTGGAGAAAATCATATATAACCTAAGAAAGAAGCATAACACATTCAGTGGGAGTATGGCTACTTTACCTGAGATATATTGGCACTCAGATAGATTAGTTCCCCCCCACCTCGCAATAGAGATACGGTAACAATCTGTCCCCAGTAGGAAAAGGAGTATGTCCAGGGAAACAGGATATGGCACAGACGATGTGTTTTTATTTTTTCTTTGTAGTTGTTCTGAGTTTTATTTCTGAGTCTCTTTTTTTCATGTTTTAATCTTAGTCTCTTAGTCATTATCTTTCTTTTTTCTGTTTAGATTTTTGTAGGGGTCAATGGCCCCATTGATGTCTGTATTAACATAAATTATTTGAAGGTATGTTAAATTGTATGGGGGGTTGTTGGGGAAGGGGAGGGAGAGGGAATAAATACACACTGTATATACACAGGAATGTTGGAAATATTGAATGGTTTGTTGAGTTTTGTGAGTCTGAAAATCATAAATAAAATATTTTTTAAAATGCTTTATTATTTAACACAAAAGGACTCATAATGTCCTTGGTAACATTCTTAAACTTGGTAATGGTAACGATCAGTGTCGAAAGTGTAACAACCAGTCTCTTCAGTAACATAATGTTAAATCTCCTCAGTAATGGTTAACAGAAAATATCACTAACCCATCGTCTATTCTGCCATTACAGTGAACGCGGGCCAACTAACTGTCAATTGCCTGAAACACCCACAGTGGATAGCGTGTGCACACCAGAACAAACAGAACTTGTGTAGCCTCCAGATCCCAGATTCCACTGATACCTGCAGCAAACTGACAACGGTAAGCAATGAGCCTTACTCCAACCCCTAATTATTATGTCTGAAATAATAATTACACAGTTATAAATAACAATCAAATACAATAAAATATGCAGATTCATTCCTCATAGGCCAGAGGTTACCAGCACATAGCTTTGAAAAGAGTGATCTTTACCACCACCCCGGACCTGTAAAGTCTGTAGTCTGTGTAGTGGGCAAGGGGCAAGGACCAAAAAACAAAATAAAGTCAGTTTAAGCAACATCATCTGAGGTGCCTTTCACAGGAGTCAAATAAAGATTCAAGCCCTTCAACTGTGTTCTTTCTTGTATGATCACTTTAGAATTTGGTACAGATTACGACTTCAGAGAGAGAGGCTTTGACTGTTCACAAGATAAAAATCAGTGTGATTCTTAATAACGTTATCCAAATATGCTCCTGTTGGTTGGGAACTATAATAAATTGTGATCTCATCTGAAGGGACAAGATGGGCCTTTTCTTCAAAGCTTTTGGATACAATTTATCACCTCTCGTGCAACTCCTTCATTCAACATTGATTGGTTAGGTGTGACATCTAAAAGAACTAAAGCTTGAACATCAGAATAGACTTCATATCGAGGACTTTCACATGTACTTGCATAAAATGTATACATATTCCTCACGAAGTTCATGTCCCTCCACAACCATGGTGCATGTCTTTTAGAAACTCCTCCAGCTGGAAACTCTGAAGTCCTTTAGCTGCAGTGACAGATTTAAATAGACTCAACAGGTGCTTTCCCAACACCATGTTATATGTTTTTGTCCTAATACCATACTTGTCTATGTCTGTGGATAATGTCAGCTGATTAACATTTAGTCCCTCCAGAATGCATCTTTCCAGATATCTTTGAGTACTTCTGAATCCTGGTGAACAGCCACAACTTCTTTCAAGGGGTACTTAACAGGAAGGCCCTTTCTATCTTGTATTACTCTTCCAAGCTTTAATAACTGACTGCATTTAGGCTGCCTCAATATAGATTACCTGACTTGTGGGAACATGAGGTACTGAATGCTTTATGTATCTTTATTTTCTCCAGTGGATGGATCAACCAGGTGCCTTTCATTCTGGTGCACTAGTTCAGTGAAAAATGCTGTAAAGGGTGCCATCCACTGGAACATGTCAAATAAAACAGCAAACAAAGTTTCCGAAGCTCTTGCACAATTCTCAGTCCCATTTTCATCCTTCGTTTTTTTTTGTTTACGATGCATTTGCACATTCTAGTTCATGAGCTTGCCCACAAATTTGACTAGACTGGGCACCATAGTGTGCTTCATTTCTGCTTTGAAAAATTGGATTAGGGATGGTGTAAATGAAAGCCTCCATTTATGCATGATGTTGTTACTGTCCTCAACTGTAGTTTCATTGAAAAGGAATTGAATACCCTCTTTCTTCTGCAATCTCTGAATATTCTCAATAAGGAATCTGTATGCTTTGTACCAAGGTAGGAAGACATCCTTGAGAACATTTTTCACTCCTTCTTTAAAATGTAAATTTTCTGCTCTTACAACAAGGTTTAGCCTCAATCCATCTGGACCATGGGTGTTAACAATGTGAATTGGATCTGGGTAATTACTCTTATATTTGCTCATTTTCTGACCATGGTTATTACGCAGTAACAGGTAACCAACAGTTCCATAACTGTCCTAACACACATCAGCAAAATGATGAAGTTCAGCAGATGCCACCATTTCAAAGTTTGTGGGTTTGAAGCATCCATCAATCTTAAAGTCTTCCATTTTATGAAGATCCTGAATCCAACATGTCCATTCCTATACTTCTTTTCATTTCTCAAATCATTTGAACAACTCAGAAAGTGGTTTCAATTGAATTAATCTCCTTTAAGACTTGCTGTTTTTCTTATGTAACTTTCTCTAGCTCTTCCTTGGCTTCCATCATTTGAAAACAGATTTTAACATATTCATCAATATTTTTTCATCTCTGCACTCTGTCCAAGGCTTTCCTCATGTTTCTCTTTCCATCCAAAGTTCTGCCCTCCTGGATAGCAAGCTCTTGTTTTACAGTTGTATTTTAAAACTTAAACAATAGCACCGTCAGCAGGAAAAGTAGATGCAAAACCGGCTATTGGATCATTGAGAATAGATTGTGCATCAGGAATTAAGGAAGCCACATCCACCATTTTATGATTAGGAATAAGGAAGAACAGATCCAACTTCCAGATCAAGTGATGTGTCCAATGAATTAATCAACAACTTCATAGTACTTGACTTTAAAGGTAATCCAATGCAATATTGGCCATTGACTAGCTTGGCAGATTTTAAGACTAAATCCAAGAACTGATTTTCTTCTCTTGAAGGTTCTTGGTCGTCACTGAGGCACTCAGGAAAATCAGCACTGAACTGCTGTTCCCACAGCTCATCATGTTTCACAACTGATATCCTAATGTCGCCGACTGCTCTTGAGGATTATTATTTTTTCTTCCTAATTGTCCATTAATCATCCAACCAAGCGTGGGTTTGACAGTGTACAGTCCATCTTCCACATCTAGTGGTTCCAGAGCCTTTGGTACATCTGAGCCAATCAACAACTCAATCTCAGCCAATTCCAGGTTGACAAACATTCCTTAGAGAGGGCCATCTATCAATATCGTTTTGATGTGGGATTTTTCCTTTGTACCCAGGCATAGTCTTCTGGGTGTATATGCCTGGGAGATCACAAAAATCGCTGCTGTATGTCCTAGTGGACTCTAGGCTTGAAACAATGCTGGTTACAATGACCTTCCTTTGACCCATAGTTCTCAATAGAATCCTTGACCTTCTTCCCTGAAAATTAAGCTTATTCATTAGCCCCACGGTGCAAAATGATGCAGTGCTCCCTGGGTCAAGAAATGCACAAGTATGCACTGTTGCATTTCCCTTCCTGGCCTTGACTCATACGGGCACTATTGAAGGTTTGTAGTTATTTTTACCAGCCCCAGTAAAACCACTTGTCAGAACAGAGGTTACAACACTGTTTTTAGCTACTTTCTTTCTTTCTGCTTGCTCTTTTTCCAGTTCCTTCCTTCTTTGATGGATATGCAGCATATTTGGATGCTTTAAACCACATATGTTGCAGCTGAGTTGCTTCCTGCAGTTTTCACTCATGTGTCCTTTTCACAGACAGAAAAGCATACCCTATTTTCTTTTAGGAAAGCGATTTTTTCCCTATGTGTCCTCTTTTCCAACCATGGACACATCTCTAAAACTTGTCCACCTCCACAGAACAAACAGTTCTTCATAGCAGGCAAACTCTCAGTTTCCTTAGTTCCTCCATCATTTTCCTTATCTGCAACTGTCACAGTTGTGGCAAAGGTACTTCCTTTTATTCTTGGATGAGGCTGTGACTTGGACCTCCCCACATCTTTGCTCACTGTTGAAGCATCTTTGATACCTCCAAATACTGGCTCTGTTGCAATCCTCACTTGCCTTTCAAGGAAATCTACCTTATCCTTAAAAGTAGCTCTTTGTTGTGTTGTTCCCGGAAATCACAGACCAGTTCTCCATATATTCCTCAGCCAGTAGAACAACTTCCTAATGAGGACTAGCAATATTAGCAGGCATGTCAAGCTGGTGCATGTAGTTGTTATCTTCCATGGCATTAGAACATCCTCTTAGAAAGCAAGTGTATGCTCGAAGAGCCTTTGTGTCATCCTATTTTATTGACGACCATGAAGGAGCCTTTTCCACAAAAGCTGCAGCAATTTTATACTCATCACTAAAATGCTCTTGTAGTAAATACTTAGCCTTCCTGAATCCTCTATCCGAGGCTATAAATTGGCAACTCCTTATGAGTTCCCTTGGCTGTTCCTTTGTGTACTGTTCCAGAAAATAGAAACAATCTCTGAGGTTTTTGTTCTTACTTTCAATCTTGTATTCAAAGGATTTAATGAACATTTGTCACTGAAGTGGGTCACCATCAAAAATGTGAATCTCCTTCTTGGTTTAAGTAACCATTTCTCTTGGTGAATATCTATTGCTGCTGGGTTTATGGGTCCTCTGGGCTCGTAACAGCCAGCAAAAATTATTCTGGGAGAGTATTAATTTCCAAAGCCTGATCGAATACTTGCATAAATATAGGAATTAACAAATCTTTAAATTCTTTATAAAATTCAGGTGGAAATCCATCTTCTCCCAGATATTCATTGCTCTGCAATGAACCCATGGTTTCCCTCACCTCTATCTCAGTAAAATGAATATTCAGTTTAGTTTGCTCTTCCAAACGTAATCTCGGCAACATTATCTGTGATAAATAACTATCTTTTATTTTTATTTTTTAAAGATACCAAACTATACAATTACAAATAATTTTTTTTTAAATTATTCATTTATTTCTTGAGGCTTATAAGTAACAACATTATTATCCTTTTTAATTGCATTGATTGTTCGAGGTCTGTTCTACTTTTAATTGCCAAGCTAACGCTTTATGCGATCTCCCACCTAATTCATAATATCTTTGTTTCATTCTTATAATTGCTTTCTCAGTTCTATAAGTTTTCAATGTATAATACTGACAATTTTTATTAATTAATTGCTTATGTTTATTTTCAGAGCCACACTTTTGAAGATTTTTTCCATGTCTTATTTCTCTTTCTAATTGATCAATCTCTCTCATATACTCCTTTTTTTAATTTTAGAAGTAAAATATAATTTGACCTCTTAAATACATTTGTAAAGCATCCCATATAATAAACTTTTCATTTACTGTATTCAAATTTGTATCACAAAATATCCAAATTTGTGTTCGAAAAACTCAGAAAAGTTTTCTTTTCAATAACAAAAAATTCAATCTCCATCTATAGATGGTCTTTTCCTTATCAGGAATTTCCATCATTATTAACAAAAGCGAATGATCAGATAAAATCTTTGCTTTATAATCAGCTTCAAGAATTCTAGCTTGCATTTGTGCTGAGATTTTTTAAAAAATCCGAGAATAGGAATCGTACTTGAATAAAATGACTAATCTTTCTGTCTTGGAAGAATCCTTCTCCATACAATTTAAAATAAAAACCTTTCATCAAAACCAAAGTGGCTTTAGCTGCTTTTGTTCTTGAAGTTATTCGACTAGATCTATATAACAATGCATCTAAACAAAAATTTAAATCCCCTCCTATTAAAACATTCTCATGTGCCTCTGCTAGATTAAGAAATATTTCTTGAATAAAATTCTCATCATCATTATTCAGAGCATACAAATTTTAAAATGTCCACAGTTCAGAAAATATTTGGCAGTGTACCTGCTAGGTCTATCACAACACTTTGAATTTTAATTGGAAGATTCTTTTTTTTTAAAATCAAAATTGCCACACCTCTTGCCTTAAGAGTTAAATGAAGAAGACACTGTCTAACCCAATCCCTTTTTAATTTCAAATGTTCTTTTTCATTTAAATGTGTTTCTTGAAGAAAGGCACATCAACTCCTATTTTCTTAATATATGTTAATACTCTCTTCCGTTTTACAGTTCAGTTTAACCAATTAACATAAACTTTACAAACTTCATTACTTTATTCATCTAGATAAGATATAATTAACCCTCTTCCGTCACCTCCCCCGCACGTCTCCTCTAATTCCAATAAATAATATTTCATGTCCCAGTACGCATCTCCTCCAGCAAGCCAAAGAGAAAAGTACAAATAAAGATACAAAATAATCTCATACTTATAACTATATTGATGTAAAAGAAACCCCACCCCATAAGTTTTGTTTAAGAATACAACACTACCTCCCTCCATTTTACGGGTTGTGACTAGAATCACAAAAGCACACATAATCCCACAGCGATCAGCGCCTCCCACTCCTCCCAACTCCCTTGGTACATTTAATATATAAAGTTTTATTAATTAATTAGTTTACCACAATTAAAATAGCTTCCCGGAAATCAAAAGGAAAAGAGAGAAGAGAAAAAAAAAATAAATGTTATTCAATTTCTTCCATTTCCACCAATAATAAAATGGGAAAAGAAAAAATAAATAGTTCATCCCATCAAAGATGCAATGTCCCTTTGAGGCTGCATTCTAGGGAGACTATGAGCAAATTCTTCCGCTTGTGCAAAGTTAATAAAGAATCTATTTTGGTGTCCAGGCACAAAAATCTTCAAGGTTGCAGGGTAATGAAGAACAAATTTATAGCTTTTATCAAAAATAACTTTCTTAACTGGGTCCTTCTCTTCAACAATTCCTCACTCAGATCGGGATAGAATAAAATTCTATTTCCTTCCCATTACAACAGATCTTGCCGTTCCCTCTTTCCTCTCACAGCAAGACTTAAAACCTTCTCTCTGTCTTGATAACGGAGAAATTTAATTAATATAGATTAGGAAGAAGCTTTGGCCTCAGAGTCCTATGAGCTCTTTCAATTTGATTTTTAAAATTCTGCTCTCCAGAACTTTAGGAATCCAATCTTGAAAGAATCGAATTACATCAGGACCTTCTTTTCCTTCCGGGTGAACTACTATCTTGAATCTTGCTATCAATGAGCGAGTTTCCACCATGGCAGAGGCAATGATATCGCTGTGATTCTTGACAAATGATTCTGCCTGCGTGTTCATAGGACATACTGCTCTAGGATTAGAAACCCTAGACCTCTCTGTGGCCGATGGTCAGAACGACAGAGACAGATTGCCTGCCCTTGGCATTTCCAACATGGCTGCCATTTGTCTTCAGTATGCTCCAAACAGAAGAGGGGAAACAGTCCAAATGTTCCAACAATGTCCATTCAATCCAAACATCTATTTTCTGTTGAGTAAATGTAGTGAGTCCTTGTACCAACCGTGTCTGCCTGTCCCGCATCGGACTTGTCAGCCACAAACGAGCCTGCAGCTGACGTGGATATTACCCCTCCATAAATCTTCATCCACGAAGCCAAGCCAAAGGAAATGTAGTGACTACTCTCCATAAGAAAATCTGCTTGGAGGCTAATTGGGCTCTTTATTTGGCATGCTCGAGGAATTCACGACGAAGACCAGATGAGTTTTAAAATGCTCACAAAAGGTAATGTTCTTAAACTTAGTAACAGTAACAATCGATGTCTAACGTACAACAACCAGTCTCTTCGGTAACGTAATGCTCAATCTCCTCGAAAACGGTTAACAGAAAATATCGGAGCCTCACTCACCCGCTGTCTATTCTGTTGTTACAGTCAACGCAAGCTAACTGCCAACGCCAAAGACCCCCGCGTTTGTGCCAACTCACAGAGGATAGTGTGTGGACACAGGAACAAACAGAACTTGTTCAGCTTCCAGACCCCGGGACACCATTGACGCCTGCAGCCAAACCAACAACAGTAAGCAACGAGACTTTGGCTCTGACACAAACCTATTAAAAAAATTGTCCAGTGTAATTAGACTGATGGAATATATAATAAATGACAAGAAATATTTTATTATTACCACCTTGAAAAATACTTCAAAACTGTATGAAAGAATTTGGATAATGTCAGATTTCTGTGAGTCAGGTCATTTGGAATGTAGGAATCCCCTGTATTAGCAAAGTTGGCAAATAATATTTTTAAAAATCATGAATAACAACTCATAATTTACCTTAAATATAAAGCAAAACAAGTAACTATGTTGAAGATATAGAGGAATGCACATTTGCTGTAATTTTAGTTGCAGATTTTCCCAGCATTCTTTACAATGATGGAACAAAGAAACATCAGTGCACAAAAGAGTAAAAAAGGCATAAAATAAATGAAGGCACAGATTTATTTTCCAGAGAGCTCTGGGGCATGCAACCCTTCACTCTGAAAATTGTTGTTTTTGCCATTTGGTTTTTTTTTTGCATTTTGGAATTCACAATAGATCAACTGACCTATTCCACCCTGTCTCTGCAAACCTGTCCACGATACTAATGATTACAGATGGTTACATGAATAAAGTAATTAATAATTTTGAAGTAAGCAAGAAAGATTAACATTGAAAATACAAAAGGTAAAGGAAAATATTAATCAAGCTATTAAGCGTCAATGTTATCTAAAGATGAATATTTGTTACCATCACTTCAATTTGTACTCAGAATGTGGGAAATGTTGGAATAGCTGTGAAAATTGCTGCTCTCCTGGTTATGGTGACCTTACTCAGAATTCAACCAGAAAATGAAGGAATAATGATATATGATCATGTCAGGATGGAATGTGACATGGAGCAGATGATGGTGTTCCCGCAATGTTGGCCCATCCCTCCCAAGTTCCCTCACAGTGGCCTCATGGCCATAATAACCTTTTGCGGCTGCATGGCTCCCATACCATGAAGCCTTGCAGCCACAGCCATTCCGCGAAGCTGAAGGCTCCCCAGACTTCAGGAAGTGCAAATTGACAGCCCATTGTCAGAAAGCCTTTAGAGCATTTCCAAATATCTCTGATAAAGACATTTAGAAAGTTGTAAAAAGTAATATTTTTATTTACTATTTTTATAATTTCTTAATCACAATGAATGCAAATTAAAGAATAAAAATGTGAAGAAACTTGCTTTTGTTTAAACTTCAACCATTCAAACAGGTTGAGAGAGATGTTCTGGTCTAAGGGAGCCAGATACAAAATGCCCCTGAACTCAATGACAAGCCTTGAGACAAAATGGGACGACAGATGCACCTGTATCTGAACTCCATCATGTTCCAGACTTCCCTTCTTGGAGTGTGCATGTGTGAGAATCTACAGAGCAGCACTCTGCACACTGCGAATCTTCTGCAGTTCTTTATGGACCTGCCAAATAACTATCAGTATGGCCTGGGCCATTGCTACTTATTTACATTATTGGAAACATCACAGCAGTACCTGGATAACATTCATACATGGGCTAAAACATGGTAGTTAACAGTCAATGAGTGGTCAGAACAAAAAAAAACTTAACTATTCCACCAAAATTCACCACCATTATTGAGTCTCCTAACATTATTAACTTGAGGGTTAATGAGATTGTTTACTGCAGCAATCATTTCATTAACAACCATTTAAAGCAAAGATTGGTTCTGGATTAGCCAGGGCATTAAAGGTTCTGGGGAGGCCAGGGAGTGGGGCCTGGAAAATGATTGAGTGGCTGGGCAGACTCGAGGGGCTGAAGAACCTATTTCTGTGCTTATGGGCTTATAATGCCAGCAGCTATTCATTAACAATCAATTAGATTTGTAAAGTGATTTACCAAATGACTCTGAGGAACATGTACTCAGGAAACATATAAACAAATAAGAAAGGGTGAAGAGAAAGAGAAGAAAAAAGAAAATTCTGGCCGTGTCTCACTTCTATGCAGAATATGTATTAAGGGAAACTATAAAGTATAGGAAAAGCATGAAGAGGATAAAGTGGAGAAGGGAATAAAAGAAATACTGGCCAAATGTTTCATGTACAAGCAATTTAAATCTCCCAAGTCTGTAAACCTCCAGTGAGGGATGCAATGGAATGGTCATAGTTCACAATATCATAGAAAGATCAGTCAATTATTTTTGGAAGTTACAGCATTGTAATTTGATGCTGAGTAATTTATTTTGAAGCCAGTGTTGGATTAATATTTGTGTTACTATCTACCACATCTGCAAATGTCTGCAGATATGATTCTGGTGAAAAGGCAGAAATGCTGGAGGAACTCGTAGTGTACACAGGAGGTAAAAATATCGACATTTCAGGCCTGGCCCTTCTTCAAGCTGTGAGTAAAAAACAGGCAGGTGTCTGAATTAAAAGGCTGGAGTGAAGGAAAGAAAGAGGAGCATTGACAACAGACAAAGGGTGATAATTGGACCTGGATAGGAGGACAGGTGAGAATTGATCAGGGAGGGGGAGGCTTTATGAGTCTAGAGCTGGGAGAAAGGAAACAAAGGGAAAAGGAAAGAGAGCTAGAGGAAAGGAGAAATACGGATGGGGTGCTAATGGAAACAGGAGAAGTCAATGTTAATGCCATTCAGCTGGAGGATGCCCAGACAGAACATGAGATGTTCCTCCAATCTGTGGGTGGTCCCATTCTGGCAATACATGAGACCATGGACAGACATGTCAACATGGGAATGGAGTGAAGAATTGAAATGGGAGGCACTGGGAGATCCCTGTTATTGCTGCAGACAGAGCCAAGATGCTCAACAAAGCGATCTCCTCGTCTGCGTCCAGATTCTCCAATGTAGAGGAGACTGCAACTGGAGCACCAGATGACTCCTGCTGATTCACAAATATTGCTTTACTTAGAAAGACTGGGGCCTCAAATGGTGGCAAGGGTGGTGGGGGGGGGGGGGGAGGAGGAGTGGGCACAAGTATAGAGCACAAGAGGGAGGGAGGAGAGGGCACAAGTATAGTGCTTTCTGTGGTCACAGAAAGATGCTGAGGGGAAATTGGTGGGAAGAGACAAGTGGATGAGCGAGTCACAGAGAGAGCGATCCCTGTGGAAGGCAGAGAGGGAAGGAGAGGGTAAGATGTTCATATATGGTCAGGATAGATTTTAGGTTTGTTGTTATCTTCCATGAAATCGATTTTGATAGTGATTTGTTTACAGTCAGCTGTTCTTTACTATGTACAAGGCTCCACGTCTCCCAGGTTACCGGTGTAAATCATAGCTGAGACTCATTCAAAAGTCCAGCCCAGTAAAACGGACTTGAGAGCAGGTGCCAGGTCTTGCACTTCTAGCTGAGAAAGGGAATGCATACAACTGAATGGTAAAGTTGACATCGACTAATTGAAACAAGATATGTGAGTTCTGGGGGGAAAAAAAAATGGGGATTACCTGGGGAGAACACCATTCGGAAAAAGGATGAAACTTTGAATCTCTCTGATCCCTGCGCCAAGCGAACGAGCCATTATTAATCTGAGATGCAGTTCGCTTCTTAAGATTGGTCTTCATTGCTTGGGAGTTAAACTTTGCTTTAGAAGGACTGGAAATGTAACGTCGTCTTCGCTACTAAATACCGCGCAGATGCATCGGGGTGGAAAATAGTTTTCCCCAAAATTCCAACCCAGCCTGGACAGGGCTGCAGTTACAGAGTTCTGCCAGCGAGAGGCAACGTTTGCTACAGGTTACATGTGGCATAGGTGTCCTTTTCAATTCCAATCACGCGAACTCCAAACTCTGCGGATGAGGAGATGGGTCATGTCAAAAACTTGAATTCGGTTGGTTTTCTGGAGTATTTTCCTTCCTCAATGGTTTGATATTTACAATGGTTATTTACTCATTAAATAACGCCGAGGTTTCTTTAAGCACAAAGTACAGAGTTATCATTTGGACTGACTTGGAGCACTGAGTCGGGCCATTGTCTCGAAAACTTTGCCTCCAGGTCCATCTCCGTTCGTAACTAACTTTATCCGCGGGACCTTCCATTCTTTGCTTTCCTCGAGAATTGTTCGTTCAACCATTGCTCACAACAGCAAGTTCACATGAACCCCCGGCCTCGTCGCGTTTGACTGTTGGTGCCTCGACTTCATGGCCTCACATTTTACCCTTCCCCACAAATAGAAGCATCGTTTTCGAACCTCTCATTAAAGGACTGTGAATGTAAAGGCCTGATTTAGATCAGGCCCCAACCTTTCTGTTGAAGATAGCCACAAATTTCAGCAAATGCTGAAAATCTCACAGAGAAAAAGTTGGGAACACTGGAGTAACTGTCGAAATAGAAAGAGTGTTAACAAAGATCGTTTTAAAACTTGTTTTCTCATTTTCCCAGTTCTGACGAAGGGTCTTCATTAATGACCTAAGCACTATTTTCCATTTTATTCCACACATTTAACCTTGCTTCATATTTGTGTTATTACCTTTGTAAATCCTGTTTGTAACCTCTGCTTGTGTCCATCCGTTTCACAATTCGGTAACCAGGTTTTGCACAATTCTTACATAGTTTAGCCTAAGTTTTCTTTCAATTATAACCCTCTAAAACTATCATTTGTTTTTAATTGCCCTTATTACTCTGCATTGGTTTTAATGTGATAGACTCTGAGGCCCCCTTCTCATTTACACTCTAAATGGGATCCCCCCCCCCAAAAACGGCCATACTTTGAAAATCCCTTTCTAACTTTAAAACCAAGTTCTACATTGTTGAAGACTTCTTAGCCATCACTTTGACGATTTTATTTTTTAAAAAGTGTTTTTGATTCCGATTATAATCACAGAGCCGCCTCAGCACGAATGCTTTCCACCTTGAATCGTTTGGGACAGCCATCCTTATTTTCGCTCTTGTTGCCGGCATCCCATTTGATCTGGTCTCCTATTGGTAAGTGGAAACTTCCCAATGTCTCTTCCAAATCTGGGTAAATTGCATCTATAACATCACCCTGGTCGACCCATTCTGTAACCTTCGTTCGTTAAACAAGGCTTCCTTTTTTTGATATCCATGTTTCATTGTTAAATATCTTCCACATTTCCCTTTAATAACTTGTGCTAATTTGACTGGTTTATAATTCCCCTCAATTTAACCACTGCTCATTTATTTTTACACCATTGGAATTTATGACTTGAACGACTTGTTTTAACCCCTTTTACCCAGTTTGTCTGCTTACAAAATAGGCCCTTAAATCGTGGATAATAGTTCCAAGACCTTCTATGATGTGTGGCAGGAAAATTTCCAACAGATGAGACGTTGGAGATGGGTGCTGATCTCTTCGGCAAATAAAACATTCAAGTGGGGCAAATTTTAAAAATAGATCCAGTAAGATTAGTTTAGCAGATGTTTTTAATTGTAGCACACTGTGGGAGACAAATGCCGCATCTCTGCCCCTTTCAGAAATCCCTTAATTTGTGCTCACCTCACTCCCGGTCTGCAACAAGAGTGACGCATTGGGAGAGGGAAGTGCTTTCTTGGCCAGGGAAATGGAGCCGCTATCCGGCTGAACGCAGATCTGGTTTTGATCAGCAATACCAGACAACATCACCCCTTGAATGACTTCATCTGAACCATTTAAAATACCTCCACGCTTCACCTATCTCGGGCTAGGGTCGAACCGCAAGTCGGGAAATGCATTTTGCCGTCCTTAAAAAAGAAATTAAAATGATTTATAATGTTCACTTTAATGGCTGATAGAATATTACATGAAAACATGACTTCGACAGTAAACGGAGGATTCCAGCAATCTCTGATATTTGATGACTGTCCAAGCGACCACGAATATCTGATCACCTCCGCTTTCACTTCGCGCACAGTCAGCGCGGCTTGAACGTGTTTGATGACAAAGGTTCCATTGGACCGCTGAGATCCATCTTTCCCGAAGAGGCCGGGAGCTGCCCCTTCTCTGTGACTCCGCGACATTTTGAGAGCACGACTCCAAAGCTGTGTTTTTTTTTTGTTTGTTTAAATTTCTTCAGAGCATTTTAATCAGAGGGAAAATGTGCTGGAACCACCGTCTGGACCCGGCGCATTGCACGGATAGTCCCATTCGTACCCTCCCCCCAAACAAGGAAACAGCCGCTATAAATGAGATAGGGGAGGTCATTTAACCCACCCTGGCTTCCCCCTCCCCCTAACACACACACACACACACACACAGAGGGATCAATTTCATGGAATGGTCTCCCGGCCTTTGTAGCCGGCAGAGATCGCTTGTCGAGTTTTTTTTAATCCAAACGTGTTGTATTTTTAATGTTCTCAAGCCTTCCAGCCAACATAATAACCAAGAGGCACCTCGGCCTTCGCAAACCAACGGCTGCGACATTGCAGCTGGAAGGCACATGTGCGCCAGGTCAGTTTCCGAGAAGAAGCTGGCTTCTCCATTTAAAATCTTTCCCTCTTAATATTTGGGCTTTCTCGTCGATTTTGAGGCAAGCTGCGACGACTCTCCTCCTGGATCCAAATCCCCTCCCGGATTGACTGACAGAGGCAAACGTTATGCCAGAGATTATGTGCTTCGCAGCGAAATTCAAACCAGGCAAAAGCTAATAGAAACATGACTTGTAAAAGTGTATTCGCGGACGAATCAAGTGTTTTAAGCAAACATGAAATATCTGCACGAATGCCTGGAAAGCAAGATGAGAACTGGTTTTTCGAGGCAAACCACGTTTTGTGATTTAGACGAGGAAAGAGTTTGAAATGGTGCAGGAGAACTGAATTCCACCAAATCTGGTGATTGCTTTATCGAGGTTCTCTTCTGCTTCAAGAGATTAGTTTGCATGAAGCATCTCTCCAATACTTTCTGAAGATGTGAAGACAATTGAAATAAAGAATAATGAGCTGGCAAATTATTTGGGGGGAAATTGTAAAACTAAATGCAGGAAATGGTGATGCGCTGGCTGCCTGGGACAGAGGAAGACCAATTGGGTTGAGGGAGAAAGGCATCTGATCAATGCCCTCTTTCAACTCTGCAAACACACAACGCCAACATAGTAAAATAAACATCAGTGTAGCAGGAAAACAAACACTACGTCCATTCTGTAACATTCTTCTGTCAAGTGTAAGCAACTTGTTGCAATACTATGCCAACGTTCATTCCTTCGTGTTTGAACCTTCATTAAAAGCCACAGACCAGATGGGACATGGGCACTCACCTGCATTTTCAGCTCCGAGTTGCTGGTAAATTTCCGGGCTCTTGGGAGGCCAATCAGATTCTCTCCTGAGAAAGCGGTGTATTGGCTACCACAAAACTCTTCGGATGAAGGTGCCCAAGGAGCCACCAACCAAGCAGTTGGTTCTCAGGACTTCAGAGCAGCGAGAGGACTGGGGCTGACTTGTGGGAGCATGTTGCACCTGTTATTGAAACTCATTCAGGTTTAGAGCCATAACCTCAATGAAAATTGAGGGGATTGGCCCACGGCCAATCTCTGTCCCGTCCTACGGGGAACTTTTTTTTCTTTCAAATTTATCTCTTTCCTTCCTCGAGTCCCTTGATCCCACTTTTGCCTTACAACATTAACTTTTGCTTTTTCGAACTTTGAATCTTGTATTTTAATGTTGCTTTTGGCCGCACACTATATCCGAGGAGCAGCGCTAATCTCTTCAAACGGAGTGTCACTGCATCAGTTCTGCGCAGAGCGAGTATTTCAGTCTGTCCGTCTTGTCTGTCAGTGCCCGAGTCGGTTGCACCGCGGTTCAGCCATTTCACGAGCGGCTGTCGCAGGAATTGTAGAAGAAAATGTGGAATTTGGCTCAAACTCACAAGGAGTCCCAAATGCCTCCTCTCTTTGCTTCTGGCTTTGTATTTTTTTAAGCCACCTTTTCCACCGAGAGTAAACCGATTCAATCCCTAGTTCCAATACACAGAATTCCGATCATTCGGGTCTCTTCTCGAATTCCGTTTCCACTAATTGGTTCTGTTGGGTAAACTCAGTTCGACAAAGTAACATCCAGCACTAAGAGTTGACCGTCACTTTCAGCCGAGTCCAGGACTAACTCTAAAATGTACTTCTAGTCGAAGATGGAAACTTCTGCAAAGTTTCGTAGAAGTTTGCAGCAACTTTTTTTAAAAAACATATTTTAATCCCCTCCTTATCTAATCGGCGCGATTTCTCCCTCTTTCCTTTGGATCAGTGGAAGTTCGAGTGGTTTCTGTTCGATCTTTGTGCAGAAGACATTGTCTTCTCCTTCGCCCCCTGGGTGACGAGCTCCGGTGACTGGAGGTCAAGCTGTTGCAGTGGGGCAGACTCGATTCACAAGACGCTGCTCGCTGACTCCAACTCAACAGACCAGCGCTGCTACCTGATCCAGAGGGTCGCACATGCGCACTCAACCTTCCCGCCGCCCTGCGCACAGCCCAGGGCCAGGTTAGCGCCTTAAAGCGAGATGCCCCGGATCTCAAATGGAAACGGACCAATTCACAGTCAAACAGATGTCTCATTGGTGTCAAAACTTAATTCAAATCTTGCGGGGAGGGGAAACGTGGACTGGCACGTTTTATTCCGATAAAAGTTGGAAAAGGGGCAAAGGGTCAAGGTGGTGGTGGCGCTATTTTAACATTGGCAACAAACTCTTCGAAGATGGACAAGAAAGAGAAAAAGAATGGGGAATGAAACAAATTGGATTCTTTTTCTTTGGCTTGGCTTCGCGGACGAAGATTTATGGAGGGGGTAAAAGATTTATGGAGGATACTTTAAAGACATTACACATCCTCCAACCATGTACGATCGTCGACACAACCACGTTTCCCAAAGTATCCAGACAACCCCCCCAATCAGCCGAGTTTTACCCTCCGTTCCGGACCCCTTTTAATCCACTGCTTTGATAACGTTGGTTGAAATCTTTATCCGAGGTTTCCACTTACCCCGTGGGGAGCATTTGCGGGACAATTTTTAACAAAATAAAAACCACCGTAATTCCTTCCTGACGGATCAAACTCGGATTTGCCACGATGTTTGTTTTTTTTTAATGAACCATCTTGTGACAAGTTTAAGTCTCCCTTGAACGCTCTTTGAAGGATTGTGAATTTATAAGCGAACAGATACACATTTTAAGGAATATCCGGTAGGAACCAATATGTCAATGCATTATTCTGCAAAATACTTGTCGACACTCTCATACATCTGACACACATGTACTATATATATTCACACATGTCCAACACAAATATGAAATGCACTTTGCAAATGCATTCTATTTAGCTGTATAAACTCACATCTACAAATGCAATGTTGAAACATGATTATTGATTACGTCGAAATGGACATGGATGTCCACATATTGATATATCAGATAAATGGACCAAACTCCACTGGCGTGCCACATATCAAAAGGTAGTTTCCAAAATATGTCGTGCTTTGGGAGATTCTCGGACTCCAAGCAAGTCATGTCTTTTCATCTACATATAATCCACATGGCATGTTGAAGTAAACAGATACATTCATTGAATACCGGTCCCAACACCATTATTGGATCTTTTCGAGGAGATTGAACTTCCTGTTTACAGTTCAAGAAAAACATGCCTCAGCACCGCACTGGGAAACACATTTGATACACGTACTGTACCTTGGGGAATCAATTCATCTTTATTAACTCACTAAATCTATTATTGGAATTTCTTTTCAAAGACAGCTCCGACTCTTGCATTTATGTCAATCGTTGAATAATGAATAACCTTTGAATTAATAATAGTTGCAGATGATAACGCAATTTTAATTTTAAAAATCATATTTGTTTTAATTCCTCCAGTTACATCTCGGAGAAGAGATCATTGTTGAAGATTTTCTCCAAATAAATTTAAAACCCATGACCTCCGACAAACTGCGTTAAACACTACTTTTCATTTCTGTTAAATGAACGATTCCCAAATGATACATAGCAAGTTAAACATGCTACAATCATTGGTTTAAACCGATTTGCTCATCCCTGAACCGCAGAAGGCAAACAAGTAAAAGCGCACTTAGTGCCCAAGAATCAGCGTGATTCTCAATACATTCTTGTCTCTGCAGCAAGTTCAGGTTGGGATTTCATTGATGTCGAAAGGAAATCTCGAAAGGAGATGGGTCACACATCATGCGCCTCGGAGGGATTTTGTTTTGTGGATCAAAGCAGGAACAAAGCTGTTTGTTTTCCTGCCGCAGTTTGTTAGATTGAAACAATGGTGAAATGCCAGCAGCTGTGTTCTGTGTTTTTACCATGTAATGAAAATTAAGAAACAGGTGGACGTGGAATGATATAAACACGATGCTGGAGAAACTCAGCAGGTCAAACAGTGAGCCCTTCGTTGGTTCTGTATCTTTACCTTTGCTACATAAAGGACACTGTTTGACCTGCTGAGTTTCTCCAGCATCGTGTTTTGACTTCAACCTCAGTGTCTGCAGACTTTAGTGTTTGACTTCTGGACATGGAATGATGTTCCAAGGCAATGATTACATCCTGTAATTTGCAGTATTTTCAAAAAGGGGAAAGGATGAGTTTGGAAAGGATGGGGATAACAAGGTTATTATTTTAATAAGCTAGACATCTCAATTTGGAGTATATTTCACAAAATAAAGCATTGTTTTTCGAGGAAAACTGAGATACCAACTGGTAACAAATTCGTGCATTCGCGGTATGGAGCTCTTTCTTCCTATCCACCTGCAGTCCTTTGATTCCAACTACTTTGCTAATAACGTGAAACACCCAGTGCAGACTCGCCCTCAAAGGCTGGTTCAATACGAGAGTTTATTATCATCAAGGTCCCACTCAGTACTGAGGGCAACTCGAGCAAATTAAGAGTTTTATACAGCACGCCTTTCCTCGCACCAGTTCCTAAACAGAGCGATTCAATGCTGTGAAATACGGCGCTGTAGTCATTCAGAAGGATGGAACCTGAATATTTAGATCAAGTTTCAGGAAACAAAAAGATGCCCAAGGTCTGCGTTATTACTGCTGAAGTAAAAGCTGCAAAAGGGCTTCAGAGATCAAGCATGAGCAAGGGTTTCTTCTGTTCTCACAGATGTCATCTGCAAACATGCAGTATATCCTTTCACGATTTGTGTCCAAATAAGTCGACCCAAGTTAACACGCGTGTGAGGATAAATCAAAGCCAAAGTGAGGTGGAATATTGTTCCCATAACTTCATAGGACTCTTCCGAAACTCCAGTGGAAACAAGTCATCTTCGACCTCGAGACACGAGCCAAGAAACAAAGGCATCCATGGCCACAAAGATGAGGCTCTCTCTGGATTATTGGTGCATCTTATTTGGTCGCCACCCTCCCTCTGATTGTTTATCCTGGGGCTCCAGTGGAATTATTCTGGGCCCCTTCCTTCTCCCTGCTGAAGAATCCCTCGGGATGAGGATCGGCACGACTCCACGTCCTAAGGATGGCGCTGTCTTATATGAACCAGATGACACAGATAGAGTGGGAGAAAATGTAAAGGCAGATACACTTGGACTTCAGACGGCCCCTGATTTTTTTTTCTTCTGTTTCCGCGTGTAAAGTTCTGTTGTCTGAAGGCTCATTAACTTCAAAGCAGCTGTGAGTGGGGAAGAGATTCCCGAATCCCGATACCAACCATGAACGGATCTCATTGTTTGCAACCCGGGCTCTTGCTCGGTTGACTCTCGCTAACTTCCCGACGGGCTCGAACGGAGGGAGGGTGGCCGGTCCCTGCCCAGAGTGCTCGGTTTGTGTGGAGGTGACCAGATCGATGGCCCTGTTACTCTTTTCAAAGTCTCACTCCTGTACATTCGCATTATTTTATGATTTTGTTACTCGCGGGCTGGCAAGTCGCATCAATTCAGAAAACACATCCAATTTGGTGCAAACTGATTCCTGTAATCAAACAGTAGAGGTTTGTTTAGGGTGGACTTGAACTGGTTCAATTTCTAAATATTAACCGCTTCATTCTCGAGAATAACTTTCCATCGGAACTTTTATTTTAAAAATCACCTAAAACAATAGCACTTAGACTTTCCGCACGGGCCCTTGCAGAGCATTCGGGCATCAGTTCGCAGTTAGTCACTGCGAGCTACGTTCCGCTCCCCCCACGCACCCACCCCACCCCAATCATACAGTCACGGAGCAAGAAGGGCGAACGAAATCGCCTCACCAGTGAAACGATGTACATTTTCATTCCCCCCCCCCCCTCCCCCACAAAAGCCTTGTCATATCGATCAGCTTTAACGTGGTAACGAGAATACCCCGTAAGCACTGGCAATAACAGCTCAGGGAATTTATCTGACCACGAATCAAAATAGCTCAGTGACAATCTTTTTGTAGATTTATCATTCAAAATAAGGTATACAATCAAAAATAAAGTGCAAACATACATAATATTTCAGTGAGATTCAAAACTTTTTATTTTAAGTTAGACACTGATCTAGAAAGGTGCCAATTTTGAGAATGTGGATTCGGAATAGTTCGCACGTCCAAGTGTGCGCCTTCTTACTGATTCCACCCGGAGGTACCAGAATAATCGCCTCTTCAATGATATGTTCTCAAAGTCACTGAACGACGTGCTTGAGTATATTGTTAAGTGACTGGGGGATCAGTTTCCCACCTGACTGATGTTTAAATTCATCCAGAGAGCAATTGCACAACAAAAGATTGAAATGATGTTTTAAATGGTCGAGTTCTTGGTATCTCGAAATAATTAGTGATAATTATTAATTTTCAAGAGCCAGCATTAATTTCACTGAACGCTCAAAGCGGGATTGCCTTTGTTATTAGAACAGCGAGACCTTTACTGAGCCTTTGGCCCTAACGGATGAAACTTCATTACAGGACATTGGGACACCCAGCTATTTCCGTCATGTTCTTGAAATGAGAAGTCAAGGGAATGTAAATCTTTGTAATTGGTCAGATGAATTATAGTAATATTGTTAATAATCGAGGGATTATTAATAAAGATTTATGAAATGTTAATAGAACATTTAAAAAAACCTTGAGTGAATCAAAAATTCTGTTCCAGCCATTGAGCTTCTCATTAGCCGGAACCAGATGGTACACAGCCTCAGCATTTTATTCTGCCCATGGCTGAGTTTTGAAGCCTGGTTCCTGTCCTTTTCCAACATTTGTTCGATGTTTCCTCCCCTACCTTCAGGTCTGAGCCAAGCTTTCATTTCGACTTTCCCTTTGGCTTTTTTGCTGTTCCAGTTCCCAATAGTCTCTAACCAGTGGTTCTCAACAGCTTTTCTTAGGATGCCATAGGCGCTCTGTGATTAGTGAGGTAGTTTGTGAACGGAAAAAAAGGCAAAGAGCCTCTGTGCCAAACCATCCAAATCGTAACTGATATTTTTATCCAGTTCTGCACCATGTCCCCTCCCCCACCGCCCCCAACCCGTGGGTACAACTGATGTGGCACTATAGAACACATTTAAAACCTTTGTCAACATGCCCTCTCCACACATGGCATTAACAAATTATATTTCTTCTTGCATATCTTCTTGTGTAAACTCGTTCTTCCTATCCACCTGCAGTCCTTTGATCCATTTCATTAAAACCACCTTTCTGATTCCCCACATTTTAAAGCTTTCTGTAATAGATGTAATGTCTCCAAACTTTTCTACCAACACCAAGCACCTGAAGCTTTTGACCACCATTTATTGTTCATCCTTAATCATCTTCGTAAGTCACAGTATAGCACCTTCTGGAATTGCCGCGGTCCATGTGATGAAGATACAATCCTTTCCCATTGCTACGATGTAAGGTCAGAGCTATGGTATGTGACTTGGAATGGAACTTAAATTTTCCCATACATGATCTGTCAGTGTTCTTCTCAGCTCTAATGCTTGTAAGTTTGGAAAATGATGTCAAAGTAAGTTTGCTATGTTGTTGTCAAAGTATACTCAGCACTCCAGCTATGGTGTGCCAGTGGTGAAGGAAAGTGGAAGGTGTAGGAGGTCTCCCCTCTCTCTCTGCTTGAAAAACCACATGACCTTCTTAGAACAGCAAACTGCATCCAGACAGATTGCAGCCCCGGACCCAAACTTCTGAGTCTGTCCATCTGTTGCTTTCAAAACAATAATCCATTACTCCACAGTATGTCCAATTAACACCTACTTGTGAAGTCTCTATAGGCATTCTTCAAAGTTTTTGCAAAGGAACTAAACCCCACCATCTATCTCCTCCAAAAACATATCTACACACAATATAAAAAATGATATAAATCATCACAGTATCTTTACCTTTGCTACATAAAGGTCATTGTTTGACCTGCCGAGCTTCTCCAGCATTGTGTGTTTTTACTTCAACCACCAGGTCTACAGAATTTTGTGATTTACCTTTTTAGCCTCTAACCTCTACGTTAGTGGCTAATCCAGTTAAGTTTCTAGAGTTTAAGTTTCCATTTAATGTCAGTATCGAACCTCATGATATCAATAGTGGAGAAATTCAACAGTAATGTTGTTGAGTGTGTAGAAAGGTGATTAGACTTATGTAAGAAATGGTCATTGACTGGTTTTTGTTTTCCAGCCAAGCAGCAGTTAGACACAGCCATGAAGGGAAGCACATCTACACTTATCACAATTGTCATTTCACTTACTCTATGGTGAACCATTGCTCATTTGAATCAATACAACTGTAATGTCAATGAAACACACAAACACAAATTTTGGTTAAATACATTTAATTAAAGCCCAAGTAAATGACTTTAACAGCAAGTAAATATATGTAGTGTCTGCGCAAAAGTTTAAACACCCACAATGGTCAAATAAAGTCTGATATCTCACAAGCTAAATATCTGAATCGAGGCAAGGAGGAGGAGATTAATTTGCTATTATTTCTTAAATGGAAAGCAAACTATAACTTAAATTTAATTGAATGTACATAAGTAAATACAAATGGAGACATCTTATTTTTCACTTTGCTTCACTTCACTGAAGAGAGCGACTCTGCCTTGCTGACGTCAAGTTGACACATTTATACACATCAGCCCAAAGGAGTCAAGTGAAAAATTGTGCAAACAGAACAAATACATTTTCAAATTTGTAATAAAAGTTAATGCTGTGTAATGAAACCAAAAGAACTTGTTTTTGTTACAGTAGAGCTATCTCAAAAATTGTTGTCATTTTGGTTTAAGTTATTTTTCAGTAGCAAATATGTCAATTGTGCATTTTTATGATCGCATTCAGTGCCCAGGGGATATCCCTAATCCAAAGTGTATCTCCAAAAACTACTGTTGCTTTTTCATCAACACCTTTGCTCCAAGCTCACACATTGAGAGCGCATTTTAGCATTTGGCAAAATGTGGCATTCCACTCCAGCAGTAAACCCCTGTAGGTCTCATGAGAAAAGATGTGAGCAAGAATCCAAGCACAGATGATCAGTTCTATTTAATTTTTATTTATACTAAGACAGAGAAAAGATGTATTGAGACTCTGGAGACCTAGAATTGAACATGAATGTGTCAGATTTAGGAGTTGTTATCTTTTGACTAAGCAATGAGCATTTAGAAATTGATCTGTTTGGAAAGAGATTAAAAATGCAACCACAAAGGTGAAATGTCAAAGTGAATCCAAGGAAGTTCTGAATACACTAAGATTTGAATGGATTGTCCTAAATATATTAACTAAATCGATAAGATTAGTACACAAGGTCATCCAAGTCTGTGATCTCTTGGTACAGGATGCAAGTTATCCTACACCACTCGAGCAACATCACAAGGATAACCTGCAGGCACCATGGGCAGGAGAATTACATACATCCGTGGCATATGACATGGTTGGCATGTGAATGAGAGAAATAATGGAAGGTTCATTGATTTGCTTTGTAAAATGTTTTTTTTATCTCCTTCAGATAGTATGGAAATAGTCCAATCAATTCTTTGTACTAAGTATTTACAATTAATCTCATGAAACACAGAAAACATCTTTAGTGTGAGAATTTCCAAAACTGCACTTTAGCTGGATGTAACCAAAAGTCATACTACATTGTGATGTTTATACTGCACGCAAAACACCCCTTCCGCAAGTTGTTGTAATACATGAATATAGTGTCCCTTCAGGTACATGACCACAATCCTTGTGTTATGATAAAATAGCTGTGATTAGCTATAGACTAAGTGCCCTTCCGACTGAGCCTCTCCTTCTTGCTGACTCTCATCTTTGTATGCCACAGTGTGAGGCTCCCAAACATTAAGTCTACGTGGATTGATAAATCCAAGACATCAATTTAGAGGTTGTGATAAGTCATTGAAAAATAACAACACGATTGAGTATCCCACTGCTATTTTTACATCAGTAACTGAACAGAAATAAACAATTTAAGTGCGAGCATACATTTTCACAAAATAATCTACCTCATGGATGCTAGAATTTTCTCTCTCTTTATTCTGCCTCCATGATAAGTGGGCAAGTGTGGTTGGGAATTGCAAGCTTCATATAAGAAACATGAGGAACATAACAGATGACTCAGGAGGCAGCAAATTTGGATTTCTTTTCATATTATGATCCATTTCAAATTGTGGAACACAAAAACTCCGTATGCTGGAATCTTAAGCAAACAAGGAGCTGCTAGAGGAACTTAGTCAGTCAGGCAGTATCCATAGGTAGAAATGGTCAGTATATGCTTTGGGCTGAAATCATTTATTGAAACTAATGTAAAAAGGGGTGATATAATGTATTTGAAGAATTGATAGGGAATAGGGTGGGAGAGGTGGAGAGACAGGTAGAGAGATCACTGGGGAGCAGGGATGCTACAGAATAAAGTAGGAACTAGGTAAAGATGGAAACACTGGAAACAGGTAGAAGCAAAAAAAAAATGTCAAAAATGATGCTCACACCATTAGGCTAAAGTGTCTGAGGTGGAATATAATGTGTTGCTCCTCAAGTTTATGTTTGGCCTCACCCTTGCCAAGGACAGACATGTCAAGTTGACTCAATTTGTCCATTAATGTTTAAAATTTATCCCCAAGGTAACATCAGGAAGCTCCAACGTTTAGTGTCTCTCAGAGAAGGTCTGAATAAAGCCTTTACATTAAAGTCCAAAAATGGAAATCTTCAAATGGACAGTCGAATCAACAAACTTATGAATTGAACATTATAAAGAATCTGGATAGGAAACATTTTTTTGATACAATCAACAAGACACTTAGAATAATGAGGATAAAATTTTACTATGGAATATACTTAAAATCAATTATTTAGGGATTAAGATGACTTTGTTGTCAGTTTAGATCATTTAATTAGGTCTAATGAGATGGGATTGCTTTTCCTATTTCTCCATGCATGGAACACATCCCAGATCAGTTACCAATTGGTTCATTTCCAATACAAGATGATGAATTATTTGTTTATAAAACATTGACATTAACATTTCAACACAGTATAAAAGCAAGAATTTTTGCTTTTCAATCCTGGCAATGACATTCATTTATGCTAAGTAATGGGAAGAACAAAAAAAAGCACAAAGCAAGCTAACTATTCTACGTGAGCAGATTGAAAAAGAGGAAGGTTATACTTCAGCAATAGTTTGCAGCCAAAGAATCAAAGAGAAACCCCTTTTCATAAAGGCAAAGGAAGGCAGTACAATTTTTGTCAATGTGAATGTCAAAGAAGTTAATCTGTTAAGCATTCAAGATTTTTATGTAACGCACCAAAGACCATTTAACAAACACCTTACTTGAAAACAAAATGGTTTCTAATACACAGACAATGAACAGGCCAAAAGGAGATAAAATTGAACACGTTAACACATATAAGATTACACTATTCTTTCAACACACATTAAAATTGACTGTTTACATTATTTTGACACTAGAAACATTAAACAAGTTTTAAAAAGATAACCATCAAAACAATTTTGTTCAGTAGGAAATATTGAGCAGTTTTTTTTTAAAAAGTTTATTTTATTAATAAAATGAAGCTGTACTAGTCTTAAATGTAATGTTGTTTCTGTACATGGTTTAGTTCTGCACCACATTGTGACGTTGTACAAGTGCATTTATTAATAAGAATTCTATTCCATTATCTGTTTAAAGAACAATTCAGCTGCATGCTGTGAGGCCAAAAGAGTCGATTCAATTAATTTGTTTTTGGGATGGTAAACCATTTGACTGTAACATTAATTAATCTAACATCATTTAAAGTCGTTTCAGCTTTTGTTTGCTTTTCATTTTATTAAGGCTTTGTAGTTTTGATATAAGCAAGAAATACACAAAAAGTTGGATTTATAATTTAAGATTAGGATTTACCTGACGTGTAAAACTTAATTGAATGTTAACCTTGTATCTTGTCACATAACCTCATGCTAATGGATGTTATTAGGGTGGTACAATAATTACACTGGACCCCCACAATTCTTTCTATGTTAACATTTTTGCGTTGTTCAAGATTGGTAGGCTAAACAAAGTTTCATTTTCTGTGTAAGTTGCTGGATGGTACTATTATTTGTTCCCTCAATCCAACAATATTGTGGAAACAGAAGTCAGGAAAGACTGATTGCAGAGAGAAGATGAATGTATACAAATAGGTGATTAAAAAAATCTTAGAACATGCTTTTATAATATCTTTCATTATGTTCTCTTCTAGCAACATTCAACACATGATTAATAAAAACTATTCAGTCCCAAATGGTCTCTGCCAATGTTCATACTCCAAACAAGATGTTGCCATTATTCTCTCTCATATCTTACTCTTCTCTCCTTCACATACAAACCAGATCTGCCATTTAATGGAGCAAGGATCTCTGCAGCAGCCATTTCAGAGCCAGTGTTCTATATTCTCAATACTCTCTGTGAATTAGTTCTCAGCTCAAACACTAAGTAAAGCATTTCCTCACTTCATAACCAAGTGAAATAAATAGTAATTCTTAGAAATACTTTATAGAAACAATGTTGAGTTAAAATGCAAAAAAGACCTTTATTTTGGAGCATGCAGCCCTATTACACATTGCTGTTTATTCTTATGCCGAAGGCACTGAATCTTGCTGTGACTTACTTTCTCAGGGGCTGCAGCCCTTTGTACTGCGCCCATTTTACAATATGAATTGAGCAGATTAGTTGACCATGTAGGCCATTTGACGTGTACTCACTTAACTTCCCAGAAGTGCAATTTCCAGCAGGGTTCACTGGAGAACAGTCAGCAGTGGGAACATTGATGTAGGGATATCACTGTTAATTAAGATGCCTTAATGCCTTCCTGGCTACCTTAATACTGACTCAGAGTTGAACTTAAGACCTTCCTTCCTGCATTATTTGGCTAACATTAGATGTTTTCTCTTGGTGCCCTCAGTGGTAATATGCTAAGCCTCTGTTGGCAGTATTCTTTCAGACAGTAACGTAACTTATGTGGCAAGATTAGGAACAAAAATCTGCCAAGAATAATGGCCTCTGGTGGACTACATTCTAAGCAAGAAAATAAATTTGCTACTAAATATTAACAGATCATTTTATGAGGGGAAAGGAACTAACGTGACACGTTCATGACAATAAATCTGATTCTGATTATGTGAAAAATGATCAGCAGCTTTAAAACAATTACACGCATCTTGTTATTTTAAGCTTCCTGTTGCCAATGGTACCCTAATATCAACATGGGTTACACCAGAGGGGAATTTGCTGACATAAATAAGCCATCAATGCTTCAAATCAGCCTCACTTGCCTGTAATCTTTCCCAGCCCTATAACCATGGTCTCTGAATTCTAGTGGCTTAGTGCATAGCCAAAGGTTCCATTTTTAGCTGTCTAGGCCTTATGATCTGGAGGTCTCTCCCAAAGCTTCTCAGGTTCCCTTAGCTTCTCTAAATGCTCTTTAAAACCTATCTATTATAAAGGATTTAGCTATATTCTTGTAGTGTCTGTCTATGGCTTACTGTCAGTATTTATTAGATTATGCTGCATGAATGCAGTGCAGATTCAAAGAGGAAGGCAAGGTTGTGAACAGTAAGGGTGAATCTGAGAGCCAGCAAAAGGACAAGTGGTCAGTACTCAGGCAGAGTTTGCGGCTGACCAAACATAACAGTTTTGAGTTTATGAATTTTTAACTGGAGAAGGATTCTGCTCATGTAATTGATTTCAGACAAACATCTTGACAATGCAGAGGCAGTGGAGAGATCAAGAGAGGAGGTGTGATGATGTGCTTTGGAAAGGTGTTGTCAAAGTATTTTTGAAGTTTATTAATGTGATTTGGAATGATGTTGCCAAGGTGAAATGCCATAGGGGTGGAAGGATAGCACATCAAATGTAATTGAAGCCATTGCAAGAGATACTCCGTACATGTAAAAACATTTTCAAAGCAGTTTCTCCTGCTTTTGCCACCCCTCACCCTTTTGTTCGGATGCCTGCCAACATTCTTCCATATCTTGATGAAGGGATCAAGCCCAAAACATTGGTTCTGTATTTTTACCTTTGCTGTATAAAGGACACTGTTTGACCAACTGAGTTTCTCTAGCATTTTGTGTTACAGTGTCTACAGATTTTCATGATTTACTTCGACCACACAACCTGCTTTCTCCACTGGTGTCCTGCTGTGAACAAATGACTTGCTGCCTTCAAAAGCAATTTGTAATATGAGTACTGTGGTGAACAACTTCAGATTTGAAAGACACAATGTCAATCCAAGTTTCGCTATTTTAATTTAAAAACAATTGCCACATCAAGGGAAGTATAATGTAAAAATATCAAAAGAGAAACAAATGTTCATCAAGAAACAGAATAGAAACAAAATTAAAACCTCTGAGGCACAAATGGTGTGAATATAGATGATTAGAACAATGTTTTATATCATAATGAAGCATCAAGTGAAAGATTTATATTAACAAGACTACAAATTCTATTAATTTTAATGGAATCTTCCTTATAATGAGTTACCTTGCAGAAAATGCACCTGGATTTAAAATGTACACTTTGTCCTACATGTACTTTGGACACTGTGTATGATGGGAGAGGAAAAATCTATAAAACAGAAATAAGTGAGGAAGTTTAGTGTTTTTTCAAAATGTTGACATCTCCAAAATAAACAAAAGAATCCATAATTTCTTTCTCTCTATTTTTCACTTATTAGTCAAAAAAACTAATTCACTAGTTTTCACAAGTTCAATTTGCAGAATTGATTGATCTGGTATAAAAATTTAGGATTTTTAAGTGTAAGATATAGGGATGTAAATTTGAGTTTTTGCAATCTCTATGTTAAAAATGTTGCACTGGAAACTGAGGATTCACTTACTTTCCAGACCAAAATTATAAACTTGTCAAGTTTCTGGCAATTGTATCTCTTTCCAACAATTTATTTACAGGCAAATATTTATATTTTAAAATATTACAACATAATTTAATCAAAATGGATATAAACTAATGAAACTATACTTGTTAAATGACTTCCACCAAAATGCTTGATTTTTTTGGTGTTAAATTCATTATCAACTAATAAATGAACAAGCTCTCTTTATTATATGAATAAATGTTTTCTAAATGGAAGGAGAAAAGTATTACATTCCATTATGCATCTGGATTACACAGAAGGATTTAGGTTTGTGATTATACATAATTATTTTGCTTCAGTTTAAAATTTGATGCACATTCATATTAAAATTTGGTCCTTAACTATAACTCTACCTTAATATTTATATGAGACCCAATATTGAAATCAGTACTACATTTGTTTGAACAGTTCACAAAATAAAACACCGAGCTGTTTATTGACTAAACATTTACTTTGTTAAAAGAGAGAGTGGATTAAAGATGTTTTAAATTTACAGTTGAATATTTGATATATTATTTGATCACCTGTAAATGATTTAGAAAGACTATCAAATGCAAGGAAGAGTATGGTAATTTTAATGGTAGACATTTATTAATGTTCTGTACATGCAATTGCAAACTGCATTATGTTTGTTCAGGCAGAGCTTTTATGGGTATCTTAACCATTTTTGTGGTCACCAATAAAGAAATTCCACAGCAACATTAAAGAATGATCACTTTATATGTCTCATCTTGATTTTATTTTGTCCAAATATGTCAGTGGTAGAGACTACAATCAGTGTCTGAAGTGCAGAGATTACTGTGCCCTAACCACTTGGATCATTATGCATCATTATGGGTCTGTCTTTGCCCATATATGTTGACAAAGATAGGAAACAAAGCTTGAGATTGAGAGGTGGAGTTCACAGTGCCCTGACTCGTTCAATAAATTCTTTCTTCTCTATGCAATCTTAGATTCCTGCAGTGAATAATTATGGTGATGTATTTAGAAAAAAATGCACAAGATGGTTCTCAAAAAAACAAAAGTAAAATGAGGCAATTTGCAGGGCAGATTTTAGATGAACAATATTTGCGTGTGGTGTCTGGTCTAGAAAAATCCCACGCTGTATAATTACTGTTGTTACAGATGCACTCTTGACTGTATAGGAACATGACGACTACTTAAACATGTAATATCTATTTAAGTTAATTATTCTATAAAAGTATGGGACTGATGAAACCCTTTGTAAAGATAATGTGCACAAACTATTGGAAATTAAACTGTAAATGAAAAGCTGCATGTGGAAGGTCATTTATTAAAATGCAAAGTTAACAGCTGGATGAATGTACATCCAATTGCGATGAGGACCAATCTAAATTCTGGAATAACCTGGGGATTCCAGAAGACCTAGGAGATTCCCTGGCCCCCCACCCCCTCCCATTGACTGTTAAAATCTAAATGTAATGAAGACTTCAGTTCAAAACCTGGTTTGATAACTTTGTACAATAGCACAGCTGTTAGGCAACTGGACAAGCAACCCAGAGAACTAAATTGATGATCAAGAGTTGAGATTAAATCATACAATGGCCACTTGGACTTACATTCAGCCATTCTTGAAGCATATAGTGGCTCTAACAAATCTTTGCCAAAAAATATTTCACTTGAGCTCTATGTGCCAATTTTAAATTGATGGCATTCCATGCACTCATACTGACTCCCTGAAGTGAGCAAGTAATCTTTCACAATGGGCCTGCTACAAAAAAAACACATAAAACTCCTCTTAACACCTATGAACTTGGCATTACAAATGAATTATTAGGGAATAGCTTTAAGTAGGACATACATCAATAAACTTGTGTT
Source organism: Narcine bancroftii (assembly GCF_036971445.1). Lineage (NCBI taxonomy): Eukaryota > Metazoa > Chordata > Chondrichthyes > Torpediniformes > Narcinidae > Narcine > Narcine bancroftii. The sequence continues at coordinate 77,929,187 of NC_091479.1, read as the reverse complement.
TTTTTTTGCAAGTTAGGGCTTGAAATATTGTTGTTTTGCTGGTAACTGCTGGCAGTTCTATGTGGAACTGCTGTCATTTTAGTTTCAGGACTCCCACATAAACATGGAAGCCTCAGCCCATTGGCCAAAGCTCTGGCAACTTCCTGACTGTTGCTGCACCACAGGAGTCCACATGGAATCAAGCAGCAGCATGGTACTCACTGAAATTTCCCAGGAACAGGATCCAAGAATTTACTGATTTCAATGAAACTGCAGGGAATAAATGGAGGACAATTATTTGTGGTTTCTTTAATGATTTTAATTATAGAAAACTGATTTCAAATGCATTTAGTTGATTTGGAGTGAATTGTAACTTGTAATTTATACCATTTTAAAAAAGTATTTTTGCCAGTTTTTAAACTCTAGCAGCACTGACCGATGGTAAAGACAGGGTTCTTGGTGTGAAAGGACTCCAGAGGAATTTGGAGGGTTGTGCTCGTTTTGGACCACCCAGTGTTTAGGTTCCTCTCTCTTGACTTGAAGAATATTTGGACAAGTTCTAGCAATGTTCAGCATTTGTGACTGGTTTAGTTGCATTTCTGGACAATGGTAACTCCCCTGGATATTGATGATGGGGGATTTGAGTTCTGCAATACTATAGAATGTAAAGGATAGGTGACTTGGGTCTTGCAGGAGTGGACTGCCTCATTTTCTGAGGAATTGTGAATGGAGTCAAACATTTCGATGAGTGGTGAGTATAGACAGAGAGCAGAGGCCACTTGCCTGTGTCAACAAAACCTCAACTATCCAATTAAGCAGAAAGAATTGTATGTAGCCAACAATTCTGGAAATCTGGCAAATGGAACCCTTCTACCAGAAGGATGAGGAATATGAAAAATATACTGATTTGAAATGGTTGCGGTCATATGATAGCTGAAGAAAGGAATATCAATTGAAAGGTAAATAGGAATGCACAATTATGGGGGAAGTTTTAAGCTTGACTTTGGCCTTTATTGAATCCTATAATTTGAATTCTATAATTTGATATAACTATTTTCTAATCATGTGGGTTGAATCAACTCTTATTCCAACAAAGACAAGGTTAGTGTGCAAATGTGTGTTCCAACTAACTACTGAATAGCAGTAAAATAAATATAATGGCTCAAACATCAATTGGAGAAACATAGAACAAGCAGGGAAGGGATCTCAAAGAATAATCTCCCAAGATTACCTCTGCTATATAGCCATTTCTCATTGCTGGGTTGAGGTGAGACCAACTGTCAGAGGGAACATAATAATTTAAAACGTACTTTGTAAACTTGATGTTCTTTTTCTTCTACTTCTAGTCCTAGAAACTCGATCTCATGACCACATAAAATTAGCAGTGTCACCTAATGGGAGTTCATGTGTGTAAAGGGATAATAAATTAATTCAACTCTCCACATTTCTTTCACACTATATCTCCATTTGTCTATTGGCTTTTTTTTCCTGTAATGATTATTTTGCAGTTGTATTAAAGGAGTTTCACAAAGTGATTACGTACTGGCTATGCTTATTTTAATTGGTGCATTGGTAGAAGCAAGAGATGAGTAAAAATTGCTAACTAAAGCTGATATTAATAGACAGAAATAACATAATTACTCAGGGAATTCATGGGATAATATCACACCTTAAAAGTGAAAGTAGTAAATCATGTTTTGATCATTCCCTGAAGCAGTTAACCTTAGGAATTCAGCTGTGTAGATAGGTCTGAACAGTGACAGAGCCCATGGAAAAACTGGTCCCAACTTGGGGGCACTGTAATGTTAAAGGGGCAGCAGACTCTGACTGGTAAAGGGTGTTCTTTAGCAAAGTATAGTCTTTGCCCTTATCCAACATGTTTGTTACATTGGGATATGAATTGGGTATGTTTAAATTTAGAATTACAAACCAGTGGAACAATGCAAAATTCTAAATGTGCAATACACAAAAACTCAGCATTTATAGGAAGTAAATGGTAACCAATGTTTTGGGCCTGAGCCCTTCATTAAGGAACAAGAATAAAGCAGACAAGCACTTGAATAAAAAGGTGGGGAGTGGAGGAGAGGAAGGAAGTAGAAGGGAAAGAAGGACAGGCCAACAGTATTTTTCTAGACCAGACACCACACGCAAATATTGTTCATCTAAAATCTGGTCTGCAAATTGCCTCATTTTACTGTTGTTTTTTTGAGAACCATCTTGTGCATTTTTTTCTAAATACATAATTCATAATTATTCACTGCAGTCATCAGTGGATATAGCAGAAGAGGCAAAAGCTGAGGTGATGGGGAAGTGGGTAGTTCTCTGAATGGAAAGAATAGGGGCATAGCCAGATTCTAAAGTTAGGGGGAGCAAGCACATAAAAAAGGCGCCACAATACATGCCAGATGGTGAGTCAGTGGGCTGCACTGATTTTTTTAGCGGTGTCAGAGTGGGGGGGGGGGGGGGAGAACTGGTAAAGAGGAAAGGGGAAGGTGTGTGTGTGAGAGAGCGAGAGAGACTAACAAAAACTGAAGAAGTCGATGTTAATATCTGGTTGGAGAGTTCTCAAATGGAATATTTGGTGTTGTTTCTCCAATTTACAGCTCGGCTCAGTTTGGCAGTGCATGATGCCATGGAACAACAGGTCAGTATGGAATGGGGTGTGGAATTAAAATGCTTGGCCATAGGGAGGTCCCTGTTATGTTGGTACAGGTACATTTGATCTTCTGCTCTGGCATGGGACTTAATTCTGAGCCCCAGGGTGAAGCTCAGATTGCGGAGCTGAGTGCATTTCACATTTAGTCTATCAATTTGTATCTAGTAGGAACCCATTCCTCTGAATGAGATTACTGCAGTCAATAGAAAAAGAAAGAGGAAGTAAATGGTTTATTTTTTTTCCATCATTTTACTTAATATCATTGTGTTAAATTAATTTATATCAGTTAAAATTTATTATTTTAAATGAAAAATATATTAACATCAGGAAAGACTGTTGAAAGCAAAAGCTGTTAAATGATCATCAGTGTGGTCTTGGAGGCAGGGCCTTCAAACAGTCTGGAATTCAGCTTCTCACCGAGAAAGCAAAATACAGAACTAATTTGTACCTAATCGGCAATGAAAAGTCACTATAGCTGTAGGAATCTTTTGAGGAGCAAACGTTAGATACTGGCCATATCAAACACAGTCCAAATGCAACAATTTGCATTGCATTCGAGTGCAAATTACACATTATTCCAAATGAAATCTTAATGACATTTTAACAACTGAAAAAATGACAGCAGAAAGATGTATCTTTTACATAAAGCTCAAATGGAGAAGGGTTAATAAAATCTGTTGAGAGAAAAAATAGGGGGATCGCTTTGAGTGAACCCTATGTTCCATTTCATCGAAATGAGACATTTGTGATGGATTGCAACAACAAATAATTATAAAATTGAAATATAAAATACTGCCGATGTTGGAAATCTGAAATAAAAGTAGAAAATACTGAAGATACTCAGTGGGTTAGGCAGCTGCTGTGAACAAAGAAACCTTTTCATCAGAACTTTAAAAATTGCCTTGGCTAGCAGCACAAATTGAGTGCATCAGCCATTTTTGCTTTCTGTTCATTAATTTTCTGGTGAGGAAGTAAATGCAAAAGAACAAAATATTGAGAAGAAATTCTGTCAATAATCCAGTTGGGGCATTGAAAACAGATTTAGATGCAGCTGGGATGTTAGCTACTTTGCGATATAGTTATTTAATGCCTTGACAACATTGTTACTTGGGAGTGCAGCAGGTAGTTTGTGTGCGGTGAATGCAAATGTAGGATTGAGGCTGGAGGAATGTTGATTATTTCCATCAGCTATTAAAAAAAAACAAGAGTGCTTGAAACCCTTCAATTAGTGTTTTTTTTTGTTATTGGGAATATTTTCTTTTGCAAATATTTTCCTTGGGGAAATGTGCTTTAATTAAAAAGTTATGATATGATTGTTGAATAATACTATACAATTTCCTCTTTTTGCTGGATTTGACGGCTTATATTGAGGCAACAGTTCCTGTTCTTTTCCCTGGATCATAATATTATTACTTTGAAATTTTGCCTCAAGAGAATTTTTTATATTGTTCATCTTGGGAAGTGCTTAACATTTCCTCAACACCTCTACTTCAGCATAGCTAACACCACAAACTTAGAATAAGGAGAATCCCAGTCCAAACTAATATAATGTGGTTATATTTTCCATCAGGAATCATTGGATTGCAAACAGAAGTGGAAATCTTGGCTAATTATTCTTCAGAGCTCCAGAGGATGATGGTGTACATAACCTTGAGGCAATCAAGTGCAACATGAACAACCATTCCAACCTTTTACTATGTATAGCTTAGTACATTGTTAGATCTAAGGAGTTGAATACATTTGTTCAATGGCATACTATTTATTTGTTTCCCTGCAATCTAATCATTCCTAAACCTGATTTATCTGCATCACCAGCCAAATGATGCATTATTTTCGTTCCTAAATAAGCATTATTAATAGTTTTTAGGCTTCCTCAATACTCCAAACAATCAAGTTCCCAGGAATGCAGAGAGCTGCAGCAAGTGGTAGAGCTAGCCAAATCCATCATTGCCACTGTCATCCTATCCATTGAAAAGATCTATGTAAGATACTGCCTCATGAAGGCAGCCAACATCATGAAGGATCCCTAACACCCTGGCCACAACATATTGTCACAGCTACCTTTAGGCAGAAGGCATAGAAATCTGAAGTTCAGCACTTCTAGGTTCAAGAACAGTTTAAACCCGTCAGCAATCTGGCTCTTAAACCTTCATGTGCTACCCTAACTTAAACCCTATACAAGTCTGGAACTACCAAAAAAATGTTTGCATTATGAACCACAATTTTTTTTTTGGCCTAACTGCAACTCTGAATATTTATCTATCCATCCTTTTTATATTAAATCTCTTTTTTTTTTGTTTTTGCAAATTGTGTAAATTTAATGGATATCATTGTTTTTCTTCCATGCCTACTTCGCAGAAAGTAAGCATTTTGGAGCCTCTGTACATTGTACTTGTGTATATGACAATAAACTCTCATTAATCATTAACAAAATTATCACCCAAATTGTTGGGGCAATTAATTTAGGAGAAATGCAATCTGTTGATCTTTAGAAACGATGTGAGATTTTCTCATGTTACAATATCTAGCTCAATGTAATTATTGCCTTGTAACCCACAAATGGTTACTCATTCATCTGTTTCATGTATTTTGATTTTATTTTGTTTAATTCCCAATTGTTGCATGCCATTTCTAATATGTCATCCATTACAATATTCCACTTTATGACATTTGATAGGAAATGGCACCCTGTGTAAAACCTGTCATGATCCATTGTACCTGTACATTCTACCACACTATGTATTTGCACCCCCAGCATAGCCCAGTACATCAGTATATTCTACCATGGCCCAGAGTTTCCATACACCCAGCTTTTCTGTACATCCAGCACAGCCCAATGTGTCCACATGACCAGCATGCCCCAGTGTGTCTGTACACCCAGCATGGCCCATGGTGCCTCTACATCACACCATGGCCCAGTGTCTCTGTACACCCTACTGTAGCTTGGCCTTGATGAGTTGGGTCTAACAAAAAACCTTTTTCTCAATTTATATTAATCAGTGAGCCAGATATGAAAATAAGAAGTTTTAGCAGTTAACTATTAATGCAAGTCTAGCATAGACAGGTTTGTGACTTATTTAAGGCACATTTTACTTCATAGTATTGTTATAATTTATTTCTATCAATTAACACAAAGTATCAGAGTGTAAGCCTAGGATTTATTTGCATAGAATTATTTTCCAGAGGTTTCAAATGAAATATTAAAAGTGATTATGCATTATTTTCAATTACAGCTTTGATACAGATGAAACCAACTGTTTCTACCTCATGGGTGCTTGATGGACAGCATTGATTCAATGGCCAAGTGCTGTATAACTGACTTTGAAGGTTTGAATCTGTAGCTCTCTAATGAATAGTTTCAAAGTTATTTGACTTTTACCTGTTTTAACAGCTTTTCTCTGCCCTTAACAATTCCAATTAATTTATGAAATGCACTTTTGGAAATCAATGTTCATCATCAACTCTTCACCCATTCAGCTTCTTTGAAGAGTTTAATATTAGGAGTTACTGATTATGAATTGCTACATTGTTATAAGAGCAGGTGACACAAACCTCAGGTTCATCTATCAATATTAAGTAAATACCTGAAGCCCCAAGGCTTGAATATTTTATATTTAAGGCATTGGATTAAGATGACCTAAAATAACTCCATAGCCATTGTAAAAAAATGTAAATGTCTTAAAAAGTTGTCTTACAGGATTTAGACCACTAATCTAACAAGAAGAGTTGGGTTCAACTATTTGGATGAGTTTTCCTTGGCTACTCATCCCTCTTCAAGAAATGTTATCAAGAATTGGTGATTCTTGGTCATCATTGTTCCATTTCTCTAGCTTTAAAAGACCATGATCATTCAAATTTCTCACTATTTTAATGCACTGAAAGTGTATTCAAGTACAGCACTCTGTGGCACAACTAAAACCATGCAATAAAGTGACATCAAGTAAATCAGTACGTGTTGACTGGAGACAAATATGTAATGCTGGTGAGGGGGATGTTGACTACAAGTACAATATTCCATAGATGGACTGACAAGTACAGATTTGGCAGTGTTGTGCTTTAAGTTATATGTTTTCTGAGGACTGAAGTTACAAGTATCTTTATGCCACACACTACAAACTCTGTTATCTACATTCCAATTAAACAATTGACTTCCCAATTATGTATGAGAATTTTCAAAGGTCAATTGATTGCATGTGACAAATGGACTTACTTTGCAGCCCATTAAAGTTACTCTGGTAATGAACAGCAGATATCACCTACAACTACCCTTCCAAATCATATTATTTTCATATGTGTGGTCTTTCTTCCTCATCATGAATGTATTATTGCATTATATATCTAAAGCCAAAATTTAGAGGTTCTTGATAACCTGCCAATTTCCATTGCTCATCTGTGGCAGAGAATGGAAGTTCCATTTCATTAATAAAGAAAACTTGTAGTGTTTATTTGAAAATTTAGAGCCATGGATTTCTGTTCTTACACATGTCTATTAACAGTGTTGATGTCATCTAGAGCTGTAACAGGTCTTTAAGATTTTGCTTGTGCATTGCTTCAACCCTTTAGAACCTAGAAAATGTTTAATGAAATGTATTTAAGTGTTTGAGTAAGAAAGAACAATAGCTTTTATTGGGAAATTATCTCAGACACATCAAAAAGATGAATGCTCAGTTCCAACCAATGTTCTACAGAATTGAGGACCTGCATTTTGCTTTGAAATATGAAACTACAGATCAATTTTGCAGCCCTCAATTCCTGCTTTGGGATGAAATCTGTTAGGTATTTTTGTTTAACCATATATTTCATTTTTTTGAACATTTACAGCTTTTAAAGCAATTTATACTAAAATTGGAAACTATGGAGCGATGGTCAATATTCCACCTTGTGTCATGCAATAGGGTGTGGAAAAGAACCCACCCAATTTCAAGAGGGCTACTGTGTACCAGATAGCCAATGTAAGTGCCATTGGAATCATTCTGGTTTGTGTGTCTAAGATATTATTAATTCCATGAAAGTCAAAAGATTGTAAAATAGTTATGAAATTTCAATATATTCCATTTGTGAAATTCTGTGCACTCACACCCTTCTTCCAGTTTGGTGTGGGGGTTTATGGTTATTTTAGGATCTAAGGGGTTCAACAGAAGCAGTTGTAACTTGATGCTTTACCTATTACCAAAATTTGCATAGAACAGTTCATTGCAATATGTGCGGTCAGTGTCATGTGACCATTGAAAAATTAAGAAAAAAATACAAATTCTAAAAAAACTAGAGCGACATTTTTTCTTAGCTCAGCACTGTTGTCCAATCACAGGGACTCACGAGGATTCTTCTAAGGCATTGACTACCAGTTCAAGGATGTCAGGGCAGTGGTCTGCGATCTGCTGCAGAATAGTGTTGGCGTAGTCCTGAAGTTGCGAACTTTCCTTTTCACACTGTTCAAGCTCAGCATTTAGCTTCAAAACAAAAATGGACACAATAGATCATAATTAATTCCTAGTCCTCTCAAGATATACTATTTTTTCAGTTATAAACACTTTGTAGATATCACTTCACTTGGATTCACTCTTCAAGGCACAATGACAGAGAGAACTTCATTCAATGACAATAAAAAGGAGAGGTAGAATTCTGCTCACCACAGCTTTTGTAAATGTTGCTCTTTTAAAAAAAAATGTCTTCCAGTAGGAACTAAATGTTTGGTGATCAGTTTAAATAAAACTCCAAGGAACGTTTAGCACGATTATTTACATAATCTAACGCCTGCTCAGGGTTCCAGTCATCAGTCCAGTATCATTATTATTTTGCTTGAAGGATATTAATATTTGTGATCATTATAAAATGTGTAAACAGCAGTCTGGTTTGTTCAGGTCTGGAAGATGAGGAAGGGAAGGACTAACCTTTCTACATTTCTTTCAATTTGCAGTTACTTAAGAGTTTTGGACGTACAAATTTTGCATTAAGATTTCATGGTTAAAATCTTCAAAGGGCACCAGTGAAAGCATTCCTATGGTTGATACCAAAATGCAAAATTCTGGATATGAAATTTTATTACTTCAACTCATTAATAAAGAATAAAAATACAAATACATTTTATGCAGAAAATTGATCTACATGTCTAATAAAATGAAATATTTGCATACTTGATAAACTTGATACATATTTGCATATTTGATAAATGAAATATTTATCATTTCACTTTTCTCCCCTTTCTTTTACTTTTTGCTTTTGAATGTACTCAATCTTTAACCAAACCCTAATTAAAGAATTGCCATCTGCAACCACCTCAGTTTATGCAAGTTTGACTGGTGTTATATTTGTACTTACTGCAGCTATTTCAAATACACTATTTTAACATCAGTGGTAACCTATTTAAAATATGTAGATTAATGTCTCCACTGATACAACTTTAATAGTCTTTAACAAAGATTTGTGGATTGGTAGGTGAAAAGGCCCCAACTGCATTGGTAAGTTGATGAAAATGGGGAGAATAAAATATATAGGATTAATGTACGGTTGTGAATGGTTGATGCTTGACTGAATTGCCTGTCCATGCTGCAGGTGTTTACGACATCTTATCACGATTCACATGAAGTGTATACAGATCTAGCTAATTTATGTTCACAGGCTACAATTCAATGAAGGTTTTTTTTCCCATTGAGAGTTACCAGTAATAAAGAGATTCATAATATGGGAAATATTAGATGGTTTGCCTTTGTTAAATTGAAAATATTAGAAGATAAATTTCAATGCATTTTAGTTTACAAATGGTTCCACTATTTTGCAAAAGTATGGTGTGCACCAATGGGTTAAATGCATATTAAAGGAATATCAGCCTCTCAATTTTAGAAACAAAGGACTTTAGCTTATTTGGTTATCAAAGGATTAATATATCCTCTAAGTATATGCCTCTACTTCCTCAGGAGTTTGCGGAGGTTTGGTATGATATCAGAAACCCTGGCAAATATCCACAGATGTGTGGTGGAAAGTATGCTGACTGGCTGCATGAGGATCTGGTGTGGAAACACCAATAACCCTGAGCGTAAAGCCCTCCAAAAAGTAGTGGGCACAGCCCAGGACATTATAGGAAAAAAAACTTCCCCACTATTGAGTACATCTACAGGGAATGCTGCTGTCAGAGGGCAGCAGCAATCATCAAGGACCCACACCACCCAGCACATGCTCTGTTCTCACCATCAGGAAAGAGGTCTAGGAGCCACAAGACTCGTACCACCCAGGTCAGGAACAGCTGCTACCCCTCCCCATCAGACTCCTCAACAACAAACTCAATCAGGGATTCTTAATTGTGCACTTTATTGATTTTCTTTGCTATTCCTGGATTGCACAGTTTGTTTACATTTGTTATCCGTTTACAGTTCTTTTGATTGTTTATGTTTATGCTGTGTGCAATTTACTTTTTGCACTACCAATTAGTGGTAATTCTGACGTGCCCACAGATAAAAGGAATCTCAGGGTTGTATGTGATGTCATGTATGTACTCTGACAATAAATCTGAAATCTGAATACCACATTTAATATAATCATATTTTCAGAAATAAATGAATAACTCCTGTATATTAGTTAATGAGCAACCTGATCAGTTATACTTCATGTGACATGATTCAATCAGTTAAATATACTCATGCATTGTGAGATGCAATAATGCAAGATTTCTAAAATCTATGGTTACATTTTACAAGAAGGATGTATTTTTCTGTAGATTACATGGACAATGTGATCATCAGTTGGGATATTGGGTTATGAGGTGACATGCCAAATAATTTCTAGTGCATTACAAAGCTGTGCAGATAAGAATGACTATTAGTATAATTATGCTGGAGGGAATAAAGTGATTTCACAATTCAATGCTCTCAATAGGGAGTGTTCTCTCCAAGTTACAGAACTGCAATTAATGATTTACCAACTAAGATTAGGTATGCTCCATATGCATTCCCCAATGGAGCCCTTCCCTATCTTGAACTACCTTTGAAATCCTTTTTCTCTCTAGTTGTCTTCTTTAAATTGGTAGAATTTACAATGTTTCAGGAGAATATAAATAATCCTTTTACTCCTTCTGAAATACAACCTAAAATCAATTGGTTTGTATAAACAGAAATACTTCATGAACCATGAGATAATCACAGCCATCTGATGTTCAATGTATTATATGTATTTTCCCCCCGATTCTTTGTAACATTTCTCTATTTCTTGTTCTACAATAGCACATAATTGTGAAACCAAACATTCAGTATGAATTTGATTAAACATTTTATCTAGCATAGATAATAAAATGTTGCTTGGGTGATTAAGAAATCTTAATCTTAAAGTGACATCTATTTTCGGCTGGCTCCCATTCACCCTCACTGTCATGTTAATGGATTTGAATTTATGGCAGCTTTGCCCAGCATCTCTGTGATTTTTAACGCCTCATTGTGAAAATGTCATAATATTTGTATAGTCTAACATATGGCAAAGGACTACCCCCTAGGAAGAATTTACAGTCATTTTTATCAGAGGTTACAATGAGAGGAAATTCCCTTGCTGGTGGTTAAAGGGTCTTGCTACACTATTATCCCATGCTTTGTTCATTAGAGGGTATTTCCTATTCAAATTGTTTTGCTTTTACGTTGCGATTGCTGTCCTTGAGAAGCTTCGGGTCACCGATTCCACTTCCTAGTGAAGTTACAAAAACTGTTCCATTGCAGTTATGCAGTTTTCTATGAACAGCATTTTAACGACAAATTTATGCTATTCATCAAGATCAGAAAGGAAAAGTAGAAATTATTTGACACCATTAATCATTCCCAAGAAATTTGAAATTCAATGCAACTATCTTCAAGAAAGGAGATAAATCAAATTGTGACAATTACAAGAAGGTCTCTGTAAGACTGCCACTGGGAGTCTTCCTTTATTCTGCCAGTAGCCTGAGTCGCAGAAAAGATTCCATGATTTTTATTCCATGAACAAATCCACCAAAAATTCAGGGCAAAACATTAGAAACTAAGCATAGATTTTCTCTATTCAGTCAACAGAGAAGAATTGTGAGAATCCATCTCAAGTATGGCTGCTGTCAGAAACCTGACATCCAAACTCGGCCCATGACACTAGGATGTGCGCGTCCGCATATTAAACACAGACCCAATCTCATTGATGTCAAACAAAATGTGTTACTACTCTAACCTTTGTATTAATCCTCCTTTCTGCTTTGTTGCTCTTGACTATTTCAAAGCTCTCCAATGGAGTTGAGTTAGACTACAGGATGAATTGTTCAACCTTTGTTGTTCTACCCCAGAACCAAGGTCATTCCTGATTTAGTCATAAAACTTAGTATGCGAACGACACTGGTGTACACAGGGCTCATGCCAAAGATTTGTAAGACAAAGGCTCTCATCCAACCTGTTCCTACGCAACCGATACTGAAAATAAAGGTGAACATTGGGTAAAATTAGGTAAAATATGAATAAATTTCTGTACATTTGAAGCCATCTCTCTATTATCACTATTAGTATGAATTAATTCATACTTTCAGTGAACCAAAAAACATCTTTGGCCATTTAAGAAAAAAAGAGTATCTGAAGATCAAGACCTCAAACTTGGCATTCAGCTCATGGTCTGATTAGCAGCAGTGATCACAATCACTGATGTGCTTTGGAGACATGATTTATTTACGGCATATTATTCAAAATGCAGAAAAGGTACCATCAATGTTGCCTTCACAAAGTACTCCCATGGCATTGCCACCCAGGCCAACATTTCCAGTAGGAAGGCTTAGGTGATGGATGTATTATTTCCACATATGTAGTGCCAGCACTCTTACAGCAAGAGATTTCCAGAAGGCTAGAGAAAACATACAACAAAGCCTCCTTCAAAATGTAATGTGCCAGAAACATCTGGGAAGCCAATGAACACCTTGACATGAGAGTACAGAATCCATCCTGAATACTGTGATGGCCCAAACTTCTCAAACACCACCTTTTTGGCTCAGTCAAGTACCTCCTACCCACATATGACAGGGCCTGCTAGACCCTCATACACCTCCAGAACCCACATTGACTCCCAAAAACTCCCAAGGAGAAGGAGAATAATTTCTTGGTGTCAATTGTAGTGACTAAAACATGCCTAAACCCCATTTTATAATTGACACACACCATGTACAAACACACCATCTTTAGGACAATTGTCCTTATGTATACAGCATATTTGTTGAAATGGTGATGTATGAACATGGACCACTTGACATTACTGAAATTTATTTCAATTAGAATCTCTTAATTTACTTGAAATTGGGAAATTACCCCTAAAACACATTACTTGCACTAGCTAACTTTCTCTCTATGTTTCCGATTACATTTATTTGCAATAATCGTAGAGATATAAATTAGTCAGATTATTAAAATACATTTGTTACTTTTTCTGTTTCCTGGTATATTTATTTTTTTCTCAAAATGTTTAACATTTTCTTGAATTTGATGTTCATCATACAAAGTACACAAAACCTTGTAATAAGTGTCACAAGGAAGCCACGACAGGCACAGAGCTGCCTAAATGGATGATGACACTGGGACCTGTTCTCCTCTGGAATCACTGTAGGCCCCACAAAGCGGACCCGCTGGTGGATCAAGTAGAGTTGACACGCAAACCCTCAGTACGCCTTCGTCACATTCCCAATGGAAGAGAAGACTCGGTGGCCACCAGGGATCTCGCACTGGCCGGATGTGTGAACAACGCAGAGGAAACACAGAAGCCAACATTTTGACCTGGAATAGTGTCTCATCTGCAATTAAAGAATTTGCTGTATTACCCAATGGTACTGGGTCAGAGATGCTCCGTGCTGGATGGAAAAGGTCATTGTGAGCTAGTGGAGTTGTTCTAGTGAACCGGTGCGGAGTCGAAAGGCCGACATGGCCTGTTTCTGCTCCGTAAATGGTTATATGGTTAATATTGCCCTTGATCTGTCTGCTCTTGATTCACATATTAAGTAAAGGTTAGAATATATTCCACTATTTTTTTCTGTAATTAACAAAAAATTACCATATTCTCAGAGGCAAGTACTTTTAGGTCAGAACAATCTTTATTTTGTATTTTTTATGCCAACAGATTGCCTAACAGCCCAATTCAGAACAAATCTTTTACATTAAAATGAATTTTCCTTTTCCCCCCCCCCACATATATGGGTTTTCACTGACACACTCAATTTTACAGTTAAATTCCATCATTTATAATGAATTAATACACAGGTTGTAAGGAATACTGCATATATTCTTGAATGTGATACACTTGTAAATTCAATTAATTGCAAACATCCAATTTGTATTTTGCTCCCACAGATTAAAATATAGTCTACTATTTTCTAACAGCCATGATTAACGGATAATTATTTGCACAAAACGTATACAAACTATTAAACAGCTTAATATACATGTAATAAATAAAATTTCAGTAAATGTGCCTCTGGAATTTCATTTGAATAAATATTTATGCTCATTTCTTGTCACTGCAGCTGTTGCAAGGCTTTAAATGACGAAATAAAATGAAAACAAAATACATGCAAGACGAGCAGATGGTGTGGGAAGGAACATGTTTTGGGGGAACATTATTATTAAGCTGTGTGCCTTTACACACCCAAGGCAAGTAATATCTCTTCAGTGTCTCACTCCTTCAGAGCTTAATCTGGGACAACAAAAACTCAGCAATTGACTATCCACAGTCTCATAAAACTTCCAAAATTCAGTCAGATTAAGATTGGGGCTTTTTATCTTCAATATGAACTGTGTAAATGCATACCTGGATGGCTAGAAATGTGTTTTTGATCAGTATTTTGTAATGATTGAATGTATGCAATTGTAATATTTATGCTTCATTACACTATCAGTAATACTAGAACTGAATTTCGAATGAAACACAGTTCCTTCTACTTTAGAAACAAAGTTAAAAATCATTCAAAAAGGAAAGTGATCAACATGCAGTGCTGACAGTGTTCAATTAAGATAAGAAATTAAGGCAGATAATTATGGCAGACACCACTGCTCTAAGCAAGAAGATATCTTAAGTGTATAGTCTATAGATCAGGAACTCTATAGAATGGGAATGAACAGGAAGTGATTTTATACATTGGAATGCTATGCTTGCATTAGTCTTGCATTTATCTTGAGTCAAATGTGGTGAAGGCAGGATAACTGATGGCATTTCACGTCAAACTTTTTTGTGGGGGGCTGGGGAACTGCAGCAACAGAAGCAATTACTAAATCAGATCTGCATTATTTTCTTGGTCAGCTATATTTACAGGAATAGGGTGGGGAAGGAGGATAGCTGAGAGACATGACTCAGTGCAACAAAATAAACCCTGAGCAGTCTCAAAGGTAAAGTCACTGTAGAAAGAGCAAAACATCACGGTAAAGCAAAATTTGCTTGTCATCTGAGGCCCAGAATATAGCAATACAATGTCTGACTCAGAGTGCTGTGGGTTAAGTCCCACACCAAAGTTGTCATTATCCTGTCTGCAACTGGTGCCGAATGCTGCAGCAAAGCTTCTGACAGGAGCCGAGAAGAGGGACCATATCAACCCTATTCTGGCCTCCTTCCACTGGCTGCCAGTTGGGCTCAGAATAGATTTTCAAAGTTCTCTAGTTTGTTTATGAAGCCTTTAATGGACTAGCCCCTTCCTACATGACTGATCTCCTAACACCCTACTCCTCTTTGATCAGCCAATTTAGGGAGCTTGGCTGTTCCGCGCTTAAATCGCAAACTCAGGGGAGATCACGCCTTCGCTATTGGAGTCCCCAAACTGTGGAACAACATTCCTCCCTCCATCAAATCAGCCCCTTCCTTTGATTCTTTTAAATCCAGGTTGAAGCTATATTTTTATTCGCAAGCATTTTGAGGCGATTATTGATTGTTACCATGTTGTATGTACCATTCTGAACCTCGGGTACCAATTTTATACTGTATTTTAAATAGCTGCTTAAGTTAAGATATAATTTATGATTGTACAGCATGTTGGTCAACGTGAATTGTTTTAAATGTGTTATATAAATAAACTAAACTAAAGCCTTGGACATAAAAATCTCATCTGATAATTCAGTGTGGTAGTTTAATGACAGCAGCCTTCCAAACAAGGAGTTACATTAAGGCTTAGCAGTGCTTCTCATCAACGCTTCTCACCGATCATGTGGAGTTTTTGAAGACCTGGTCTGTAAGTTAGAATTTATCTTTCAATCAAAGTCACAAAAACATGGAAATCTGGTCTCTGTCACGTCACTATTTGTGGGAATTGGTGATACACAAGTTGTCTTCTGCCCTATATTACAACATTGACTATATTTCTAAAGATATATGGTTAGGTGTTCATAAATTTCAGATGGCCATGGATCATAAAATGCTTATAAACAAAAGTCTGTTCATCCCACCAGAAGTGTTCAAGTGTAGGCAAGGACTATGTTCAGCATTACCCTTGGCTGTAATGTTCTCCACAGAAGGCAGGCCTGCTAATACTCACTGTGAGATCAATGATTATTATGGAATTAACATTTTAAAGTGAAAGGAATTCAGCTCCATGAATATGGTGGCATGGTTAGTGTAGCGGTTAGTGCAACACTATTACAGCACCAGAGACCTGGGTTTGAATCCGGCTCTATCCATAAGGAGTTTGTATGTGCTCCCTGTGACTGCATGGGTTTCCTCCTGGTCCTCTGGTTCCTTCCCATCTTCTAAAGATGTAGATTGGTAGGTAAATTAGACACATGGGTGGATTTGAGTGGTGATGGCTCGTGGGCTGTAAGGGACTGTTACTGTGCTACATCTCTAATATGACTGCAACATATACTGGGTTCTGCATGTTAATGTAAAATGTATTCATCCATTAAAATTCAACTCTTCATCTTTAAGGAGAAGAAGATTGTATCACTTGTTGTCTTATGAACCATGATAATGATTCCACTGTGATCACAACAGCAAGTGAAGTGCTACATTGAAGCACTTCGTCCTTCTGGTAGTTATTGACAAGACCAGCACGAAAGAAATTGATGGTGTCACCTTGATATGTCCAGAGGAACTCAGAAGATATTTCTGCCTTGTGTGTGATCCCTCTGACCCCTTCATAACTCTGCCATATTAAAAGGGCTAGACTTGGAAATTATTGGAAGGTGGCTTCAGTAACTGTAGAAACAAAAGTGCAGGGGTATGAACATTGTGATAATCACTTATAGACGTCCCTAAACATCACTGCTGTAAAGAGTAAGGGTCTTTTCAGTAACATATGTTTGCCATCAGACTCCTAAACAACTTCTCCATTAGTCCGTTGATGTTGGAACAGCACAACACCATTACCCCTACCTGACTGTGCCAACCTTAAGTCTCAAAAAAGAAATCAGCGCAACATTATGTACCCCACTCCTCTATGGTTCTAATCTGCAAGATCATCAGTCAACTGAAGTAAACATTTTCCTTTAATGGAGTAAATTTCCCTTCATTTACCTGGGAAGTTAACATAAACATTCCCAGATTTGAAGTTCTAAATTACAATGGTAATTGCTAACATTGGCAACAATAAAATAGAATTAAAATATACAGAAACATTGGTTTTTAATTGCATTTGATTTCGTGCTTTATTCAAGTTTCCATCTAATGGTTGGCTTGAGACAGATGTGAATCTGTAGAACAGAGTTCAGTTCCGTACAGTCTATTTTATGCTCTCTGGAGGAATTATTGAATTTTATAGCTCAGAAGGTGAATATCTTTCCACACCAGCTCTCTGAATTGAGTTGTTTCTTCAGTTTGATTCCTTGCCCTGTCTCTTTAAACTTTTATTCTACAAATATTTATCATTTCTGATCAGATCACCTTTATACTTCCACATTGTTCTTTCTCATAGCCATTCCATGTCCAAAAAAGCCACTTTCATTTTTGAGGAATGATCCTAAATAGATCTCATATTTGTTTGGTCTGTGAACAACAAAAAATGGTTTTGAAGATTTATCTTTTTAAAAACACCTGACCACCACAAGGTAGAGAAATAACTAGTATACTGAGAAGAGTTGGCATCCATTCTTAATTATTAACACAGGATCGCAACAAAAGACTACCCAATTCTCCCACTGCTGTTGTGATTCCTTGTATAATTACATTTGTAAAAGATGTTTAAATGAAATTCTGTGTTAGAAGCTTATTGATAAACAATATGTTAAACTGAGCACATGTCAGCAAGGATATAAAATTGGATGAAAGATAGAAAACACAGTGTAGTAATTAAGGAATGTGTTGAGTAAAGAAATGTAAGTGGTGCAACTCTCCCATTGGTTTCTTCTAAAATATAGGATGGGCTTCATACAAAGAATGAGCGGATTCATAGCTAAATCATAAAAAAAAGGAATACAAACATTTCAGGGAATCAGACACACAAATCTTTAAAAGCAAGAGGAAAAGCTACTAAATGCAAGTAGGGCACACTCAATCAGAGGTTTTAGAAAAAAGGAATAAATACATGGCATTAGATAAGTTGGTCTTGGAATATGGTGGCTGAATTTAGACCACCTATATTAACAAGGAGGTTATGCTTATAAACAAGGTGTAGAACAAATTCATCAAAATTAAATCAGGGATTGTTACATAGAGAGTATCTATTTCCTGCTATGTCTGAAGTCACATCCAGCTGTCCATCAACATCAGGCACTGCCCAGCCTCTCCAGCCTGTCAATCAGGTGTGAGCCCACCAGCCAGAGCACACACTCCCACTGGACAGCTCCCCACTGAGCAGGGCAGGTTATAAAATTGCAGCATCTCAGTTTCACTTCCTCTTTGCCATGTAATTGCAGGGAAGGGACTAGCAACCCTTTAAGCTAACCATGGTATCCCTCTCGACACAGCTGATTCCAGCATTGTAGCCGCACTCCAATTATCAGGGGTACGGGAGCGTGTATATTCCTATGGGTAGCCCACCCCCATGTCGGGTACCCTCCTTAGTCGGAATCCCCGTTTCCCTACAGGCACATTCTGGGGTCGGAAGGCAGTTGCGTTTCCCCCACTCTCTCCTGGAACTGCTTCTGATTGCATTCTGCTGCTGGGCTTAGGTTCCAACTACTTGTAAATTGCTAACTACTTTGCTTTGTGCTGTTAATTGCCCCTGATCTGTAACTGTGTTGCTGGGTTAGCCAGCCTATTTGTTTTGGTTTTAATAAATCCCTTATTATCTATTCCCTGTGTCTGGACTCGTTTCCTTCTGAACCCCTAATGAATCTCAACACAACAGGGATGAAAGAACAAAGAGAAGTTGGAGGACTCAGTAGATCAGGCAACATCCTTTGTCAGTCAATGTTAAGCAACATAGATGCCAAATATTCTACCCTAGTCCCTGGGGAAACCTGCAACCTTGAAACAGCATTTGCCATACATTGCTGTTGCCTTGTTCAGATGCCAAGTTCTAATAATTCCTCAGCTTTCCTGTCATGAAGCACAGGAACAGAAGGAGACCATTAAATTTCCCAAATGAAACAGATTATGGCTGATCTGTGACCTAACTCCCTTTCTCCTATATTTCCCAACCCCTTTGAATATCAAAAAACCTGGTGGACTGTATTCCTTATAAAATGTTGTCTCTACCTTCCCATTTTCAAACCATATTTGCAGAATCGCCACTATTTACAATGTCCTTCTGTCAAGTTATGTTAGGCACAGAAATCTCTCATCACAGTACAGGAACAACACAGGAGATCATCTGGCCCTTCAGGCTTATGTTAGCTCTCTGCAAATTCAAGTTTTCGTCCTTGCAAACATCACTGTCAACCTGCCTTCCTCACTTCTTGAACCCTTCGGAATCTATTATTGAATATACTTCCTCCATTCTGCTAAGCATTATATTCCTGATATCAATTACAAATCATTACAGCACAGAAGGAGATCAATGCTCCATCAAGATGGTTTCTTATGGTACCCTCTGTTCCGTCCCATTCACCCATCCTCTTTATTCCATATGACTGATAAAATGTTTTCCCTAATGCATTGATCCAATTGCTTACAGAAAAACCTCATGGACCATTATGAACACTGATTTTTTAAAAAAAATTTAGAGATACACCTCAGTTACAGGCTCTTCTGGCCCATGAAACCACTGCCCAAATATACCTAATTAACCTACCACACTATATGTCTTTGGAATGTGGAAGGAAATGGGAGCACCCAGAGGAAACCAATGCAGACATGAGAAGAACATACAAACTCCTTATAGACTGTGCCAGATTCGAATCCTGGTTGGTGGCACTGTATTAGAGGTGTGCTAACTGCTACATTAATCGTGACTTGTATCATAATCTTTATGGTTGCAATTTTTTTCCCCTCAATGTATTTGCTCATCTGTATTCTCTGATCTGTGTTCACTGTTCTAAATATTAACTTTTACTTTATGTCACTTTTGGTTCCTTTTCCACTCATCCCAACGTTTGGTTCTGATCCATCCCATCAGTTGCTTTGCCCACATCCCTTATTATTTTAACAGTGTGTTTCTAATACTTTTATTAAACCTCACCTCAACTGTCTCCATCCAATGAGTACATCCTTTCCTTTAAACTGGTCAATTTGTCTTCAACTTTCCAATTTTTTAATTATCCTTCTTAAGTTTTAGTGAGCCGAACTAGATGAATTCTCAAGTTGTAGATAAAGCAGATACGAGAGAAATTGATTATTACTTTGGTAATTATCACATGTTTTTGGCTGATAGTTACGCATCCTCTGTCACTTTCACATATTTATGGGCAGGGTATTCGGATCTATTTTTTTCCCTGCATCTTCTATAGAAATGAATTATTAATTGTCCCTCATTTTGTTTTTAAAACTGCTTTCCTCCATCTAATTTCATATGCAGCTCGTGTGCCCATTACACCAGGTCGCAGCTGACCTAATGCCAAAATGTCTGTCATTTGTAAAATGGCTCAAGTCATTCATATATTTCAGGAACAGTGCTGTTGCCAGCATTGGTCACTGGGAACATTGCCATCAAATTTCCTTCCTCACCTCTTGTAAGTTCAATCCTACTGGAAGCATTTGGCAGAAAGGAATAAGGCCCTGAAGTTTCACAATAGAAGCAAGTGTGGGAGTCAAAACTCCAGAGGGAAGTGGGGAAGGAGTAGGAGAGTTGTTCTCTGCTGGTTAACGAAAAGGAAACTTTGAGTTTCGTAAGGGTGAGGCATAGTAAATGGAATTTGACTTCCTGATAAATGTCTAAATCTGGAGATGAACTAATGCCTACATTTCTAATTCATCATTACAAACTACTTGGAAGTAAGACCTGGAAGAATTTGCTTTTTTGCTCAATAAACATACATCTCGAATGTATGTTTATTTAAATAAATAAATATTGAGATATATTTTAGGATATATATTTCTTTGATTCATTCATTTGTCCATTTATTTCTTGATTCCATTCTCATGATTGGTATCTCTGAAACAGCAATTAAAGCAACCACAAAAACAAAATCTTACTAAAACAATGTTATCATTAAATACTAACTAAGGACTGCAGAAGGAAACAAAGTTAGCAATTAAAAATATTTTGCAAATTAGTCATTTTCTTTTCACTCACAATCTAAAGAAATTAATTCAAAACATTATTTATTTGAGAAATTGTGGGCAGAGTATATCAAAGTATAAATCAGAGGACAAAATGCTATATATTATCAGATCATATACATTAATCCCCTTAAACAGTTGGTGGCATTTTCCACTCAACAGCTAATAATTAGTATTACATTCACTTACAGCAGCTGTATAAACAATTCTCACATCACGATTAACTGTAGACAATGGGACACTGTTGCTCTCAACCTGACACTCCATGCAGCAAAATATGAAGTTCGTATTTTTCATTTAAAAGTTTAGCTGAAAATCTACTCAAGTTTACAATTTCATCAAATATTATCAACAACAAACAAAATACAATTCTGCACAAGAGCACAATTAAGATAAATAATGAAAAAAAAAATCGAATGAACACTAGTGTAGGAACAATTGTGTAATAATCTGGATTGTTTTTTTTCTGTCACACAGCGAGCTTGCTGGTCTCCAAAATAGTCAACAAAATTTCACCTGATTAAAGGTTCTGTAAGTTTCTCTAGCCTGGAATAATATGATTCGACAGAGAGTATTAAGAGACCCCAGAGAAATAAAATCCAGTTTTGATTAAATGCTGGTGAGGCATCCTGGGAAATTTTACCACAAGAACAAAATATTATGGGTTCTGAAAATTTGAGGCCAAAATAGAAAATGCTGAAAAACTTACCAGGCCAGCCAGCCTCTGTGGACCAAAAGAGTGAAGATTATGATACAAAGAAAGTTGGTGGGCATGGGGAGGAGAGAAGGGGGAGGACCACTGGCAGGATAAAGAGAAAGTGAATTACAAAATCATGATTCCACAAGAAAAAAGGTGGTAATGGGATAATTAAGGACACAGAAGGCTTGCCTGGAGAAAATTCAGTTTCACAGCACTCATAATTTTAATTTTCACAATTCAAATATTATTCATACACTAGTGCCGTGAAACTGAAATAAAAATGCTAGGAAATCTAGAGTTAACAAAAAACAAGTCAACCTGTAATATGAAGTTTCTATCTCCTTCCACAGCTGCTGCCTGACCCACCACGTTCCTCCAGAACGTGTGTGTTTTTTGTTTCAGATTCCAACATCTCCAATCCCTTGCGTCTGCTGGAAATGCTAATTCTCTAAGATTGCCACACTCAATGTTGAGGCCAGAACACTGCAAGTAGCATAGAGTGAAGATTCAATGTTCCATGAACATGGGTAGAGATTCATGAAACAGTATAGAATGCCAAGAAGAGTAAGGAATGGGGCAGAGAATTAAAATATCAAGTGATCGGAAGATATGGATCATGCTGAATGAAGAATGAATATAATAACCCATTTATTGCAGAGACCAAATAATGATCAGCAGATAGAGCAGACTGAATTGAAAGTACAAGTAAATCACAGGATTTTAGAAAGTGGGAAAGACGGAAGTAAAAGGCCAGGTGTTGCATTTTCTATGGTTACAATTAAAAGTATAATTCCTGCCGCACATCACTAAAGCAGTTACAACCTCCATCCACATACTTGATATTTAATGGCATTTGCGTCACCATGTCCTCAGCATTGATATCCTGGCATCATCCTTGCCCAGAAACTTAATTGCACTAGTCACAAAAACATTCTGTCTGAAGAGCAGGCCTTTGGATGGGTGATGCACCTTGATACCTCATGTATATTCACTGTCCAAAATGCATGAATAAAGAAAGCGATGGTATACTTTCTTGGATGTGTTTATCACCAACAATATTCAGGAAAATTTATACCGCCAATTTATTGTGACTTGAATGTGGACCATTTATTGAATACACTGCAGTCACTTGTCAAGGCTACTCCATCATACCTTTGAGACCCACTGCCTCTACCAGACCCACAGTCACCCAGCTAAAAGGGTGGAAAATATGTGGAAAGGATTCACAAGGATGTTACCTGGACTGGCAGACTTAAATAATAAGAGGCTCAATACACTGGGATTTTTCTCCCTGGAATGTAGAAGGTTGAGGCGGTGGAGGGCTAATAGAGATTTATAAAATCAAGAGGAGCATAGATAAGGTAGATAGTTAAAACCTTCTCTCCAGGCTAGGGGAGTTTAAAACTAGAAGGCACAGATTGAAGGTGAGATGGAAAAGATTTAAAATGGACCCAAAACATCACTTAAATTTTATTTTCAGCCTGGTAAAAGCCAATTCAGACGATTTAAACATGCTGCCAAATTAACCTATAACCCATAGGTTATAGGTCAACCCATTGGCTGACTGTACCTGTTGTTCCAACCACAGACTCCTGAATAAAGGCGAGTGTTCCACAGCCCTCTGCCTAGCTCAGGACAGTCAACTAGCATGGACTTGGCTCCATTCTATTGTGAATAAAAGCCTGACAGTTTTGCATAACTTCCAGTCTTTTGAAGTTATTGATAGTGCACCAGTGGGTATATGAAAATTAGCTGCCGTAGAAATTGACAAAGAGGCTCACATGCCGTAAATGGATTTAAAAATCTTTTTCTTCTCCAAATCCACTGATCTTCAAATTAGAGTTGAGTTACAATGTAAATTCTTTCCATTGGACTTGTAAAATTGTGTCAGTCATCTAAATTCAAGCAGTCAAATTAACAATATCTCTCATCCAATCTCCAACAAGTGACTGTTGATTTCTACTGCTTAGATAATTACTTGGACCTTCTAACATTTACCTGAATCTCCATAGCTTTGACTTTTATGAATTGTTTTTCATTTGGTATTATTGGACGTCCAGCAACACATTGTCCATTTGAGTTGTCTGTTTCAGGATGAAATATCAAGCTAAGTTTCCCTTTCTGACTCCTTACCGGGAAAAAAAATAATTCACTTGCAGGACAATTCACCTGTTGCTAGAATGAACTGATGTGTATGTAACATTAATTATGAAGGTACATGCCAATGTAAATAGCTATTTCCAAAACAAATCTTGACAATCACGTCTTTTTAAGCATCAAGCCAGAATTCAGGTTTGGAATGATGATTTCACAGAGAAAGATAACAGATACATCATATTTTCTGTTTTTTACATGACAATAAAATAATCTTGACTCTTGAAGATATCCATCTGCCTTGCCTGGTTGAACTGCTCAAAGGTCGATGGTGATAGCTTTGGATGAAGCAGGGTTAGATGGAGTGGAGGTGGTAAAGTGGAAAAGAGGGGTGCAAAAGGAAAGCAGCAACCATAGGGAACTCAAAGTTAGAGACTGCAGCTGTGGACAAGGTTCTAGGATGAAATGCTGCTTCCATGTGCCAAAGGGAAGCTCATCTTAATTATTTCATGCAAAAAATACATGAATGCAACCAATACAATCAGGAGCTGGCCATTTGATTGTGGCTCATCTTTTGCCTTGGTCCCATTTTTTTTTCATTAATCTTATATCCCGTGATGCCCTTAATATGTAAAAATACATAGTTTCTGAGTTGAATATACACTTGACTTCGTCTCCATAACTCTTTTTGATACAGAATTCCAAAAATTCACCACCCACTGGAAAATAAATTTTTCTTTTTCTCAGTCTCAAATAGCTTCTACACATCCCACCCAGAGGAACCATCATTTTTACAATCAGCTGTGTTAAGATCCATAAGAATGGGTACATTTATATGAGTGGTGAGGCTGTGGTTCACAAGCATAGAAAAAGAAGCAAAATCCTGCAGAAAGATTTGAGGGAATAAGGGAGAAAGGAAGTTGATATGCAGATCACAAATCTTGCCATTGTCAGAAAATTGCCAGTGTCATGCATGGTCATCCCAGAAAAAGGAGGCTGGAGCAGATGACCATGTGGCTACAAAGATAATTCAGGAAGAAATGCTTTAGATCAGTGGTTCTCAACCTTTTCTTTCCATTCACATACCATTCTAAGTAATGCTTATGCCATTGATGCTCTATGATTAGTAAGAGATTGCTTAAGGTGGTCTGTGAATGGGAAAGGAAGGTTAAGAATCACTGCTCTTGACCCAATTGTTACGGAAATATTTTGCTTGAGAAAAATTGTCATTGGCCCATTTCCTTTGGAGTTATGAAACCTGCACATAACGAGTCAATTAGGTACAATTAAAACAATGGTTTTCAAACGTTTTCTTTCTATCCACATACCACCTTAAGCGATCTCATACTAATCACAGTGGTATGTTGGAAAGAAAAAGGTTGAGAACCACTGGTTTAGATCACTGGAGCATTGAGACCAAATTTGGTGATGTGGGACCTTTAAAAGCCAAATGGGTTGAAGAAATCAATAGAATGACGAGGATTTCCACTTTTGGGAAGAGGACAACAAGGAGATTATACCTTTAGAAGATAGAGAAGCAGAACTATAAATGGCAGACAGTAAAATGAAAGGCAAAGTAAACAAATGGAAAACAGACAGCAAAGGAGTTTGGCAGTATTTCATGGTGTACTTATAAATGCAAGGAACATTGTGAATAAGGGAGAAGAGGTGATGGCACAGATACACATTGGGAAATTTGATACTGTAGCTATTACTGAAACATGGCTTAAAGGACAGGAAAGGCAGATCAACATTTCTAGTACAGGGTTTTCAGTTGTGATTGAGGAATTAAAACAGTGGTTCTCAACTTTTTTCTTTCCCCTCACATACCACTTTAAGTCACCCCTATGCCATAGGTACTATGTGATTAGTAAGGGATGACTTAAGGTGGTATGTGAGGGGAAAGAAAAAGGTGGAGAACTATTGAATTAAAAGATGGGGGAATTGGGTGGTCAAAAGCATTGTTTAAAAAGACAATTACAGCTGTGAGGGGAGATGATATGTGGAAGAATCCCACAGAATTGACAATAAATTGGGGACCACAACCTGAGAGTACATTTTTATAGACCCACAGAGGGCAACTATGGATACATTTCTTAAAAGTACATAAATGACCAAAATATTAATTAGTATTGAATCAATTTAAAATATTTGGATGCCAATAAATTCTTGAAATGCACGCATGAGAATTGTTTTATCCAGGGTACTGTGCCCAACAGGGGGTGGGAAGTTCTGGCCAAGTTTTAGCAAATGAAGCTGAGCAATGGATTAAGTAACTGGAATAGCACTTTGGAGACAGTAATTATATTTAGCAGGGTCATAAAATGATCTAAAGATAGATTTGGGCAAAGTTATGAATAGGGGAAGGGAAGCTTTACGAGGCAAAGTTATAATTTAGCAAAAGAAAATAGAACAAGTTGCTTGAAGGCACTGTTTGGCATTCAAGGTGACAGTGAAAATTCAGAGCAAAATGGTTCCCGAAAAAAAAAATGGGATCCCCAAATCTAGAATCCTGAATATCAAAGTACATACAGGGACAAAAAAGCAAAAAAATAGAAGCTTGTATCAGATACCAAGATCTAAATATACAACAGAAAAACTATAAGTGTATGGAGAATGCAGAGTTAAAAGTATGGAAGAAACTGAGAAAGCAATGGGAAAGTATGACGAGTGCAATAAAAGGAAAACCTATTTCTTTTCAAAATTATGTGAAGAGCAAGAACATAATTAAGGAAAGTCTAGGCCACTTAGATACTGAAATGTAATCTGCTCTGCCAATGGAAGATGTGGGCATCATTCAGTGTGGGTAGTTATGTCCATCTTTAAAAAGTAAAGGGTCAATATTGAGAGTTCAACTAAGATGAGGATTTTGAAGTTCTGAATGAGATCAATTTAATGAGGAAGAAAATATTAAGGAAATATTAAAGGGCTTCACATTTACAAAAGAAGATAAATCACAAGACCTGAAATGTATTCCAGAGAAGCAAGAAAGGAAATAATGGAAGATCTTATTATAAGGAGAGATTCAAGATTCGATTTATTGACGTGTAATAAAAACAGTGTCAGTGAAATTGCTCTTGTCTGCTGTAAGGCAGACAGATTCCTCATTGGCAGAAATTGCCTGAAGCACCTTACAGTCAGAGAAAGAGAAGCAAAAGATAGTTCTCCCCAGAGGCACCAAGGTCCGTGAATTTGCCCCACTGCTCAGAATGAGTAAGATATTCACTGAAGTTGAAAGTAATAAGAGGTGACCTGAATGAAAGGTATAAGATTCTGAAGAGATTTGATAGGATATATGCTCAGAGTTTGTTTCCTTTGGCAGGAGAGTTTAGAGTAAGGGGACATTCTCAGGGCAAGAGGATGATGTTTAGAATTGTTGAAATTCTTTACCCAGAGACATTCGATGCCCAGTTATTCAACACATCCAGAAATTTCTAAAACCCAGAAGAATCAAGGAATATAGAAATCAGTAGGGGAAATTAGACAAGAGTACGATTAATCCTGATTTTACCTAAAGAGCAGTTTAGCTTGAGTGATTGTATGGCCCACATCTTATTTCTTAAGATTTTATAAACTGATTGAAATATACAGGATACTTTATTAGTTCAGGCATAGAGTGAAAGGCTATTGTCAACCCACAACCCGCATACTGCATACGGTTGGTGTTCATCACATTACAGGAAAGGGTGAATTGCAGAAGAAAATACAAAGGAGATGAATGTATACTATGAGAAAAGAATGGATAGGCTGAAGTTGTTTTCATTGGAACAGAGCTGGCTGAGGGCAGATTTAATTGATGAACATAAAAATAAGAGGGGCCAAAAAATGGTATATTGGCAGAATCCATATCCTACAACATAGTAAATGGCATCCAGAGAGTGGAGAGCATAAATGGCACACAGAGAGTGGATAGCATAAAAGCCATCACAGAGCCAGTGACCTGGGATCAAATCTGGTGTTGTCTGTAAGGAGTTTGTACATTCTCCTCATGTCCACATGGGTTTTCTCTGGGTGCTACGGTTCCTTCCCACATTTCCAAAAACGTGAGGGGTTAGAAAGTTAAATTGGTCACATGGGTGTATTTGGGCAGTGCAGGCTCCTGGGCCGGAGGACCTGTTACTGTGCTATATTTCCCAAATTAAAGCAAAGATAAAATTTATAGTGATCAATTGAGAGTAAAGGGTCATTCTTGCTCAGACTGTAGGACACTGAAACTAACTGTCCAAATAATGTGAGAAGGAATTTTAGATGTGGGTGTGAACGACGAGTGTGAGTTTGTTTCTCGGTCAGTGAGGAACCAGAGGGCTGAGGTGCCTCCTTCTGATTTCGTAAAATTCCATTTCTCCATCATCTAAAATGCATTGCAAGGCTAATGGGTATGTTTTTGCCTATGTATTTTTGTCACCCTTTATAAAGATAGGAATCACATTAATCTGTTTCTAATCTCCCAGTATCCAGTGTCTCCCTTGAAATGATTTCATTGCCTCATAAATCTATGGCTTAGTCTCTCATAATACTCTGGGATACCAACCATTTCTATTGATTTATTTATTTATTTTGAGACCTTTTAACCCAACTATGTCTACCAATCTCATTTATAAAACTTCTGCTGCTTGGTGTGGCTGTAATAACTCGTTGAAAAAAAATTAAAGTTTCATTACTAAATGATCCATGCTGGTTAACAAACTGTGTGGTCCATCTTAAAACTGTCTTCTGTTTATTTAAGAAATCTATGAATATCTTAGAACGATATCCATTTACATCCTACTCAAAACTTCCTCTCAAAAAAAAAACAATTTGTGTTTTTGGCATTTTATTATAGACTATTCTTCTCCAGGGCCACAGTTTATATTTCTTGGAACAAGCTGACTTCTCCAAGGAACTGCTTTTAAAATAAACAAATAAACAGATGCACGCAGGCAAGGACACACACACAGTTACATTTAAACCAGCAAGTAATCAGAACATATTATGTTTCTCAAGACTGGAGACATTTTCCAAATCTGCCCTTGGTTATGATAGTTCTGCACGAATAGAAAGGTCTAACGATGTTTATTTGTCATTTCTGGTATTCATTGTTCCGCTGATTTCTAAATGACAAAGCAATTGATGTTTTTGACCACAGATCTGCAGTTATGGCTGTAATAGAATACAGTCTCAAAGAATAAAACCGAACTTTCTAAACATTCTTCTATAAAAGAATGATCATCCTGTAAAACTTATTATTTGATTTGGATTCTAAATAATTGATACTTTGATATTTCTTGTCTTATCTGCACATTAATTTAAATTAAGAATTCCAACTATATTAAAACTATTTTTTCTCATCAGAGACTAAAAGACAATATCACCCTGAATTGTTTCATTGCAAAAATTATTTTCTTTGACTGATAGATGACTGTTTCAATATTTTTTTTTAAATGTGAAACCTTTCTTATAAATCTAGGACATTTACAAGGGCCAAGTGCCCTGTAAAAATGTTAGTGGATGGTCTCTTCCTGTTAAACTTAACCTTCTGCAGCCAAATAGCTTCTCCTTCTGTGCACTTGTATTAATGATTCCCATGTGTTCCATGCCAAGCAGCTGACAATGTCAATTACCTATTACTCTGGAGGTTTTACATCTTACTTAACTCTCTGCACTTGCATAGACATGAGGAAGCACATCCATCTGTCTCAGTCAGAACTTCACAGATAATCTCTCTAGATTTTATTTATATTTCTGCCCATTACTCTCTCATAGTTTTACTCCGACTCTCATTTTTTTCCCTGCAATTAAAACAAGACAAGATCCCCTTGTAGCTCTAACAATAATGTACTGTGAATGATGAGTAGAAACAACGAGTGAAATCTAACACGATTCTCAATCCTACCCTTTACCTACCCAAACTGTAGAGTCTTGCATCCAAATGGTATGGCACTTGAATGGTCCAAACAACCACACACGTTGTTTGAACTGCAAATTCATCGTCTTTAGCTGCGCCCTTTCCACTGATCAGATGCCTGAAACTTTGATCAAGTGAGATTTTTCTTTAAGTTTCAAGACATAGATGAAACTAGCAAAGCAGCATCCTTTGTCCCTGAAGAAGAGTGAGTGAGTGAGTCTTCTTAAAGTGACATTGTCCTGGTGGTGGTAACTCTGGACAATGGTCAAACGTACAACATTTTTAGGATTTTGACCTAGTTGGATGAATGACACCAAAAATAGTTACAGTATTGGCTTCAGACCACTAATAAGAAAAAATATCATGAACTTTAATAATTTAATTTGCTCTCTCTCTCTACTTCTCTGCAAAGCCTAATCTAAGAATGCTGTTCACACAAAAGTGTAGTTCCATGGATGGCATTCGATTAATTTGCGGCCAATAGTGATTGGATCCAATCTCATAGGATAAAGTGAACTAAAAATCAACTAAATTAAAATAACTATGTACCAGAGGGTGGATAGGTTTGAGTAACAGAAGTAAAGCCTAGAAATAGCTTGTTTATCCATCTAGGGATCTCTCCAGCAACATGTCTTTTTGATATTAAATGTTCATTAGATTATTTATTACAGAACAGAACATTCACTGACACAAAAACAGGTGAATTTCCATAATGTGAATGTAAATGAGCCATTGAAGCAGATAAAAGATTTTAAGTTGTCATTCTGATAGAGGCACAGTTTCCTCAAAATGCTCTTAAGACCCAATCGTTTGCCACTCTCTCCTACAATTTAAAGTAGACCATAGGGCTCACATGTCCAAAGTCAAACTATCTCGTTTTTATGCTGACGATTCTCCTTGTTGTGATAAATGCAACAAAAGATATGCTTCATTAATTCATATATTCTGGACATGTCAGAGTCTTGTGAAATATTGGAATGATGTACAGTACAGTATTTCAAACTTACCCTACAGTTCTTGAAGTTAATTTTAAACATAATCCTTTAACTGCTTTATTTGGTATTGTTGGAGAGAATGATATAAATTTAACAGCATCTGATCTGCTTGCATTGGGTTTTATTTCTCTTATGGCTAGGCTGACGGTGTGGCTCAGATGGAGGGGCATTACCCTGCCTACATATGCTCAACGGCTTAAATTTAGGGAAGATTAGATGCTCAATTTCCGATTTGAATTCAAATTTTCAAACGCTGTGGGGACCTTTTATAATCTTTGATTTGTTATGAAGGTAGAACTGTTGACGAATGAGATAATTTATCTCTCTGATAGGAATTCTGCCTTCATTTTTTTTCTGGCTAAACAGCTTCTTTCTTGGTAGTGGGTTTAGATTTTCCTTTTTTTTATATAATAAATTAATAAAATATCAACACACTATAATCTGTTTGAAATTATATGATTAGTGTAATGTATCTTTTTGACTTTTAACATATAATCCATATGTACTCTGTATGTACTTTGAATGTGGAATTCCAATGTTAATAAAAATATTGAAAAGGAAAGTCACAATCGGAATATGCTGGAGTCACAATATGAATTTTACTTCTCATTTGTTGTTATGATGCTTGGTACAATTTGTTGGTTTGGAACATGATTAATACACAGTCAGTACTGATCTTAGTTTATAATGTTGCAGGAGCTAAGGGAATATTAAATTGCACTATTAATTACACTACACCATAATGTGCCACCGATACAGGAGATGCGACTGAAAATACATCTGCACATTCTGACATTTTGTTGTACCCTCAAACTGACACAGATTTGGAAGTAAATTTACAAGATAAATGAGTATGACTTCAAGCACTGGTCCATGTATCACTAAATATATTTTATCCATAGAAGTCCAGTGCAAGAGGTGACACTCAAGATTTATCACCAAAACCTTGTGCAGAGGTGCAGCTATTAAAGATGGATTCTGACAGGATGCTGTTTGACACCATTTCATCAGAACTTTTACCAACTGGATTTGTCTTCTTTGCCAAATGGAAATTTACAATGACAGCAGACATTTCACGAAACTGATTGTTAACCTCTGTGGTGAAACTAATTTCTTATTGGTTAATGTTTGCTAGGCTATGACTGGTGTGTACGTTTATTTTTAAGCCATATGAAAAAATCATGTAAAGAATACATGGCTCAGATTCATTAATGGAACTTTTAAATCTTGTGCTGAAGACATCTGTAATCAACTTAAAGCAAAAACACAATTTCAATGGTGTTCCAGCAAGTTCTGATGAAATGCTACTCATCTGAAATACAATCTTTCTTTGACACTTCGAGATTATAATTAGGCCTCTTCTGATTACAATAATGATTAAATAATTATTACAATTATGATGTCAATAATATTTTGTCAATAGTCTAAAAGATCTATTAACCCCTCTTCCATAAGAATGCACTGCCTCGGGGGAGTCACGTGATGGAGTAGTGGCCGGACGGTGAACTCCAGCCCTCTCCAGAAAAGTCGGGAAAAACAAAGGAAAACACAAAGGCACAGAAATAAAAGTTACAGAAAAGTGAGTATAAAGGTGGAAAGAAGATGGCGACAAAAAAAGAAAAATCGAAAGCAACGGTAAGAAGAGAGGAAGAGAAGACAAAGGAGGAAAAAGGTGAAGGCCTTACCTGTCCGAAGAGGCCCGCTGCGGAGAGAGAAACCCGCTCCCTCAGGTCGGTAAATAATGGACTACAAAAATGGCTCGCTGAGCCGAGTAAAAGTGCGCAACCGCGCATGAAAAAAAAACACACCGACGGGAGGGGGGACCAGCTGGGGAGTCGATCTCCACAGCCGGCAATGACAGCTGCAGAACACCTGCAGCAAGAAGAGACCACAGAAGACAATGGAAACAAGAAAGAAGAGAAGGAAAGGGCAACAAAGAAACAACAGATGGCCAACCCAGAGGAAGAAGAAGAGGAAGAGGAAGAGTACAGTGAAATAGAAGAAGAAAAGAAAGGCAAGATAAAGAAGGTACTTTCTCTTATTAAAGGATACATGGAGTCATTTAAAGAATGGCAAACACAGGAATTTAATGATTTAAGAAAAAGAATAAACAACACAGAAGAGAAAATGAATAAAATAGAGATGACCTTAACAGAAATGGGAAAGAAAATGGACAAGATGGAAGAGCGGGCAGTAGCCGCAGAAATGGAGGTAGAAGACTTAAAAAAGAAATTGGAGGAATCTAATAAAAAAACTAAAGAGACACAAGAACTACTAGCTCAAAAAATAGGTACAATGGAAAACCATAACAGAAGAAATAACATAAAGATAGTGGGCCTTAAGGAAGATGAAGAAGGCAAGAATATGAGGGAGTTTATAAAAGAGTGGATCCCTAAGACCCTAGGATGTCCAGAACTACAGCAAGAAATGGAAATAGAAAGGGCACATAGAGTATTGGCCTCTAAACCACAACCACAACAAAAACCAAGATCTATTGTAGTAAAATTCCTAAGATATACTACAAGAGAAAAGGTACTGGAGAAGACAATGGAAAAAGTAAGAGAGGGCAACAAACCACTGGAGTATAAAGGGCAAAAAATCTTCATTTATCCAGATATAAGTTTTGAACTCCTAAAGAAGAGAAAAGAGTTCAATACAGCAAAGGCGATTTTATGGAAGAAAGGGTATAAATTTATACTAAAGCATCCAGCGGTATTGAAAATATTTATTCCAGGACAACAAAACAGACTATTCTCGGATCCAGAAGAAGCACGAAAATTTGCAGAACAATTACAAAAATAGACTGAGGGAGGAAGACGGGTAATGAGAGTAAAAATGATCACGATTGATATGTATGTTGGTAAAGACAAAAATAGACTGAGGGATGAAGACGGGTAATGAGAGTAAAAATGATCACGATTGATATGTATGCGGGTAAAGAGGTATAAGAGTGAATAGAGACAATGTGCATACGTGAATGTATCTGTACTTAGAGGAAAATATAGATAGTATAGACAAGAATTAATAAGGGAAGGAAATGGAATAGAGAGAATAAGGAGGGAATTAAAAGAGTGACCTTTGTGACATATGAAAAGTGAAATCTTTTCTGGGGGGGGCGGGGTGGGGGGAAATAGCGGTCACTGCAAAATCAGTTGACGCTTGCGAGTGGATTCGCAAATCCAAATGGAGAGGGGAGATGTGGTTGTCCGACAAGGGATGAAGGACAACTCAGGAGGGGAAGGGGAGATTGGGGATAAATAAGATAGAAATAGGAGAATAAGGAAAATGTTGGATGTTGTAGGAATGTTGTCTTATAAAGAGTTGAAAATAAGAAAACAGAAATGGAAAAGGAGGAAAGGTAATGATGGAAAAACGGAAAGAGAAGATAAACAAAATATAAAAGGGCTACGCTGAACTATATGACTTTAAATATTAATGGAATACATAACCAAATTAAAAGGAAGAAACTACTAAATTTAAATGAATAAATGTATTCCATTAGAAAAAATAACATATAGGTTAAGAAATAATATTGAAATATTCAAACAAGTATGGGAGCCTTACATTAAATACAATAGCGAAAACCTACCGGGGACAAACATTACCTAAGTTGATGGAAGGAGAAGGAAAGAAAAGAATGGACTCAGTAGAATTTCTGGTGTATTTTTGTTGAATGACAACATTGTCTGACTGGCTTAATGCAACCTAGATTGTATACCTAAAATGGATGAGAGGGGGGGTTGGGGGGGGTGGCTTGGGAGGAGGGAGGGGGGGGGGAGAAAAAGTCACTGTATATGTGTGAAAAAGAAATAGTGTATATCATGGCTAATGTGATTTATGGTGTGAAAAATAAAAAATTTAAAAAAAAAAAGAATGCACTGCCTCCAAGGTCTCTACCAAAGAATTTAGAAAGTAGCAACAAAGGGTATCCAGTAACAAGTCACCGTTGCTTTCTTCCTCAGAAGTGCTTGACATCTCCCAAATGCCACACTGATAAACACAGATCAACCACGTGAGGAATTTCAGGTGCCACGAAATTGCCCTTTTCAAGTCAATTTAGATAAATTTAAGTCACTGTCTTTATTGACTAGGGTGTCATATCAAAAACATTAGGAGGGTTAAAAACAAAAAAATTCTGATAGATTTCCCATCAAAAGCAAGATATTATTGATGTAAAGTGCCTGCTTGAGTGAGTAAGCACTGTTTTTTTCATCTCTAGGTCTCAAGTGTAATATAATTCTGACTGATGGAATAAAAGTTTATTCTGTAAATTGTATTGCTTCTATGCAAAGTAGTTGGATCAGACTCCTGGTTCTGCTGTGCAAGTGTGTTACAGCACAGAATGACAACTCAAATGAGGACTGATTAAAAATCTTATAAGAGCCTGTGTGTAGTTTCCGGGCCTTTGTGAGTTGGGCTTCAAGGAAATTACAAGGACAAGGAAGAGGGAGTTTTATTCTTTTATCTGTGTAATACTGATCTGGGAGTATTGGCATTGGCTGAGACTGTTGTACCAGTTTCATTTGCATCATTATCAACCCTTATTTTGGTGAATGTAACCATCTGTACAAGGGTTATCTTTGATTATATTATAAATAGGACATTCTTTCATTTTAAACCATTAAAAAATATAAAAACATAAAAAATAGGAGCAGGAATAGGATATTTGCCCTATCAAGTCAGCTCCATATCTCATAACATCATGGCTGATCTGGCTGTGGACTCAACTTCACTTACCGGTTTTTTCCATCCATAATCTTTAATTCCCCTATTATGAAAAACCCTGACTATCTGTGCCTCACACACATTTAACGTGGCACCTCTACTGCTTCCTGATGCAGAGAATTTCACATTTTCACTCCTCTCAGGGAAAAGCAGTTCCTCCTCATCTCCATCCTAAATCTACTCCCCCAAATCTTGAAAGCTATATCTCCTAGTTCTTTTTTCACTTACATGGGAAACAACTTGCCTGCAGTTTTCTTGATTGTTCCTTAAGTTTATGCTTCTATAAGATCCCTTTCATTCTTCTGAATTCCAGCGAGTATGCTCCTAGGTGATCCCTCCTCCGAGGTTAACCCCTCATCTCTGGAATTAATCTGGTGAACCTCCTCTGCACCAGTTCCAAAGCCAGTATATTTATTGACTATTTTGAATATTTACTGAAAATACAAAACCTCATTGCTTATGTCCCAATTTCTATATCCTTGATGTTTCTTAAATGTATGTACTGCAGAATCGTTTATCTGTAGCACCTAGAGAAAACCCACGCAGTCCTGGGGAGAACGTACAAACTCATTAAATGATTCTGCAGGATGCACGAACATTAAAAGTGAAGACATCTTACAAATTACTGGATAATGACAACTCAAAAGAACTTGTTATTAACAGAAATCTTTGGGGGTATGTTAAGAAAGATTAAAAATTGGTTGAAAATATAATGAGGTCTTTTACTACAATTGTAAACATTTCTGTTTTATAAAAAAATAAAGCAGTATGGTCTCCCTTTGGCACAATTTCAAATGGCTGCACAAATTAATACATCTCTCTATTTATTGAGTTGAATTAAAATAGTTGAACTTTTGTAAGTACTCTTCTGGATTATAGCTTCTTATTTTAAATTATACACATCAATAAAGAATGGCAAAGTCAAAGAAATCTTATTTTAAACAAATGGAACTCCATTATTGGTGATCAGATTTCATTTTGGCATCACATGATTCCATTCATCTTTCTATGACAACCATCAACTAGTTCCTGGAAATATATTATGAAGATAGCTTCCATTTTCCTTAAAGGATCTCTGATGCGAAACAACACTACCCTCTCATCTAATCAACAATATGCCTGAACACCTCAACTTGATTCACACCCTTCTTTCACCATCTTTCTTTTCCCTCCTCCAAATGCTCCTTGCAAGCGCTGGAAACTTAAAAGGTAAGACATCCTGATAAATGTTGTAACCTTGACAGTATTTACACATCTTTGGTGCAAGGGGAAACTACTTTGAGGCTTTTTATTGTTCATTGGTTCCTTCTCAATAATAGTTGTAACCTTGAAATGACAAATCCAAGGTTATAAATGCGTAACGGCCTCCAGTAAATCCTTTATGCAGCAGAAATAAATTACCCGTATATTGTTAACTTAAGGGCTTATTAATTCTATATCTTTAGACTATTTTGACAGCTGTGGAAACACAGCTGACAACATATCAAAGAGTGGGTGTACAACAGGAACATCACAAATTTCAACAAGCATTCCACAGTGCAGACTGAAGAAAATTGTGTTTGACTACTTACTATCCATACTTTTCTCTTACCTGCTCTGAGCTCATCTTCTGCAGTGTCTTCTCCCACATTGCCCTGTTGTTATCAATGCCTCCATAGGCAGGGGGTGGTGTCAATCCCTGAAGAATTTGTGAGTCACGGTCCTGACACAAAGCCATGAGGTGTCCTATGTACAGCTTCAATTTACTGCGATTCTGGTTCAGTTCTAATAGTGACTGGACAATCTGAGGGAAGAAAACATGGGACAATCTATTAAAAATCAAGGTAGATTGCCATTGCAAATGTAGCCATTACCACTGGAACAAGCAAAGCTTGGAAGCCACTGCCACCACATAGTCGAGCACCAAAATAAGCATAGAAGTTCAAGGATAGAACCTGCAATTCAGCCAGAGAAGGAGAAATAAAAATGAACACCAAATAATGAGTTACTGACACCCAAATCACACAGACAAGGAAGAATCTGAAATTCATGAGAACACCACAGTGCCACTAACAAGAACAATAAAATCAAGCGGCATGTCTAGAACATTATTATTTTAAAATAATTTAAGTGCAATGATTGGAAGTAGAAGGATCTCCAATCTGTGCTCTTTGACTTCTTACATTAATATCCAGGTTTTATTTCTCATCACTCTTGACTTTGAAATTTATATAGTTCATACTCTCACCATCATCTTGGCCAACCTGTTCTGTGTTAAACAAGTAAAAGGTTCGAGACTTTATATCATGCATTTCATGACCTCAAGATGTTCCAAAGCATTTCACAGCAAAGTGTTTCTCAAGTACAATCATTGCTCTTTTGCAGGCAAAAGCAGCTATATTTTCCATATGGCAATACGGTAATTGAAGACAGTTTTGCTGTAGTGCTAGAAGGATAAATGTTGCCAAGACATCAGGAGAACTTTTCTGCTCTTCTTAGAAATGCCTTAAACTACAGTGAAATGACTCAACTGAAAGATGTTTTCATTGCTGCAGTTATATTACGTGCTTTGGGGACTTGAGCTTCAGACTTAGGAATGTAGATATCACCACTGAATTAGGGCTGACACTTAAAATTGGGACAAAAGTAAAATAAATGCAGATGCTGAAAATAAATCAAATGATAAACTGATGGAAATACTATATCTGTTCCACAGTATCCGTGGAGAATATAACAGTTTCAGATCAAACACATTTCTTTATTTGAAGGAAAACAATCCTTCTCTCTCCATAGATGCTGCCAGACATGCTGAATATTTCCAACAATATCTGTTTATATCTTACATAAAATTGGCACACTGCAGCCTTAAACAGCAGCAAACTGTCAGAGGTTATTTTAAGATTTCTCAGTGCAGTGTTTAGTTCACATCTGGAATACTGTGTCTAATTTAGGTAATTTGGCAAGTAAAAGGATATATGTATATTGGAATGAATTTAGAAAGAATAATAACAAAAATGATGCCAAATATAATAAGGATGAGCAATGGGTAAATATTATATGATCAAGTTCTAAAGTTCAGAGAAAAGATTAAGGAGAAAATTCACTCAGGTGTATAAATATTAAGTGCTATGGATAAGAACACATTTAGAGAAGCAAATTAAACCAACAATTCTTAAGTTCAAAAGAAGGTTAATACAAAGGAAACCGAAAGCAATCAAATGTCTGAATTAGGTTATTTAATAGTCGAGCCTAATTGGCTGAATGACATTGAAGGTTTGCAAATATAATTTGAGGTAGCTTTAAAGATGGGAATTAACATGGATGAATGCTAAATCTTCTGTCTTACCACAATTTAATTGCTTTTAGTTGAAGATGTTACTGCAATTAGGCTGGGAGCAAAGGAGGCTAATTTATACAGTCAGAATGACATTATTGGATCTTTCTTAGTAAGATGTCATTACAAACTAATAAAGCATTGTTAAATCTAAATCAATACACTATCGCACTTCCACTGTTAGGGGAAACACTTTAAAGATAATTATGAATTCATAAAAATAATTAATTGTATGTATATTAGCCTTGTGACAGTCTGAGTTTAATTGTTCCATTTCACATAATATGGTAGTGAAAACTGTAACTGCGAATGAGAGAGAGAGAGAGAGAGAGAGAGAGAGAGAGAGAGAAGAGAGACAAGAGAAATGAGAGAGAAACAAGAGAGGAAGAGAGAAAGAAAAATGATAGAGAAAGAGACAAACGAGAGAGAGAGAGAAATGAGAGAAAGAGAGAGTGAGAAACTAGAAAGCAAAACAAGATGGAAAAATGAGAGAGAGAAATGAGAGCGAGAAACACGAGAGAGAGAGAAAACGAGAGAGAACAGAGAGAGAAAGAGAAAGGAGAGAGAGCAAGAAATGAGAGAGAGAGAATAAGAGATAAGAGAGAATGAGAGAAACGAGAGAGAGAAAGAAATGAGGGGAATGAAAAAGAGAGAAATGAGAGAGAAAGAAAGAAATGAAAGAGAGAGACGAGAGAGAAATGAAAGACAGAAATGAGAGATGAGAGTGAGAAACAAGAGAACAAAAAAACAAGAAAGAGAGCAAGAGGAAAGGAGAGAGAGAAACAAGGGTAACAAGGGAAAATGAGAAAGACACAGAAAACAAGAGAAAACAAACAAAGTTTTCCTGCTTGGTGTCAGTCAGTAATCAGCTTCACAGTGGGGGAAGGGATACACATACTTAGCAATATCTCATCTCTGCTTTGATAAGATTACCATAACAAGTAAATGGGTTTAGCATATAGCATTAATGGCCAATCTAAGAGGCAAGTCTGTATTTCACAGCACAGAAATGCACCATTTATACCATGGAGATACACAGGATACTGCAGATTCTGGAAGCTCAAGCTAAACACGCAACTGCTGGAGGAAATACGTGAGTCAAACAGCATCAGAGAGAGAGAAAAAGAATGGTCATCTTTTCAATCTGAAACCCTTTATCAACACTGGGGAAATGTCATAGAGAAACCAATGTAAAGAGTACAGGCTGAGGTGGGTGGGATAGGGGCCCCATGTGGTGGACCAAGTAGAGGTAAAACATGTTGGACTGAGACAGTAGATTGGCCAATACCCAACAAAGGGAGAGAGAGGCAAGAGAAACAAATGAGTGAGGTGCTGGAAAATGAGTTATTCAGGGAGAAGTTGGTGATGAGTGGACTAGGGTTGCCAGTGCTGAATGTAACATGAATGTAACAAGAGAAGATGAGAACAATGGAATAAAGAGAGACCAGAGGATCCAAGGGGGGAGGGGCAGGCAGTGGAGATGGCACAGGAGAAACACGTCAATGTGGGAACAGGGATTTAAAATGACATGCAACTGGGAGCTCAGCATGGTCATTGTGCACAGAGGGTAGGTGCTCTGCGAAATGGTGACCAAGGAGAAGGGATGATATGCCTGGTAATGGGATCACGCTGAAGTTGGTGGAAGTGTTGGAGGATAATGTGATGGAGGCAGAGGCAGGTGAGGTGGAAAGCAAGGACTAAAGGTACTTGTCCTGCCTGGGGGAGGGTGAGGTAAGGGAGAAATACAAGAAGTGTGCTCTTGCACCTTGCCTGTTGCCAGTGAGGACACCTAGGGCTTCTTGGGCACTCATAGTCTCTTTTGTGCCATTTTTAATAACTTTAGATGTATCAAAGCAGGGTTTGATCATTTATCCACTTTAGAAGACTAGTAAAGACATAACACTAGTACCTTCTTGATCTCAGAATATTATAGCACATCAGCATTCTTCATCCTACTCCCACTATCCCCTATGTCCCTGTTCTTGGTAAATACTTGCTCATATCCTCTGATTCCAAGTATACATTTTCTCCTTTGTCCTGAGCAGTCCTAACCTCTCCCTAGTTATCCTCTTGCTTTCAATGCCAAGGGAATTTCTTTAATCTTTCTCAACAAGAACATTTCATGACTCATTCTGGCCTTCCTCATCTCTTGTTTGAGTTCTATCCTGCCATCTTTATATTCATCACGGGTCCAGTCTGGCTTTAGTAGTTTCCTAAAATCTTGCATATGATATAGAGATATACTTTTATAGTGTTCATTGCCAAAGGGGCTATTCCAGTACTGTTATACATTCTATGTACTACCATGCTTCCTTTTCCTTTTAGACTAAATTTACAACTGCATTTGTCATCCTTCCCTTGCCACTGTTGTCCCACCTCCTGAATACAACATTCCGGTCATGAACTCTGATCAGCTGGACCTTAAACAACTCCCACATGTCAGATGTGGAATTGTCCAATAACAGCTGCTCACAATTAACTCCCCCAGCTCCTGATTAATAGGGTTGTAATTTGCTCTTTCCCATTTTAGTACTTTAATGCAAGGTCCAGACTTGTCATTTTTTATTTTATTTCTTAAAAATTATTTCAAAGAACATTACACGAAGTTTCCAATACTGTACATTTTTCTGTGGCCTCTTCATGTAACCAGTTCCAAGGAAGTTTACAAGTAATCTGTGGAGATTTAAAAAAAATCTCCCTTAGTTACTAGTTTCTCCTTGATTTACCGGATGTTTTGAAATTGCTTTATTATTGTTAAACTTCAGTAATTTACCGTGTATATAAAGGTGTGTATATACATGTATATATCAGAATCTGATATTTTGGCAACCGCATTTTGGCCATGGACATTTTGGTTAAAAAAAAAGACTTTTGTAACCCCTCAGACATTTTGGCATCTGTAGTTTGGCACCGGTTCTCGCATTTGGCGACAGACATGGCATGTAATTTATTATAATTTTCATTAAATGTAATAAATATTGAGCATTGATTAAAATTGTTTCTTGGTGCTAATAGTCTGCCACAATTTATTCACTTATTATGAATTGAGAAGCGGCGCTTTGGGTTGTTGTGCAGGACCCTGTGCTCGGCTGTCACCCTAACATGTCAAGCTGAATGACCCAGCACTATGGGCACTGGAGGCTTACCAGTGATGACTGAGAAATGAGTCAAAGGGACTGAGGGAACTGGGTAAAGATGGGCAGGGACGGGTGGAGGGGACTAGGTGGCAGAGATCATGAGGGGATCGGTCTCCAGTCCAATCCTCGGGGCAACCTGCCTCCGCTACTCCGAAAGGACTCAGTAACAGGTTCCCTCCCACTGTACGCCGCTGTCACTTAACACCAAGCGCTGGTAAGT
This sequence comes from Narcine bancroftii, assembly GCF_036971445.1. Taxonomy (NCBI): domain Eukaryota; kingdom Metazoa; phylum Chordata; class Chondrichthyes; order Torpediniformes; family Narcinidae; genus Narcine; species Narcine bancroftii. The sequence goes on along the minus strand of NC_091479.1, from coordinate 77,886,938 downwards.
CTTCAGTGCCTGTAGTGGCGTGTCGGTCAGCTTGACGTGATAGAGCGACAGTTGTCGTCCTGAGTGCAGAGTCCCGCACGACAGACCGAAGTGCCACTCCTCACTTCATAATAAGTATAATGAGTGAATAATTTATTATAGCCTAATTGTTAGCGCCAAAATGGCCAGCATCAAATTATGGATACCAAAATGTCCAGTGTCAAAATGCCCTAGACCCTATCTGTACACACACAAACACACACACACACACACACACACACACACACACACACACACACACACACACACACACACACACACACAGTGCACGAATAATATGTTGGCTCTCCCTTCTCGGTGTAGTGATCACCACATGGCCACTATCTGGTTTACCAGGCAGGAGGACACTGCAAATGGCCTCTCCTACATTACTGCTTCCGTAGCAACACCTTCTCATGGTGTCACCCGTTTTCACTGAGTTTGCTACATCTTGATGTGACCGAGTGTCTGGCGCTATAATGGGATGAGTTGGCTTGACTCATTAGTCTTGGTTGGCAGCCAGAAAACTCTGATTTTCAAACCTGGGCGGATGACGCTTGTTAACCTCGTCAGGCCATCCATCTAGGAGAATGACACTCTGACCTAACACCGATGACCCAAGGACCTGGGTGTCACCATCCTAGCTTGCTAGGCTGTGGTAGATACACTCCAGGTGTAAAGAGTGAGGCCAGTACTGCACTCCATCTAAAAAATCCATTGTGCAGGTTTGAAGGACATGCCCATGTCTACAATCCTTCCTTGACCTTCATTCACAAAGCAAAGCCGTGATCGCACATGCGCGCACACACATGCTAAATTATGTGTGTGTGTGTGTGTGTGTGTGTGTGTGTGTGTGTGTGTGTGTGTGTGTGTGTGTGTGTGTGTGTGTGTGTGTGTGTGTGCATTTGCATTTAGGAAACTAAGATACAGGTTACAACCTTAGCATTTTGCTTTTAAATTATTTTTGGGCAAAAGTACGACAACTTGAGCTCCTGATCAGGAGACTCATTGCTTGGAAATGGAATTCCTCTGTATTTCTGTCAACATCAAACACATGCCATCTACTTTTAGCAGCCAGACAAAGTGGAAAGCCAAATCGATTCTGCCTATAAAAAATGAGAATTTCAACTGCAGAAGCATATACCAAATATTTCCCAATCTATTCAGTCATGTAGTCATTTAGTGATTTGCAGTTTTGGTACTGATCTGTTCTGAATTAACAGGCAGCTTTAAAGTACAGATTTGTGCCCTCGATACCTGCACAAGCCCATTTCCTGGAGACATTTATAGTGAGCGGAAAAGACAATTTTTCCTTTATATAGGTCAGTTTTCAACCCAAAAATCCCACAGTGAAAAGATCAGTGTTCCAAACAATGTCTCTCTTCTCATTTGTGCTATTGATTACACCAGTAATCTCAGCTGTTGAATGGGTTCTGAGTTCAATACATCAAACAAATAGAATAAAACAGGAAGAAACTTCATTCTAACTAAGAAATAAATGAGTCATGCATTTGTTTCCTTCACAATGACATCCACAAGAAAGTCCAATTAATAGCACAACATTTTTAAAAATGGTTACACTATCGGCTCAAGACCGTACCGCAACCAGCATATTATTTAAAGAATTCTATTTACATTTATCTAAAACCAGTTTCCTTATACTCTTTGATCTAGCAATTCATTTCAAGTAAGTGTCCTAATATTATTATTCTAGGTATTTGTCCTCCTCCCAGCCAAATGTCTAAGTAAATAATGGCATTTATACCAGTGCTCATCAGGATTCATTTTACCTTTTAAGTTGATAAAACTCCATTTAGGAAGATTTCCCACAATAATCACAAATTGAAGAATGATTTGTGATTAAGAAAAAAAATCTGTTCATGTTCTCCAGCTTCAAAATGTTTATTCAATCTGTGTTAAAGTTCCTTGTGAACTGCCAATCTGAAAAATTGAAACTGTGGTCTGCCAACTTTAGTCTGCTTACCAGACAGTGAAACATCTAGGAACTTGCACATATTCTAAGCTGCAGCACCAAGAGTCAAAGGTACTGGCGTCTGATGTGCTCAGAGGCATCTCTAAGACAGGAAATGTTAGTCTGCATGCAAGTTTAATCATGTTCTTAACGTTTACTATTTTCTATGCCGTTATTATATGCTCAGTTTGGTGCAGAACCCAAGTCAGAGCCTAAAAGGTTTTTCACAAACTATTATGAGTAATGTGACAGGTTCACTATCTTTTTAAAAATTGAATTTAAAATTTTGAATCATAGCTCTATCAAAAAAAAAGCATTTTTGATTCAATTTATCCTTAATTTATCCTTCCTCATCTATATGCAGCCTCTTGGCAACATTATCTGTCTACACAGTTCCACATGCTCATTGCCAACACCTATGTTTCACCCTTCCATTGTGTCTGTGTTGTAAAATGACTGAGCTGACATCCTGCCTTGGGTGACATTATTTCCTCTCCCCGAAAAAAACACTTATTACACACTGAGGGCCCTCACTTTAGACTCCATTCCCTTTATTTGTCTTAAGCTAAACAAATTGTTTAGCAATTTTATCAACTTATTAAATTTCCCCTACTTACACATCTTGATTATTGCCAGTCTTCACCCTTCCAAAATCCTCATCCACTTCTAGGCTGAAGTGTTCAGATATCCTTCTCACAGAGTTCCAGTTCTTCACAGAAAAAATGTTGTTAGTCCCTGAATGTGCTCTATTCCCCTGCCCCAAAGCTCCTCATCCCTCCCTTCACCCCAACCCTAAAGAAAAGTGTAGTTAAGTCAAGTAACCTTTCTCCTCCTAAATCCACAGAAAAGTGGTGGAAAGCCCTTGATTCACTGACCTCACCCCCAACACTGGTACACACAACAAATTGGAGCATTCCAATCACTACCCTTTCTCTGCTCAACCTCCCTCAAAACAGTCACCCAAAAGTACTATCTCCACACACACAATAATCACACTCATCTGAGAATTAATTTAGTGATTGAAAGGTCTTCACTTTGACTTCTGCAATGGATCTTTGAAGACACACATAGTTCAGGGCAGTCTCTTTCATCTCATCTTAGAATTCAGCTCTCTGGAGCATATTTGGACCAAGTTTGGGATGACATATAGAGCCAAATGGTCTTGGAACAAACCAAACTAGGCATCAGTGAGAAGTGTTAAGTGGCATTGGACATTTCCCGTGATTAAATACTCAGGAGAAATGTTGCTGAGAATTTTGTGCTTTTTCTGTTGTGTTTTTTTTTCCTGAATGAATTGGCGTTGCTCATTATATTTTTCAATTTTACAGAGTACAATGCCACTATGGCAAACTGCAGATGTGACTATAACAACATAAATTGGAGGAGCAGCCCCCCCCCCCCCGCTACTCCAACATTCACCAAGATGAGGCTGAGCATTATATGTCTGCTCACTGGAATATCTGCTGAGTTTCTCCAGCACTTCTGTATATTAACTCCTTGATTCCTTTAAATTCCAAGAAAAATATCAATTTATTTTGAATGAACTCAATGTCTGAGTCTGGGCAGTCCTCTTGAATGGAGAAATCTGCAGTCACCACCCTAAAAAAATTATTCTTCTCTGTCCTAAACAACCCACTTCTTATTCTGAGACTGGATTCCTACTTCTCAACTCTGCCATAAGGAATATTCAAGCTTCAGAAGAATTTGGTAATTTTCATGAGATAGTCTTCCATCCTTCTAGCTTGTAGAGAATATAAACTTTGCTCACCCAACCTTTCCTTTGGTAGCAAACCTGACATCCCTGGTCCCCTTATCTAATTACACCAGTTTCATTCTCAAGTAATGGCAGTGTATTATTCAAACATGACTTTCCTTTCATGCATGCATGCCAATTTTGCTCTGACTTATTACTTGATTCAAGACGCTCTGTTACTACATCCTTCATTATAAATGCAAATGATATTAGGCTAACAGATTCTTCCCTATTTTCTCTATCCTTTCCTTCTTAAATATTCAGGTTACATTTGCTACTTTTCAGTCTACTGGAGCAATTCCAGAGTCTATAGGGCTTTGGGAAATAATGGCCACTGTCTCTGCAGCCATCTCTTTCAAAACTCTATGTAGATCATCAGGTACTTGGGATTTATCAGCTTTCACACTTCTCTTGTACGCCGTTAATTAACATTTATTTCCTTCAGCTCCTCGATCTTGCTGGACCCCTAGTTTTTGATTATATCTCATGTTATTTTTGTGTCTATTTCAGTAAAAAATATACTAAAACTAGTTGTTTAATTATTCAGTCATTTCCTTATTTTCCATTATAAATCTTCCATTCTTCACCCATAAATGACCTTGCTAGTTTTATCCCTTTTTCCATAAGCATTTCTCATATTTCCTTTTGCGAGAGAAGGCGGCCACTTGACACATGGAACTCATGTCAACTCTCAGAGCATTCCCATCAGTCCCATTCCGACTCTATAACCAATTTTCTCACTCTTGACTGCTAATACCCCCAGTCCCCCATTGACAACATACACTGGGGGGAAATTATAGCAGCAATTAACCAAATAAAACAGCAAGTATAAAGGCTATGGTAGTAAATACACACATTTTCCATATGATTTTGAGAAAATGCAGATTCAACAAAGACATTACTGGAATCCAGAATCAAACCTGCCTTACTGGAAAGATGAATGCATGCCACAGTACTCCTGCAACTATTCTTACATCTAATTTTTATATTTTTTGCCAATCTGTTCTCACATTCCATCCTGCCTATTTTTAATCACCCTCTTGGCCTTCCTTTGCTGAGTTCTGAAATGCTCCCAATCCTCAGGCCCACTGCTATTTCTGGCAACCTTACACGCCTCTCCCTTTGATTTAATGCTATCTTTAATTTTTTGTGTCAGCCTCGATGAATTCCTTTAGGTTTTTGTGCTTTAAAGGAAAGCAATTAATGCATTATTTCTTAAAATACTATCCTTCATCAAACATTTGGTTGGCAATCAATGTATTTTCCTAAATAACCACAGCCAACTCTTCCGCACTTCATAGATTGCTTTAAGATTCCAATGTTGGATATTATGGTTCTTGAATTGATATTCAAGGAAATTATCAATTAACTCTCCTTCACAGCACAAAATGACATCTAAAATAACCTTCTCCCTTGCTGCTTTTAGAAAATACTGATCTACAATACAATGATCATTTCATTCATTTGTCCTCTGTCTTACTACAGCTAATATGAGTTATCCAATCAATAGACAAATTAAAAGCCCCAATGATTACTGCATTATCTCAATTACAGACATGTCTGATTTCTTGAAATATGCCAAATTTTGGATTGCTTGCTCAATCTTGGATCATTTGTTAGATGGTCTCTGACAGAATAGCCTCAATGATGCTCTAATCCATTCCAGCCAACTGATCAAAAACACCTCGTCCTCAGAGTCCACCTAAGAAGTAACCTATCCTGGAAACATAACATTTCCTCCCTTGTCAGGAAGGTGCAACAGCGACTGCAATTCCTTACAAGACTGAGTTAGGCAATGCTACCGGCCATCATTCTGTCAACTTTCCACAGGAGTTCTACAGGGAGTGTCCTGGCTGGCTACATCACAGTGTGGTACGCATGCAGTATCTTCCATCTACTCCCATTAGGAAAAAGATACAGAAGCATCAGAGCTAGAACCACCAGACTGAGGAAGCCTCTTCCCACGGGCAATGAAAATGCTGAACGACTCCAAAACTCTCCATGACTACTTTATTTATTTTATGTACATACTGAAGTGCAATAGTTTAATTTTGAGGACCAATTTTTTTTAGGGTAAAATTTAGGAGGTCAACTATTACATGTATACTACTTTTGACCGTGGTAAGTACCTGCGTTGTGCGGGGCGTCGGGAGCTTGGAAGGGCAGGCAGCCAGGGCCAAGGTGAGAGTTCATGACTGGGGCATCAGGAGCTTGGATAGGTGGGTGATTTGGGCATCAGGAGCTTGGATGGGCGGGTGGTCGGAGCATCAGGAGCTTGAATAGGTGGGTGGCCTAGGCCTGGGTGAGAGACAGTGGTCAGGGTGGATGGGTGGTCGGCTGGGGCATCAGGATCTTGTATGGGAGGGCAGCCTAGGCCTGGGTGAGAGACATTGGTCGGGGTGGATGGGTGACCAGGGCAAAAAATAGCGGGGTGGGGGGTCAACCTTTACACATGATATCTGAAAAATACCAGATTTTTGGGCCAAAAATAGGGGTGTATATAAAGAATGTAGGGTGCATAGGTACTATTTGCGTGTATGTATGTATGTATGTCTGTACGCATGCTTTGCTCTGTTCTGCGATGTGGATCTGAGATTGCTGCTTCATCCATTTGTGTGGATATTATTGGATGACAAATAAACTTGAACTGGACACTCAATGCCAACACATTCTGCAGGAGGAACTCAGCGGGTCAAGTAGCATCAGTGGGAGCAAAAGAATAGTTGACTTTTTTGTCAAAGGTCTTTAACAAGAAAGGTGAAGAGAATCTCGATAATGGGCTTCAGCTCAGAGTGTTCTTCTCTTCTCTCACTGATGCTGCTTGACCCACTGAGTTCCTCCTGACACTACATGTTTAACTTCAAATTCCAGCATCCGTCCCCTTCTGTCCGCCCTCCTGACACTCCACGTAACTGGATAAACTCATTTAACACAAGTACAGAAATGAAAATATTCTGAATAAGGCATTGTTTCCCTTATCTTTTTGATAATTAATTCCTTTTCTGAAGTTGACGGAGAAAATTATAATGGACCAATCTATACCTATTGATAGTGGCCAACAACCTTCCCCGAGACAGATCTGACCAGAGTTGTTCATCAATTGTTGTGTCGAAGTCTGGCTCCCATCTCACCCTAGACTTATGCAAACCTGGCTTTGAGCTCTCACTCATCAATAAAAAGTACATTCTAGAAATAAGCATATACATTTCCTTTATGGATTAGTTTCTCCTTTTCAATGAGTCCCAGTAGAGTCATTTCAGGGCCCAAACAGGCCCTAAGGAAAGATCATAACTGGAGGTATCAAAATAAGGTCTTATTGGACAAGTCATATTTCTTCTTCAGCTGTTCAAATGACATGGAGTCCCTTTTCATAACAATCCAGACATTGTATTCTTTTATGCATTGATACATGAAATCACGATACACGTTCTCCTTTAGAGAGAGCAATCCAATTTGGATTGGAGGGGGTATCATCCTTCTCAATAAATGAAGAAATGAATCTCATTTGGGCCACCAAATAATACTTTTTGAAACTAGGCAACTAGATGCCTTCTAATCTATAATCCCATGTTAACTTTTCCATGGATATTCTGGGTACCTTACAGTTGCAGATAAATTGCCCAACATGCTTATTAAAAATAGTTTGAGGCAGTGGAATGGACAAGGACTGGAAAAGATAATGCAATCTTGACAATGTATTCATCTTTACACAGTTGACCCTGCCAATTAGAGTGATGAGCAAATGCATTTACCTAATCAAGTCTTCTTCAATTTTACTGAGTAGCAGAAGGTAATTGAGTTTGTATACATTCTGAAGATCATCATCCATCATTCTTCCACCCGAGGGCCATTTGAATGAACTTGTTCGCTGGTTCTCAGTGTGATCAAAATTTGTTAGTGGGATGATTTCACTGTTTCCCCAGCAGCACATCCTTTCTTAAAGGATGCATCCAAATCTGCTCTCAATTCTGCATGAGGTCTCACTAGAGTCTTTTAAAGTCTCAACATCATTATATTCTATTCCTCTTGAATGAACGCCAGCATTGCATTTGCTTCTTCATCACCAACTCAACATGCAATTTTACCTTCAGGCTTTCCTGCATGAGGACTCCAGGACCCCTTGAATCTGGGTATTTTCAATTTTCTCCCCCTTTAAAATTTAGTCTGGACATTCATTCTTTTCTACCAAAGTGCATAACTTTGCACTTTCCGACATTGTATTTCATTTATCACTTCTCTGCCCATTCTCCTAATCTGTCCAAGACCTTCTGCAGCCTCCCTGTTTCCTCAACACCACCTGCTCCTCCATCTACCTTCATATCATCTGCAAATTTGGTCACAAACCCATTCATTTTATAATCCAAATCATGAATATACGACATAAAAAGAAACAGCCCCAACATCAACCACAGATCTATTTTGAAGTATTTTCAATGTATCAACGTTTTTTGATTACAAAATTGAACAGTTTTGCTGACAGTTCCAATCAGCTACTTAACTGGCCACAAGTCCCAGACTTTGTACATGTGATGTGAAATGTGGACGTCTGCAACTTATTGGTAGATTTATCAAAGACCCACACCACCCAGCACACACTTTGTTCTCACTGTTGCCATCAGAAAAGAGGTACAGGTGCCATGAGATTTGCACCACCAGATTCAGAAAGATCTGCTACCCCTCCACCATCAGACTTCTCAATGATAAACTCAATCATGGATTGAGGACTCTTGTGCAATTTATTGATTTTTCTTTTGTTCTTTCTATATTGCACAGTCAATTTGTTTACATTTGTTATCTGTTTACAGTTCTTTACTTGTTTACACGTTTACACTGTGTACAGTTTTATTTTTGGCACTAGCAATTAATGGTAATTCTGCTGCGCCCACAGGAAAAAGGAATCTCAGGATTGTATATGATGCCATTGTATATGTACTCTTGACAATAAATCTGAAATCTGAAAATGCTGAACGACCAAAGGAAATGCTCACGTAAATCATCCAAGACTCATATTCAAGAAACAATTCTCATTTATTTATTTGTATATATGAAGACTTGTCCTATGTGTATTGTTTGACCGTATGTGTGCTATGTCTGGTTGTGTGCATGTATATTTTTGCACTGAGGACTGGAGAACACGGTTTCATTGAGTTGTACTTGTGCAATCAGATGACAATAAACTTGACTTGATTCATTTTAGCCTCATTCATACCTAATTGTTTTTCAGTTTTGATAAAAGGCCACAACAGGAAAATGTGTTCTGGAGGAGGTGCAAAAGACTCACGTGGACAAATTGGAGAGTCGGTGTTGTTCGCCTGGGAATAGAAAAGGTGAGGAAGGGATCAGACAAAATAATTTTAAAAAATGAGGGAAGGTGTTCACGTTGGTGGAGGGTCAAGAATGAGGAGGCAGAGAACAAAAAAGATTGGCAATACAATCAAATATGACCTGAGGATTTTTCAAATAAACACAGTAAGTTATTATGGCTGAAATGTGCAGCAAGGCTGGTGTAGGAAACTGATTTGATTTTAGCTTCCATTATGGAGTTACAAGTATTTGAAAGGGGAAAAAGAAAATCCAGTCTGTGGGAAGATGGCAAATTGCTCTTAAGTAGTCAGTGTGGACTTATTGCGCTAAATGGACTCATTCCAACATCTCACCGCTTTGTGATTCTCTACCAGCTTTTCAGAATTTTAAAGTTTGGTTGCATGAACAAAATATGCTAGTTCCCTCCACCAGTGTACAATTAGGATTATTAAAACAACCACCCACAACCCTTAACAAGTATTTGGTTTATTAACATTACAATTCAACAACATCTGGGCCGGACTCATGCAGAGGAACAAGGTCTGGTACTCATGCTTTTGCAAGGTCAGTGAACATTCATTCCGTTAAACTCAACATCTGGACAGGGGATATAAGTAAAATATGACACACACAACCTGCTTACAATTTAGATGATGTGCATTATTATCAAACCATGTGTTTAGTGGTTACGGCATTATTTGTAAACCACAAGTGAGATGAATAGAAAAGAATTACATCCTGCTTACAAAGAGAACAAATAGCTGCCATGTCAGTTACTGGGAAAGTCCCAACTGGCTTTAATTTTTATTCTCAAATTGGTTGGAATCTTTTTGCTTCAAGGTTTAAGCTATCCTGTATACACTCTGAGTCTCAGCCATCCTTTTATATTTAAAAGATATCCACTCATAGGAAACAGTCTGTCATGGTACCATACCTTGTACAAACTGAAAGATGGAATGGTGTTGAAATTCAAAAATCTGACTGAAAAACAATAATAGTCAAACATCTGTACTGAGCAGGGAAATGAAGATGAGGAAGTTGACTGAAAAAGTGCAACTAGTCCTCACTTAGTTCAAATAGCTACTATAAGCCTGTATTTCTAGCTGTCCCACATATATTAAAATTGAGCATCACAGACCAGACATTAACAAACAATACTAAGGATTTGAGGTGCCTTCACAAAAGACAGTAAATAAGATGGAGCCTATACACAGATTGCCAGAAAAGTCACAGAAAGGGATGAACTTAACAATTTGCCTCAGAAATTAATTTAAAAAAAATTACACTTACACCTTTGTTTGCAGCTTCTAATAAAACAAAGAGCAAAACTGGCAGCAGGTTGCTAAGAGTCAAGTGTGAACCGATGTGTAGCTGTCCACTTGTGTCTGTCAGAGTTTTTAATGGTCTACATGTAAGTTCTCACAATATTCATTGATGTGGTGTACGCGGAGTCTTGAGTCTCTGCCTTACTGAGGCTTAGGGCCATTTGCAGCATGGAACTCAATCTATGCCAATAATCGCAAAAGGGAATTAGGGAGGTGTTTCAGTGCAGTATGGCCATGATCCAGACTATCTCATGTATTTTCCCTCATTTATATGGCAGCCTTTTCTGGCTGACACCGAGCCTGCTACTTTAGGTATGTGAGTGCCTCCCCATGCTTTCTTGGGGTAATGGTGTAAGAGCTACAATATTTGTAGCCAGATGACATTTGGAATTGTGCTGGACTTTTTTTTAATTATTTTCAGCAACTGGGCTGTAAACCATCCTAACTCTATTGAAAGGGAAACTTTCCCAATTGGATCTCCAATTGAAATCATCATTCTGAAAGTTGTGGGCAATAGAATGTTGCATTCTTTTAAACACAGTTAACGTAGTGGTTAGCACAATGCTACAATACCAGCAATTCAGGTTCAAATCTGGCGCAGTCGAAAAGGAGTTTCTACATTCTCCCCATGGCTATGTGGGGTTCCTCTGGGTGATCTGGTTTCTTCCCACATTTTAAAGACAATGTTTAAAGTTCAGATGTACTGTCAGAATACATACATGACATCACATACAACTCTTGAGATTCTTTATCCTGCAGGCCAGGCAAAATTTCAACATCGGTAACTGAACACTGTACTCGAGAAAAGATATGTATACAAAAAGAAAGAAATGTAAACAAAGAAAGAACTGTAAACACACTGAATGTGGAAATATGGGGTTTGTAGGTTCATTGATCACATGGGTTCGTGGGCTGTAAGGGCCTGTTACCATGCTGTAGCTTTAAACTAAACTCAATACAATTGGCCAGATCTCAAGAAAATTCTTAAAAGTTCTAACATGCGGCATTAAAACTTTGCCTGTCTCCATTTAATTTCTGGTTGGTTTTTAGAATTATTGAGAGCTCTGTTTTTATTGCATTTGTTTCTGAAAAGAGAGGGTTTTTTTTTCAATTATAAAAGAAAATCTTTTTTTCACTGCTATCGTAAGTATCTTATCAGGAAAAAATATTCTATGAACAAAGCTGATGAAGTTATGTGCTTTAGTTAAGGCTGAAGCTTCCTTTCAGCATGCCTCTGACAAACACTGGCTGCAGTTATCACACAATCAAATAAAATGTATTCAAACGAATATTAAATAAATATTTGTGCTGCTATTTGCAACAACTGTTTCTACACATCACTACATGTAGCTTGGCCATTGAAGGCTAAACACACTTTTAATTGGAAAAAATGGGCCTATTGTCATCTGAATAGATTACTGAAAGATGTGATGAAGTGTTTAAAATTAGAAGAGAATAGAAGCAGACAATTTCCTAAAGTATAAGGAGCACATATGTGTGGAGGAAGCAGGAGACCCTGATGCAAGTTCAATGTAACCAATTCGTGTCGCAGCTTGTGAGGCTATGAAATTTACTTTTAAGTGCAGTGTCTGAGAATAAAACTATGCCAACGTTCAAAATTAGATCAGATGGACAGATGCAGGAGAGATGAAGGAATATTGGAACAAAGCGAGTAACTATGATATGGACAGTTTGGTCACATGGAAGTAATTGTCCCGATGAAGTAGTGAGGTTAAATGCTCTCCAACAATTTCAATGTATTTTTACATGTCAGTTTCTAAACGTGTACAAATCGTCATGCCCTTTGTTTCTTTTATTCTTTGCACTGTGAAATTTATTACTTAGAAGAATGACACTTGACAAAAACCAGAAGCTTTTCAGCTTCTTCACAGAATGAGATACATCAAAAAGATTTACAATAGTCAGTGGTAGCCTTCCTCTTCATCTTTAGGTTATCAAGAAGTGACTGCAATTGCCTCAACTTAATTGTAGACAATAACTTTTTATTTTTTATTTCATCAATAATGCACATACTTGAACAAGGATGGGTTCTGGAGCTAATACATAACAGACGTTATAAGAAGCCTACAGTACAGCTAACTTCAGTCTGACCTTTAAATTTAAATTTACACATACAACAGGCTCTTTTGGCCCATGAGCCCGTGCCGCCAAATCACACCCAATTGACCTACAACACCTGGAATGTCTTGGAGGGTGGGATGAAACCAGAGCCCCCCGGGAAAACCCACACAGTCATGGGGAGAATGTACATACTCCTTACAGACAGCGCAGGATCCGAACCCTAGTCCTGTTTGCCAGCACTGCGTTGTGCTAATCGCTACGCTAACCGTGGCACCCACTGAGGCTATCATTGATAATGTAATTAGGATCATGGAAATGAATAGCACTGAAAGAGGCCTTTTAACTTTTCGTGCAGTTGTTCTTTGCCGCTTCACTCTTTAATCTTGTAAGTTTCTCAAAACTAGGGAACTGCAGGCCAGTGAGCCCGACATCTGTGATGGGAAGGTTATCCAAGGGGATTCTGAGGCACAGCTTTTTTCCAGAAATTGGAAAGGCAATGACTGATTCGGGAGACTCAGCATGGCTTTGTGCATGGGAAGTCGTGTCTCCCAAATTTGAGTTTTTTGAAGAGGAGATGGAGAGAATTGATGAGGGCAGGGCAGTGGACACTCTCTATACGGACATTCGCAAAGTCTTTGACAAGAACCTGCATGATAAACTCATTGGGAAGTTCAGATCCTATGGGATACAGGGCTAGCTAATATGATTAAAAATTGGCGTGGTGGTAGGAGTCAGAAGATGGCAGTGCAAGGAGGTTTTTCAGATTGATCTGTGGCTAGTGGTGTGCTACACAAAAATTGGTCCACTGTTGCTTGTCATCTAATGCATCTTGTGCTGAAAATGATTTGTAAATTTGTGGATTACACCAAAATTAGTGGTTTAGTGCATAGTTAAGAAGGTTATCTAAGCTTTACCTTTGCTACATAAAGGCACAGTTTGACCTGCTGAGTTTCTCCAGCATTTGTGTGTTTTTTCACTTAACCACGGTGTCAACAGAATCCTGTGTTTTACCTAAGTTTACAACAGGATCCCTATTTAGGAGGATGTGAGCCAAGGAATGGCAGATGGAATTTAACTCAAGAAAATACATTGTAGAAAGGGTTAGGGTTAGACTTACGCAGTATAAAATAGGGTCCTGGAGAGTGTTGTAGAAGTGTGAGACCAAGGGTATGGGCTGTAGTTCCCAGAAAGATGCGGCAGAAGTGGATTTTGTGGTGAAGAAGACATTTGGTGTGCTGCCATCAATCAGATATTGAGCACAGGAGTTGAAACAGCCATACAAGACATTGGTGCTAGTACCTATGGAGAATTGTGTGCTGTTCTGGTTGCACAGTGATAAGAATAATACCATTAAGATAGAAAGGGTGTAAAAATGCTTCATGAGGTTGTTACTGATTCAGAAGTGTTCGTGTTATAAGGAGAGGCTGGATAGGCTGGGACATTTTAACCTTGAAGCATAGAAAGATGGGAGGTGATCTAATCGAGATAGATAAAATCTTGAAGGGCATAATATGGTGAATGGTGGCATTCCTTTTCCAGGGTAGAGGAGTCTAAAACTGGAGGAGCCCAGATTTCAGAGGAAAGGTGAAACATTTTAAAGGGACTTGAGGGACAACTTTTACATATTGAAGGTGGAGGGTATATGGAAGCTGTTGAGATGCAAATAATTACAATGTTTAAAAGACATTTAGACAAGTAAACATAGAAAGGAAGGGATTAGAGTGATATTGATCAAAGACAAGTAAATGGAATTAGCTCAAGAAGACAACTTGATCAGCATGGATGAGATGGGCTGAAGACCCTGAGTCCGTGCGTCTCATTCTAAGAGTACCTGGGCAATTCTCTTCTGTTTACTTATGGAATCACCTTCCAATACCTTGTTTGCAGAAGTGTTCAGATAACATCACCTCCGTGAAAATAAGATCAGTGCTTTCCATCTCTTACTGATGGTTTTAAATGTATGATCTTCAGTCAATAATTCACTCACAGGGAGAATAGTTCTCTGTATTCCATCAACACCTCTCATTAGTTTGAAAATCTCTGTGAGCTCATATTTTAATCTTGTCTCAAGGAGAACAGTATTAAGTTTCCCTACACCCTTCACAGATGATTCCCCTCATCTCTAATAATAATCTAGAGCTTTGCAAAATTTTGCATCATCTGCAAACTTTCATATGTGGCTCTCTGTAGACAAGATTGGGAGAGCATTGAATGTTGATGGTGCTGCAGCCTTTCACAGAGAGTCCTGATATAGGGTCTTGACCTAAAACATCAACCATCTCCCGCCACAGATGTTGCCTGAATTTACCACGTTCCTCCAGCAGTTTGTTTAAGGCTCCAGATTCCAAGATTTACAGTATCTTGTGCCTCCTTGTTTTAATAATACAGCAGAGGATTCCAGTTGAAAAAAATAAGATCCAATTATGACAGATTTAATTTAACAAAGTATTCCCTGGTATTTCACAGGTGTGTCATCAGACAATATATTACAACAGGCTCCAGAAGAGCTATTAAGACTGATACCTAAAACTATAGTCAAAGAGCCAAGGATTATAACTTGGAAGCTTGGTGGGTAGACAGGCAGGAGGGTTTAGTGAAGGAATTCCTGAGTTTGATATCTGACCACCTGAAAGCATTATGGTCAATGGAGGGATACATATATAAGGGTGGGCATTTTAGAGACAAAGGACTGCTGATATGGTTGCCAATTTGGGTGAACAATCTTGGTGGAATTTAAGATACAATCATTGGTTTTAGATCAGAAATTGGAAGAGAGCCAAGACAGGTGGCAATGGAAGTATGGATGAGGATATCATCAGGAGTGCATGGTCTATGACTGTCGGGAAATGGTTTGCAGGTGGCAATGAAAGGATCAGGTTTGAAATCTCAGTTGAAATCAAATAAGATAAAACCAATGATAAACATTTCCTTTGTGCCTCAGACAAAGGATAGGGAGGGAGAGCGAGCAGTGGCCAGAGAACAGATTCTATGATGAAAGCACAAACTTAGAAGCAGTGGAGAGGGTGCGAGAGATGAAGGTGAGCACATGTAACATCTGACCATTTTTGCAAACTCTGATTTGATTTAAAACTCTTGGAGCAGAGAAGGCAGTTTGACTTATTAAATCTGCACTCACCACAAAGGATCCATTTACACTAACCCTATATTAATTCCATTTTATCTCTGACTTGTCCATCTACCCTGAGAGTCTACCACTCATCCACAGACTAGGGTCAACTGAAAGTGGCCAATTAACCCGCAACCTGTGTATCTGTGGGGTGGGAGAGGAATTTATGGAACCTGGAGGAAACCAATAGAATAACGGGGGAGCATGCAAACTTCACATAGTCAGGATTGAGCCAGTTTTGAAAGTTGTTCCAATCTGCCACTCTTGCCACATCATGTGGGGAAAATCATGTTGGAACTGAGTGAGGCAATTAACAATTAACAGGATGCAGTAAGATGAGAAGGTCTGAAAGTGATAGTTGTTGCCATTCAGGTTGGCATCTGACTTTGAAATGGAAATATGGAAATAAACTACACGAATATGTCAAGTCCTGTGATAGCTGAAAAGTGCTAAGTAGCATTTGGTAACACATCCAACCTATGTTATAAGGAGAGGCTGGGACATTTTAACCCTGAAGCATAGAAAGCTGGGAGGTGACCTAATCGAGATAGATAAAACCTTGAGGGGCATAATATGGTGAATGGTGGCATTCTTTTTCCAGGGTAGAGGAGTCTAAACTAAATATGTTAGTCACATGCAACCCTAGGATGCAAATATTGGCCTTAAGACCAACCAGGAACATAAATAACAGCTGAGTTACATGCCGCCTCTCCTTAATGATCATTGGAGAAGTCAAACTGCAATGAAAAACAAAAACCAAAGAATGGGGTTTCTTGTTTTCCTTTAAAGTGCCACACCTTGTCCAGAAACTCATGTACAATCGCTACAACAGACATTAAGAAGTTAGATGAAGGATAGAAACAATAGACCTGTATCTTCTCACTCAACAGAGGACACTGCTGTATCTTTATAGCATTGTATCTGTACATTACCCAGGACAATTTGTTTTCATGTTGAGGGCAAGGTTATACACTTTGTTTCAATAAGAAACAATTAGGCTTTTTGGAATATCTGTGAGGGGAACAATACTTCAAAAAAAAACAGTTGGTCAGCAACCTCCCGACCTTTATCCGGTTGAGTTGTCACCAGTGTAAATTATGGTGTGCCAGACAAACTTTGATGTTCATTCTCAAAGCCACATGCTCCTAGTCATATAAATAATGTGCCTGGGATGTTAGAGTCGATCTTGCTGGTGTTCCTCAGGGATGGCTCAAGGCAGTTCTCCAACCCCCGCCACCCTCCAATTACATTCAAAAGAGGCCCCGATTAACTGCATCCATATGAAAAGGAAAAAGCTGACAGACATCATGGCAAAAAACTGCACCACTCCCTGGGATGGCTTTTCATGTCCAGGCATCATTAGCGGTTAAATTGGCTTCAAGAAGCCAACAAATAGAGTGCTATGGTGATGCATGGGTCACCAGTTTGTGTTAGGCAGTATTTTAGTAGTGCCCCTCACCTACTCAATGGCAGATGCTGTTGGGGCTGTTCTAGAGAAAAGGAGCAGAAAAGGAAGACGTGGACAGTCAGTAATCCAAAAAAGGTCATGAGTAAAAACAATGTAATTTTAGAGAAGCAATATAACTTTAGCCCCGCTGCATGAATTTACAACAGAATATAAAGCAATTAATTGATGCAATAAGGCACGGAAGGCATTCTTAGCTAGAAATCTAATCACATAAAGCTGTTTTTATCAGCAATATGCAACTGAAAATTATTATTTTGACTTTGATGATATCCATTTGTTTTGTGTCCCTTTGGAACATTGACCAAGAACTGCAACGTGCGAATAATTGTCTATATCAAGCACATGGTATAACACAACTTCCCTTCCATTGTTTTTTTTGTAGCATAGCATTGGATGGAATCTTGGGCCAAGTTATTTTGGGAACAACCATCAAACATAGAACACTACAGCACTGTACAGGCCCCTGGGCCTTCGATGTTGTACCGACCATATATTGTTTGAAAAAAGTACTACGCCCTAAGTCCCATAAAACCTTCATTTTTCCTCCATCCATGTGCCTGTCTAAGAGACTCTTAGATGCCCCTAATATTTCAGTCTCCACCACCATCCCTGGCAAGGTTTTCCAGGCACCCACAACTCTCTGCGTAAAAAAAAAATTACCTCTGATGTCTCCTCTCAACTTCCCTCCCTTCACTTTGTATATGTGACCTCTGGTGTTAGCTATTCCTGCTTTGAGAAACAGACACTGGCTGTCCACCCTGTCTATGCCTCTCATAATCCTGTAGTCCTCTATTAAGTCTCCTCTCATCCTTCTATGGTGCAAGTAGAAAGGGCCCAGCTCTGCTAATCTTGGCTCATAAAACTTGTTTTCCAATCCAGGTAACATCCTAGTAAATCTCCTCTGCACCCTCTCCAGACCTTCCACATCATTCCTACAATGAAACAACCAGAACGAAACATAATACTCTAAATGTGGTCTTACCAGAGATTTGTGGAGTTGCGACAGGACCTCTCTACCCCTGAACTCAATTCCTCCCTATTAATGAAGCCCAGCATACCTTAGGCCCTCTTAATTATCCAATCAACCTATGAGGTGATCTTGAGAGATGTATGAATTTGAACCCCAAGGGCCCTCTGTTCATCCACATTCTTAAGTACCCAACCATTAACCCTGTACCCAGTCTTCTGGTTTGTCCTTCCAAAATGCATCACCTCACACTTAATCAGATTGAACTCCATCTGCCACTTTTTCGCCCATCTCTGCATCCTGTCTATATTCTCTTGTTCTGTTGACACTGTGGTTAAATGAAAATGCACACAAATGCTGGAGAAACTCAGCAGGTCAAACAGTGCCTTTATGTAGCAAAGATGAAGATACATCACCAACATTTTGGTCTTGAGCCTTTGCTACATAAAGGCACTGTTTGACCTGCTGTTTCTCCAGCATTTCTGTGTTTTTTCACCCTTGAGGTCCTGCTTTTTAACTTCAGGACCTCAACCCTACTTCTATCTAGCACATGCTATTGGTCCACATGTTATTGCTCACTCTCACCCTCCAGAATACTGTGGACTTGATCAGAGAAATCCCTGACTCTGGCACTTGGGAGCCTCGATCTCATTCACAGACCTCCTATCTACTCGTCTAACCAATGAGTCCTCAATAGCTCTCTTCTTCTCTCCCCTTCCTTTTTGAGCCAAGGGGCCAGCCTTTGTGCCCGAGACGTGACCACCACAGCTTATCCATTCCCTCCAACTGTATACTTTTGAAGGGGGAATGGCCAAAAGGATGCTCTGCACTGTCTACCTAATCCCCCTTCCCTCTCCTAACAGTCATTCAGTTACTTGTCTGCTGACTTTTTGGGGTGACTGTCTCCCTGAACCTCCTCTCTCTCATTGCCTCTGTCTCCCGAATGATCTGGACTTCATTCAGCTCCAGCTTCAGTTCCCTAACTCAGTCTCCCAGGAGCCTATCAGGGACAATTATGCTGCCCCAGATTTCCAACATCAAGCATTCAGAGCATTCTACTGCCTGTGCAGCTGCCTCCATTAACTCTTACTAATTTAAATTCAAAGATCTTACCTTACTGGAAGCAAGCTTGTCTTCCGCCTCTGCTTGCCAAGCCTCATGAGCCAAAGCCTCTAGGTCCCACTCCTACCCTGAGCCACTCACACATTGGTCACTCCTCTTGAGCTACTCCTCTTTTTATTTGTCACTGCCCCTATCTTAATTATTCTTCCCACATAATCATTGTTCTGTTTAACCCTTAAATTTTCTTCCATTCACTTTTTAAAGGCACTCACCTCAAGATGGCTCCCAAAACTCCCAGTTCTCTCGAGCCTCACGATGCTTCTCTTTCAGTAACGGTCTCGAGATGTATGTTTGTTGGGCACCACTGGACATCTAGGTCTTCCCAGCAAAAATAGATTCTGATACTCAGCTGAACCCTTCAATTTCCCAATCTCCTGATCCTCAGATCTAATTCCTGATCTTCCTTTTATGATTGCTAACATCCCATAGTGAGGCTCATCTCCGAATCTCCTCACACTACCACTTAACTCGACATCACTATTCTGAGTCTCACTCTAATGTTAAACAGTGAAACCACTTTCCCCCAACTCTTCGGTAATTCAGCCCAATCACGCTCATCCCTGCTCCAGGCATAGAAGTGATTTCTTTCCCAAAGCACTCCTCCCATTAATCCAACTCAAAGAACAAACACAATTCTTTTCTTCACTCAAGATACACGTCAAATCTCTTTTCCCTTTCCTTCGTCTTTCACCAACTGGGCACAGCACAGTTCTGATCCATCTCACCTGAACTTGGTCTTTTGGTCTTAATCATAGTTGGACACATTTTCAATCTTTAAAGTGTGCAATTCCCGAATGTTTACCCTCTCTCCCCATACTCCTGGTCTTTGGGCCTCAGGTGAAAATGAAGTTTGTTGCAAAGGATTCATGTCTAAAACAGAGCAGCCCATCTAGCTTCAGAATTCTGGGTTCACTGTGCTTTTTGTGGGTCTGCCTGAGTTTCTTTTTAAACCTTTGTTCCCTGAATTCAAAATAGCTCATGCTGTCAGCTACTATTTATAATGGCTACAAATGAAAAAAAATAGTACTGCTAAAATAATACACAGTCAGAACAAAGCACATGAGAAATACTGAAAAGTATGCAAGGGTGAGAGGAGGAGAGAAAACAATCTTTGTTATGTATTCATCATCTTGCATGCATTATTTAGAAGATTAAGGACAACTCTCTTTTTAAATGTGTCATTCACATGGTGACATTGGATGGAAGCAAAACACATGAAATGTTTCTCCATCAAAAAAAATAACAGGCCAACTACAAAAAATGCTGTCTGTGTGACCAGAAAAAAAAAAGGAAAAGATTGCTTTTGCCAGCTGATTTTGAACAATGCAATCTTTTAAATTGTGCAAGTTCAAAGACTCAGTTAAGTTTCAGTAATTTCTGATCAAAACCATATGTTTAAATCAATATATTTTCATAATATTTGGACCTTGACACATATGTTATCAGAGACTGAGCATTTATTAAACATATGATACTCAAGTCTTGCACTCGAGATTTTATGAGGAAGATGTTTGGTCTGACAAAAACATCAAACTAGAACAAAGTGAACTTCACTATTCATCAAAAATAAGTCTTCCATCTTCTCTTTCTTCCTGTGTCACAAGACTTCACTGATGAGTAGCTAATAGAAGGTGATTAGAATGGTAATCCTCGGATCAATTCACTCTCATAGGAATATGGTTAGTTTTTGTCTTTTTTTGCCTCAGTAAAAACTTAACTGATGATATTTCAGAACTGGATGATCTTTTTCATTTGGAACTTGAGGGCAAAAGTAAAATCCTTCATTCATTTCAAGAAAAGTCAAAATCATACTTTATCACCAAAACGAAATAAGGAAACCCGTCTTCTTAACAAGGTTTTAAGTGCAGCAGTTTTGGCGAACAAAAGATTCCCCAATAATTAGGATCCAATGACCCTTAATAAATTTTGTGTGTGCCAAGATAAAAGTACGTCTCATGAATTAACTGATCATCACAATTGTTAACAAATCTGAAATTTTACATCTATATGCAAAAGAAATCTCTCCAAATCAGATAAGCAATGAATCTTAACCACTGACCTTAAGTGAGCACTCCCCACTGTTCTGATATGACATTCAATTTTACACACCCTTCTTACAATCTCTTTAGAAACCACTGAATTTGTTCCAGATACTATAAATCCACTGTTTCCTCTCCACTTGCAATATTTTCTTGAATCAGTTGTCTTTCCATGCAATAATACAACAAAGACCAAAGACAAGTAGCTCCTTCTGCATGCATCAGACTTTCTCAAATAAAACTTTAACACGGGAGAACTACAAAAACATAAAAATGATGACTGTAGATATGTAGACAATTCTGCAAGTAACAACAGGTTTTTCCCTCTCTCGCAAATACAGAAGTCTGGAGTTATCGATTTAAACAATTCTTCAAGAAGTCCCATCATGAAATGTAAACTACTACTTGAGCTTTCAGCTTTCCTGCCTTCACATTGGGAAATCAGTTGGCTGCACGTGGACCAGGTTTCATCTGCTACAAGAACAGCAAGCCTGTTAATTTGAATGGAGAAAAGACAACTGGAACACAGAATGGAAAGTTAAAAATCACATATCTTTGAGTTAATTAGTTTAATTTATATGCATTCAATTGTCTGAGTCAGTGGTTCTCAACCTTTTTTCCCCACTCACAGGTGTTCTGTATTTAGTAAAAGATTACTTAAGGTAGTATGTGTGGGGGGGGGGGGGGAAAAAAAACACAGTTGGGAACCACTGGTTGAAGCATTTGGAGATCCAGCACAGTAACTGGCCCCTCCGGCCCACAAAACTGTGCTGCCAAAATAAACCGATATGACCAATTAACTTACTTACTCCGTATACTTTGAGCTTTCACTCCTTTTTATATTTGTTAACTTTTAAAATAAGTTGAAACAATTGAAATAGTTTGTTTAATTTTTGATAAAAATTGAATGTGTGAATGTAATAATTATGGTTCTTTTAAGGCCTATTCAGTCAGGGTGGAGATCAAAGCACTTTTGAGGTTGGACAGCTTCACTGATCATATAGGAGTCAGCATCCTGTAGAAGGTTCCTATCACAGGACAAGCACAGGGTAATGGTGACTTAATAGTTTGACAGCCAACAAGTTTGGGCAGCTCACTCATCAGCAAAAGATACAGGCCAATATAGATGAAGAAAATGGATATTTCAATTTGGTTGAAAGGAATAGGAACTTCAAAAAATTTAAATGACCTGATTAGAAAAACACATAAAATAACAGTGTCTCCAGGGGTGCTCTTATCAAGGACTGGCTTTCCTTCTATTCCTGGCTGCCCAACACAGGATGAAACATAAAACTCAGTACTGGCTGCTATCCCAGAAAAGAGCTGCAATGCCATAAGGAGATCCCATGTTCAACTTCCTGGCCAGAGATAGTTTGCAGCATGGAGATTGTCAACAGAGGGAGAGGAGAGAATGTTAACAATGTTTTAAAAATAAAAACAGAGTTTAGTTTACCCACAGTTGATTTTTTTTTCTTTAGCTGATTGAATTTAATTTTTATTTCAAATGTTAGAAATGGTTTCATCTAATAGTTCTCAAGAATGTGATTTTTTTTTCCAGTTGCTTCTTCTTTCTACATGCATAACATAACATAACATAACAATTACAGCACGGAAACAGGCCATTAGGCCCTTCTAGTCCGCACCGAACCAAACACCCCTTTCTAGTCCCACCTCCCTGCACAATGCCCATAACCCTCCATCTTCTTCTCATCCATATACCTGTCCAACCTTTTCTTAAATAATACAATTGACTCCGCCGCCACTATTTCTCCCGGAAGATCATTCCACACGGCTACCACTCTCTGAGTAAAGAAGTTCCCCCTCATGTTACCTCTAAACCTCTGCCCCTTAATTCTTAACTCATGTCCTCTTGTTTTAATCTTTCCTCCTCTTAACGGAAATAGTCTATCCACATCCACTCTGTCTATCCCTTTCATAATCTTAAATACTTCTATCAAATCCCCTCTCAACCTTCTACGCTCCAAAGAATAAAGACCCAATCTGTCCAATCTCTCCATATACTCTAGATGCTTAAACCCAGGCAACATTCTGGTAAACCTTCTCTGCACTCTCTCCACTCTGTTTATATCCTTCCTATAATTAGGCGACCAGAACTGCATACAGAACTCCAAATGAGGCCGCACCAACGTCTTATACAATCTCAACATCACCTCCCAACTCCTATATTCCATGCAATGATTGATAAAGGCCAGCATACTAAAACCCTTCTTCACCACCCTATTCACGTGAGTTTCTACCTTCAGGGAACGATGTACCGTTACTCCTAAATCTTTCTGCTCTTCTGTATTCCTCAATGCTCTCCCATTTACCATGTATGTCCTATTCTGATTCTTCTTACCAAAATGAAGCACCTCACATTTATCAGCATTAAATTCCATCTGCCATTTTTCAGCCCACTTTTCTAAGCAGCCCAAATCCCTCTGCAATCCTTGAAAACCTTCTTCATTATCCACTATTCCACCTATCTTAGTATCGTCTGCATATTTACTAATCCAATTCATCACCCCATCATCTACATCATTAATGTATATAACGAACAATGGGCCCAATACAGATCCTTGAGGCACACCACTGGTCACCGGCCTCCAACCTGACAGACAATTATCCACTACCACTCTCTGGCCTCTCCCTTTCAGCCAATGTTCAATCCTGATCTTTCTTTACATATTTGCTCAATTCTGTGGCACTCCATTGATTCATTTTACACTAACAAGTTTGGTATTAACTTTATTATGATCAAAAATAATATACATAGTCAATCAACATAAAATTGACATACTGTATTAGATGTTTATCTGTACAAATGGACGCCAACCTTTTGAAAATATGGTCCCACCAATAGATTTATCAATATTCTAGTTTTTTCACTACAGAGGAATCCAATGTTTTGAAGATTGTTATTTTACCTGCAAGTTACTGACACAGAGAAAGTGTATTTTTCTTTTAAATGTTTCCTGAATCACAGAATATTTATAGCTCAGGTGGCCATTTTTCTGTTGAGTCTGCATCAGCCGTTTGCAGGAACAACACTGTTTTAGCTCTTCAGTGCTTTTGAATGGTATTGAGGATGGAAGGTTTGGAAAAAGCATAGTCAAGCTGATAAATTAAAAAAGGGGATGTATAATAACACTTCTTGCCAGAATTAATTTTTTTAGCCTAAAAGTTAGCCCATGCTGCTCTGTAATAATAAGATTTTAAGTTTTGAAGATGTTAAAAGCATCTTTTATTTAACACCATAAAATTGTAACATACTGTTTAAGGAAAAGATGCTTCCAGAACATAGTGACTATGGTTGGCCTCAATGTTGACACAATGAAATGGCTATTACAATGTAACTTCCATAGATATACATTTCAGGAAATGGGAATATGGATTGGATATCGTGTAAAGGCTTTATCCATCTCCCAATAAAGGATCAAATTTACAAGAACCAGCGTCTGGTGCCTACTTCATTGCAATAGCACATTGAGAGAATCATTGAGCTCATTACTGGAAGCAGAGCAGTCATCTCGCGGTCAACTGAAACTTGACAGCAGACTTTCAGAAAAGACATAGAAAACTCAACCAAGCTCTCGCTCATTAAACAACTTTCCTAGTGACTATTATTACTGATTAAAAGCTAAAAAAAAATCCCAAAGTGCTCTGAATTTCCCAGCAGAAGAAAATATGTTCCAATATCCACTTCAGTGGTCATGGGTTAATGATTTATCTCCATTATTTGGGGATGACAGTCCTTGAAGAGTGAGTAGTGTTTCACATCATGAAGAAAAGAAGAATTGTTTAGATAGTTTAAACAGACAAACACCACAAAATCACCCCTCATCTACCTTTTGAACTTCCACCTCAATATTTGTGCCTTAGCATTAATTCCATCCCCCATCTGGCCTCAATCGAGGCTGAATGAGAGTGCTTTCGACCTGAGCACCCTATTGGTGGATGAACTTAGCATCTGACCCCATATTATATCACTCACCTAGAATAGCTATTTCTATTGCTATTAGAATCCAAAACGGAGTGCAGTGGACATGATACTTGCTGTGAGACAAGTTCAGGAAAAGTTTATCGAGCAGAACAAGCCTCTTTATTCTGTTTTCATTGACCTGACAAAAGCCATTTGACACTGTAAACAGGGAGGATTTCTGGATCATCCTGAGTCATTACGGATGCCCAAGGAAATTTGTAAAAGTGATTCAGCTGCTCCATGATGGAATGATAGGACAGACCCTCTGCAGAGGTAATACATTAACTGCATTTGCCATTTCTAATGGGGTGAAGCAAGGTTTTGTACTAGCCCCAGTCTTATTCAATCTGTCCTTCACTTGCATGTTGTCACGTGCTGCCCAAGGTCTGGAGAAGGGAGTGTACATCAGGTACACTTTGTGGAAAAACCTGTTGTTACCTACAGTCATCATTTTTATGTTTTTGTAGTTCTCCCGTGTTAAAGTTTTATTTGAGAAAGTCTGATGCATGCAGAAGGACAACCTGGAGATTATGGGTCACGCGAAGTCCACCAGCATTGAGTTCCTGATCATCAGAGCCCAGATGTGGTGGGTGGGACACATCATCAGAATGGACAACCACCGTATGTCTCATCAACTGTTCGATAGTGAACTGAAGACTGGAAGGAGACCTCAAGTTCATCCATGCAAGCGCTATAAAGACACTGTGAAGGAAACCCTACACTACTGTGACATCCAGCCAAGAAAACTAAAAGCTGGAGCTGCTGACAGATCCCACTGGCGAGCCCTGTGCTATGAAGCCTACACCAATTTTGAAGACAGGCGCTGCCAAAAACTGATGGAAAACCGTGAACAGCGTCACAAAGCAGCAGCCACATTTATTAAAAAAATGGACTTCCAGCGGCTTCATTGTGCTAGACTCTATACTTCAAAACTGGGGCTGCAAAGTCACCTTTGTGTTCACACATGAACTGCACCACAAAGTGTCTTCTTCGAACTGAAGAACTACCAAAAAAAGAGGCCAAGCAATCCAGAAACCCCCAGAATTTTTTTGCTCTCAAGCCAATCATTTCTCAGTGCGTTTGTTTTAAAATAATACACTACATTTTTCATTACACACCTCTTGCGCAACACCTGACCAAATGTCATCAGAAAGTCCATTACTTTTCTTTTATTCATTCTGGAACAAAACTAAAACAAGGCCCTGACTGCTCTTCCCAGTGAACACAAGAAAAGCAGGTTCATTTTTCAGTGTTCTGGTCAAATTTAGCTCTCATTATTGAATGTTTTTTTCACAAATCTTCTTTGCACAAAAATTCTGTCACAGTCCCTTCAATGACTGCATTTCAAGACCACTTTATCAGTGAAAACTAAGTTGGAATGAATGAAAGGGCCATGAAAGATTTTACATAAATTCAATTCCTGAGCAAACCATATTTAAGTTATTCCTTGATGTACTCTCCTTTACCTCAGATATATACCTCAGGTTGGAGATTGTACAGCTTCTTTCTTCAATGTCTGAAAAATAAATTCCTTGCCATGTCTTGGGGACCTGGGCCACCAACTGCAAGATTTTTAAGCCTCCAGTCTTTGTTGGCAGCAACTGCTGCTTACAGGTTCCTCGAGAAGGGGAAGGAGGCTTGCTTCAAGTACCGTATAATTCGGCATATAAGTCGAGTCATGAAACCCAAAAAAACTCTCAAAAATGGGGGTCGACCTATACACAGATATACTTTTGAGAATTTAAATTTAGCTCAAAATCCAATCCATGCCGACCTGGCGTATGTCGACCCTTGAAAAACTGATTCAGTGTACAAGTTGACCCTTGAAAACAAAAAAAAAACCCAACTGCAACAGATTTTCATTGATTTTTATTGAAAACAACAACACAATTAGTACCCTTCAAAATCGCTATCATTGTTTGAAAACCATACATTTAGAACCCTTCAAAATCACTCTCTCTATCACCGTCAGAAGCTAAGATGGCAGCAAGCACATCCATGCTCTCACTGTTTAAACAGTCATCATATGGGTCCCAGTTTGTATCTGATAAGGCAGTTTCAGCTTCATTGTCAGTGTCCCACAATAAATCATCTTCTGTGCCCTCAATTGCACAAGAGATACCGCACTTTTAAATTATTTTATCACAGTCTCTACTTTAACGTTGTCCCGTGCCTTGTTACACAGCATATCATAGGATGAAGCATGCATTGCCCTGCCTTTTGTAAATGACTTTCCTAGCCTCAACATCCATGTATTCCATTTCATGCACACATGGTCTTTGAATGACTTGTTCAAGCAGACATCGAGAGGTTGCAATATAGACATTAAGCCACCTGAGATAACCGCCATGTATTATGTGTGCTAACCTATTTTTAGTTTTCTCAGTTAAGTGGCTACGAAACATATCCTAGACCAGCAAACTCTGTTCTTTGTGTAAACCACCTGGCTGTCTGTTCCACACAGCGTCTATCCATAGTTTCACACCATTTTGATCCATCCATTCTTTTTCAAGAATATGTACAAAAATACCTGCAGGGAATTTCATTTTCAGTTTATAACATAACAATTACAGCACGGAAACAGGCCATTAGGCCCTTCTAGTCCGCACCGAACCAAACACCCCTTTCTCGTCCCACCTCCCTGCACAATGCCCATAACCCTCCATCTTCTTCTCATCCATATACCTGTCCAACCTTTTCTTAAATAATACAATTGACTCCGCCGCCACTATTAATTTTGCGTTTGCCTATGCACGATAACACCATGGTAAACCTGGTCTTTTAAACTGGTGAAAACTTACAACTTTATGATCAAGATCTTTTGGCAGTTTCTATGTAATTTTTGTTTTTTGTTTTTTCCTGTTCATGAAATGATTGCACCAGCCTACTGTAACCTCAAAATCATCACTGAGGACTGGGTGCCACTTGGCCCACTGCAGTGCAAATGTTCTTATTTTATTTCAGGTGACTACATAGCAATCTTGCCTCTTCATGTACTCATTCTGCAATGTGATTTTCCAACTCTGGCCAATGAGTGATTCCTTTTCTCAAAGAACATTGCCTTTTTGGTATGTTTCTTAAAGTTTCTTCTTTCTTCCTCCAATCTCTTACCAACTTCTCATCCACATCAAATTTCCTTGCAGCAGCAAAGTTGTTGGTTTTCTTGGTCATTTCTATAATTTTCAACTTAAAGCTCACTTCATATTTTTGTCACATGCTGCATGGTGTCAATGGACCCTCCACGATAGCAATCACCTCCAGCCAACGCCCAGCAGATCAATCCGCATGATCTATGGCGCGGGGGGGGGGGGTTGGTGATATATATGCCGGTCAGCAGCCCATCTCAGACATCGCAAGCTTTGGGGGATGATTTATACATCGGGTATACTGTAAAACCCTTAAAATGAGGCTGAAAAAGAGGTTGACATATGCTGGTTGACTTGTACGCCAAAATATATGGTACTTGCTTCACGGATTATGCTTTTCAGCAACTTAAGAACCACGCATGACTCGGAGGGAAGCACCATTAAAGAGATCGTCTCGAAAAAGTCAGCGTCATCAGTGATAATATAGAGAATTTGGCCCACAACCAGACAATCTGGAAATGCAGCTCAAAGCTTGTGAAGATATTGCAGAGAATCTTCACAGACCCTCAGGTAAGTAAAGAAACTAAGCAAGATTCAGCCCCTAACCGGTGAGTAATCCTGTAAGTACTGTGGGAAAGTTTGCCACATAGGCACAGGCCTCTTCTCCCACACCATGGCCAAGCATCATTGCTCAATTTTGCAATGCCTCCTTTCATCTGTCAAAATGTTGAATCGTCTTTTGTCAAGATATGAAGCCTGAGATCTTTTGGGTCTAATTTTGAGAATGGATCTTTTGAAAATAGTCACTTAGGGACCAGTAAAATTTAGCTCTTCAATCTATTATCATTAATATGGTCTTAAATAGGAGTGTAATGACTGAGAGTCAAGAGGTGATGATATAGTACAATTATGTACAGATAGAAGGGTTCAATAGGTCACAGCTACTGAAGCGTCTACACAATATCTTAAGCTGAGGTAAAAGAAACATCCTACAAGATATTATTTTCAAGAGTCTAATATACAAAACTTTGTGCCGGCAACAATGAAATGGAGAAATAAAGGAGACAGAATTTGTCCAAGCAGAATTCACTTTATTAACATTATCAGCAGTATTTGTCACTCACAGAGGATCAGTAATGATTCACATACTGTCTGGTCTCTCAGTGAAGCTTCTTGCCTTACTGACCCTGTTAGGTCAGCTAACGACTCACTGAAGGTCTCGTGTTTCAGCAGTTGTCTGAATTGCCATTGCACTGCACTGCCTATATATGTATATGTATGCGAGCATGCACAAGTGAGAGAGAGAGAAATAAGGAGAATGGATTCAGCATATTCCTCTGGTGAACAATGAACAGATTAAAGAAAGTGAATTTACAGGAATCATTTATAACCATCTTGGCTGAAGTGCAATCAGTGATGGAGGCAAGATAGCCTTACAAAGTTTTTATTTCAACACTATAGCATTCACATTACACAAGTAGTACTCTTTGATGGGTTGCGTGTTGCATCAACATATATTCCTTTGTGAGCTACTTGCCACAAATGTTAGTAAAACCTAAAGTCTTAAGTATTTAATGATTGAGAGGTTACACCTCCTTTGCAAAAAAAAAGTGCCCATAAGGTTGGAGGGCAAATCTAAAGGCCAGGGGTTGGGTCTTTCTTTAACTAAATGGCTGAGAGAGGGGTGGGGGAGTAGGTATAGCTGAACAGTCAACATTGAAGCCTGGGGCTGAGTTGAATTAGGTTGAGATAAGATATCAGGGAGGATCAGATGCATGCTTGCGTCAGCATGGCATGGTAATCAGTCAATGGGCCATTGTTGAGTTGGGAAAATGGACTGTGAACATTATGGTGGCCTTTACAAGGGGGCTTCGGGGGTCAGAGAAGGAAAAATGTGGGAAGGCCATGCTTGATCAGGAGATTGGGCAGAGGCTGCCAGATAAGTGGGGAGAATCAGTACCGAGGGGCACAATCCAAAGAATATAAGCATGGAATCTCAGATGGCTCTATGCGACAAAGATGTGATCCTGGCAGTATTCAATGAGAGTTTTAACCAGGATATTGTATACAAAGTTCCCCTGCACAGCTCCAAAAGTTGCATTATTGGAGGAATGATGTACATTTAATATACGTGTCTGAAGCAAGAAAAGGTGCTTGGAAGTTGATTATGAAAAAGAAACTGTAGATTTTGGAAATTTAAGTAAATATAGAACATAAAGGAAATCGGTAGCAGGATAGGCAATATCTGTGGAGAAAACAGGATTAATGCTTTTGGTTGCATATGCTGACAGGTCACTGATCCAAAACATTAACTCTGCTTCTCTCTGCATAGATGTGGCCTAAACTGCTGAATTTTCCAGCATTTGATGTTTTTATTCAGGATGGGAAGTGCTCAGTTGACTTTCCTGAGTTATATGAAGTGACCAGCTCAGGCTGAACCAAATTGTTTTGAAATTAGTGCCACCACATGATTTAATATCCCAAACTGTTTCTGAGGAATATTCCTCATCAGAGCATGAATTAACTGACACATTTGTTTTGTTTATCTGTTCCTGTGAGATTGCAGAAGAGCTCATAATGATTTTAGGGAATCGTATTAACCCCATTTATCAGCAATTAATTGTTTTCTTCTCCTGACACTGATTATGAAGTGTTTCATCTATGTCCCCAGCGAGGGGTTTGTTATGGTGTATTTATATTAAATGTCGATGAATTAAGTGGTCAGGGATGTACTGATATTAGCATGGCAAAATGGCATGTAAATACTCTATGCATTAAATTCCTTTTTATTGGAGTAGGATAAAGTATACATCCTTGTTTGAAGCCCATGCCTCCCACAGCTTTATTGAAAGTAAAACTGAGCAGAAATATTTAACGTCCCTCTCATGATACACCTACCATTGGAAGTACAGGATACCTATGTCATATTTCTATTTATGAAACATCATAGAGGCTCAGAAACATCATTTAAGATTTATCATCAAAAATTCAAGTAGAGTTGGTGGTCTGCAAACATTGTACCGTGAATTATACCATATTTGTCCTTCATTTGTTCAAAAGATAATAATTTATTTTCCGAAAAACAATTTTCTATTCTTTTGATCCCTTTTCTCCCCATTCTCTAAAGGAAAGGTTATCTATTGTGAAAGGGATTAGTTGATTTTGCGTCAATATTAATTTATTACTGAAAACCTACTTGAAGGACAAATTGGGAAGCAGGCTGAGGTTACCAGAAGGAAGCAATTTTGAATCTGTGATTACAGACACAATGATAATTAAAAGATTTATAACAAACATGTACATCAAACTGCAAGAGAAAGAGAACGAGGAAACAAGCTGTAAACCCAAACAAAAATGGGAACAAGATCTAAACATAAAGATAAAGAATGAAACATGGGAAAAGCTATGCTGCGGAACTATGAGAAATACAATAAAGACGAGGTTACGCAAGATACAATATAATTGGTTACACAGGCTATACACCATACCCCAAAAATTAAATAAATGGGACCCAACAGTATCAGACAGATGTTTTCGCTGTAAGAAGGAAACAGGAACAACAGTACATGCAATTTGGGCATGTGAGAAAGTGGAAAAGTTTTGGGAAGATCTAAACCAGGTATGAAATAAAATCACAAAAAGCAACAGACCAAAAAATCCAGAGATCTTTCTTCTAAGTAATATAAGAAGTAAAGAACTTGGACTCAATTTGGATGGAGCACAAAAAAGATTTATTATGATAACCTTAGCTGTAGCAAAAAAATGTATTATGTCAACCTGGAAATTAGAAGATAGCCTGAGAAAACAGCAATGGTACATAGAAATGAATAAATGTATTCCATTGGAAAAAATAACATATAATTTAAGAAATTACATCACAGTATTCGAACAAATTTGGGAACCATACATGGAACACAACAGAGAGGTCCTACTGTGGACCTCCACCACCTAAAATGACAGAAGGAGAAGAAGACGAAATGAACTGACCCAGTATGTAAAAGTAGATGACACAAATTTCTTGTTTATTTTCATTGTGTGATGACATTGTTTAATGGGTTTAATGTATCATATATGTTGAACGTTGAGTGGGTGGGGAGGGGAAGTGAAGGAGGGAGGGAAGGGAGGGAGGAAAAGGGGAGAAAATGACACTGTGTATATTCAAGAGGGAAATGTTTGTATGTATTTTGGTCAGTATGGTTCATAGTGTGAAAAAAAATTAAAAAAAAAATTCAAGTATAAACACTTTGTACAGTCCACAACAGAATGGGGAAATGAAGGAGAGTGGATTGGTCAAAAAATAATTTACTTCATGAATTTCAGCCCCCAACTGCACTCTTCTTACATTCTTGACTATGTGACCAAATACTGCTCTAACTCCATCTACAAATTTGAAGATGACACAGATCTCAAACAAATAGTACTTGCATAGAAGGCACAGACAACTGCCACAGAAGGAGGCTGCTCAAGAGATGTGGTTGCAGACTGACATGATTGTGAGACAATTCTTGTATACATCAGTCAAATTGAGTAACAATAACCCTCAATGTCAATAAAATGAAGGAGCTGGTCATTATCTTCAGGAAGTATATGGGAGCTTGGTT
Organism: Narcine bancroftii; assembly: GCF_036971445.1. NCBI lineage: Eukaryota > Metazoa > Chordata > Chondrichthyes > Torpediniformes > Narcinidae > Narcine > Narcine bancroftii. The sequence continues at coordinate 77,854,092 of NC_091479.1, read as the reverse complement.
GGTATGATGGGGCTTTGGTAGAGATGGTAGAGATCTTTAAGTTTTCTGGTGTATATATCTACATATATCTCCAATAATCTGTCCTTGTCCAACAACCAAGAAAGTGCACCAATACTTCTACTTCCTCACAAGGCTAAGGAAATTAGACAAGTCCCCAGTGTCTTTCTGATTTCTACCAGATGCAGCATGGAAAGTATCTGGATGGATCTCAGCTGGGTATGGGAACTATTCTGCCCAATTCCGCAAGAAATTGCAAAAAGATCGGAATGCAGATTGGCCATCACACAGACCATCCTCGCCTTCATTGACTCCATTTATACTTCCTGCTGCCTCGGGCAAGCAGCGAACATATTAAAAGATGCATCTTTTCCTGGTCACCCTCTCTTCACCCCTCTCCTGTCAGGCGGAAGATACACAAATTTTAAACACACATATAACCACTTACAGCACAGAACAGGGCAGTTTGGCCCTACTAGTCCATGCCGTAACAAATCCCCACCCTCCTAGTCCCACTGACCAGCACCCGGTCCATACCCCTCCAGTCCTCTCCTCTCCATGTAACGATCCAGTCTATCCCTAAATGTAACCAATGATCCCGCCTCAACCACATCTGCCGGAAGCTCATTCCACATCCCCACCACCCTCTGCGTAAAGAAATTTCCCCTCATGTTCCCTTTATAATTTTCCCCCTTCAATCTTAAACCATGTCCTCTAGTTTGAATCTCCCCCACTCTTAATTGAAAAAGCCTATCCACATTTACTCTGTCTGTCCCTTTTAAAATCTTAAACACCTCTATCAAGTCCCCCCTCAATCTTCTACGCTCCAGAGAAAAAAGCCCTAGTCTGCACAACCTTTCCCTGTAACTCAAATCTTGAAATCCTGTCAACATTCTTGTGAACCTTCTCTGTACTCTCTCTATTTTGTTTATATCTTTCCTATAACATCACCAGATTCAAAGACAGTTTCTTTCCTGGCGTTATCAAACTATTGAACAGACCTCCCTTCAGTAAAATGATGATATTCTTGCACTGTTTAACAGATCCTTTTCTCTGTACTCTATCTTTACATGCTTGCTTTAATTTGCACTATCTGTTGTGCTTATGTATGGGTTGACTTGCATGTAAATCCAATTTTTGTCATTGTAAATATGACAATAAACAATTCCATTCAATTCTGTTCTTAAACACCAAAGCCAATCAGCAGTAGAACACGAAGGGTCTGCAAAAGTGTCATTCTGGAAAAACTCTATTCTGGACATAGTGAGTCTCATATAAAATTCCAAAAAAGCAGCTCAAAATATGACAGTTTTCCAGCCTAGTGGAATGAATACTGGAGAGTTAGTGTGAAAAGAGACCAACTGCAAGCAGCTGTATTTGCTTACTTGACAGCAGCAGGTCAGCTTTGAAGGCATGACATCTTCTAATTTTAAGATAAAATTATGGGTTGCATACAACTTAAAACTGCAAATCAAGAAATAATCTTGAGAATAAAAGTATAGGTGCATTAAGCGTTAATACTACCACACTGTTTTGGTGAGAGAAGGAAGAAAATGGCAATTTAAGCATAGCTGGGTGGTGGTTTATAAAAAGGTATGTGAATCATACCTACCTTATCAGGAGAAGGTAGTGATGATTTCAGGCCGTTAGTACTGGTGAGGGGAGACATTACTGAAACTGCTCCATTGAAGAAATGCTACAAAACAATATGTCTTGTGGAAATTGGCTTGAAACCGATTAACAGTATCACAAAATGTGATGTTCTGAGAAAGGTAGATATCTTGATTGCAGAGTGGCTGGAAGAATATTTCCACTCATAGCCATTTGAAATACCCACAAACTCAGAAGATGCGATCAATTCAGGGAGATACTACGAGAGATTTTGTCAACATACTCAACAATTTGTCAAGGCATTGCAACTTGAAGAGTTTTTTGGGTCACGTACTGAGAGACAGATGCTTGAGTGGTCTAACAAATGAAAAGATACTGTCAAAGATGTTAGACACAAAAAGCCTTGCATTTAATTTAATGTGGTGTACATTATCATTGAGGCTTCTCCTGTTCTCATATTTGCCTTTGCTCCTACACAGATGGAAACTCTGACCAATATTTTTCAATCATACTTAGGATTTTTAAAGGTTTATAAAGTTATCTCAACCCATTGATATTTCTGAAATAAAAACAGAAAATGCTGCTTTAATTTTCAGTTTCAGTAGTTCGTTGAACTTTGATTCCTACTTTCAAGTTGCTGTGTTAAATATCCAATTAGGTTTTTGCTAATGAAGATAATTGGTTTCTGAATGGTTAGTCAAGTGAGTTCTGAAAAGTACCTTTGATCTTGGAAATATAATAATTTTATTTATCTTACTAAAACCAACTCTCTTCCTGAAAATAATCTTGAAATAAACAACCCAGAAATATAATGGCTGTAAAATATAGATCACTGATCAAATTAAAAAATTTCAGATGAAATACCATGCCAAACCTGCCAGATCTGCTGGAAAGCCATCGACCAAAAAAGCAAGTTCACCAGGAATTTCAGTGGGTGCACGGTTGACTAACTTAGAACCCAACACTATGGTTACAACGGGCAATGATGTAATTTGCTTCCCTGCCAAAATGGATTTCCTATCACTTCTACTAACCAGCACTTGACCTTACTATTGAGCAATGGACCAGAAATAAGAGATCTGTCAGACCAAACAATCACACCTCGGAATAGAAGCCTGAAACCTTTTCTGATGCACATTACGAGCAGTAATTTGTTTTGAAATTAAAAGGGCAGCTTTGTAAACAAATAGTACTTGCATAGAGAGCACAGACAACTGGCCACAGAAGGAGGCAGCTCAAGAGATGTGGTTGCAGACTGACATGATTGTGAGACAATTCTTGTATACATCAATCAAACATAAAACAAGGCAGATGTTAATTGACATATACAGTACCAAACTGCACACAAGTTATTTTACATTATTGTGATAGAGATTAAGGAAGCTTCCAGACCAGATTCTTTTTGTCACTTAGCACATCAGACATGATCAGTAATTGGGATATATGTGTATCCAGTCAGCCCCTCACAACAATAGCTTTGCATGTTTGGCATCAGTTTTCAGAAGCTTTTAGACTATCTATTTGAGCTGCTTTGCCCTGCAAAGGTGTTTGAACGTTCAGAGTCTTGTCAGTGTGTTCCCATTGTAAATATGTAATTCAATGGAATCATTTGTCAGACTGAACAATGATTGAAGTAAACAATGGCAATGGAGTTATTGAAATTGTATTGAATCATCTGTTCTTATCTTTGTTATTAAAGGTACAAACACTTACAGTACACAACTTTAAAATTTGAAGATTCCAATGGGAAGGTCTGCAAGAGTATGTTTGCTTGATATGATGAATACAAACATCGGTATCTATCAGCTTCTAATCTCCAGCAGTTTAATCGCTTCAACAGCCTCTCCTAGCAACCCAGATGCCCAATTTAACAATTCAGAGACCTGAGTTCAAAACATGATTATTATAAATGGCCTAGTTTAAGACCAATTGAGGATAAATTGTCAATAAACACTGGCCTTGCCATTGACATCCAGAAGATTGATGAACTTAAGAAAAAAATAATTAAAATTATTTGAGCTAATTTGTTGCGATTGCAAGAAATCAATAATTCCACATGAACCAAGCAACATATTCCTGTGGGATATCAACAATATAGCTGTTGTGGAAAAATTCTGAACACTTCTAAATTTTAAGAATTAATTGCTCATTGACTTATTGTTCAAATTGATAAATTGCATACTTAAAAAAAGAGTGACTGCACCAGATGTTTGTCTGTCCCAGCACTTGAAAATCATGAGTTTCACACAAATAAGATTATCAATTTTTGGGCGACAGTATCATTCAATCAAAGATCAATTTTGAGAAAGTCCGCAAGAGAGGCATGACATTAACAGCCTTCCCAGACAGAGCCTGGGTGTGTGAACACACTTCTGTGATATTTCCTAACAACACTGGAGACAATCTCAAAGCAATCCACTCCCACTTCTCTCCCTATAGACTATTCAATCTCATAGCATCCACTGATCCAACTACTCTAGGCTAAATTATGGTCATTAACTAACCAACCTGCCTTTGAAATGTGGGAAGAAATTAGAACAGCAGGGAATATCCATGCAGTCTCAGGAAGAAGTACAAACTCCACACAATCAGCAATAGAAGAATGAACCTGTGAGGTTGTATCAATAAGGTAAGTTGTCAAGTTTATTGTCATCTGATTGTACAATTATAATCCCACGAAAGAGTGTTCTCTAGTCCTTGGTGCAAATCAGGCAGGCACACAACCAGACATAACACACTTAGAGACAAGCAATATATATGTAGGAGAAGTATTTCTTCTATACAAATAAATGAATAAATAAATATTGTTTTGTACATATGAGAGTCTCGGATGGTTAGTGTAACCAGTTCTTTTGGTTGCTCAGCATCTTAATCTCCATGGGAAGAAGCAGATTCTCAGCCTGGTGGTGCTGGCTCTGATACTCCTGTATCTCTTGCCCACTGCGAGCAGTTGAAAGATGATTTTATATGCTCTCTCCAGACAACGATCCTGGTGGATCAATGGTTGGGGGGGGGCGGGGTTGGGGGTGGGGAGAGAGACTCCAGTGATCCTCTCTGCCACTCTTATGGTGTTGTGGATTGATCTCTACCTCCTGTGGATAACAACTGATCCTCCATGTTGGCCTTATGCTGTTAAGGCTTTTTCTGATCTAAAGGTGAACACTAGCAATAATAGCAAATTTTATAATATTACAAAGTAATTTCCAACATGAATTGAAAGGAATATTTTTGGATAGGATGTTGGTGCTCGTTGTGTTAACTGTGTGGGTGCATGCACGCATGAGGAGAGGAGTGCCTGCAAGCCATTTCTGTTCTGAAGTAGGACGATCTGCTCATGAATACCATCTCTTCTGCTCACACTGCTGAGAAATCTGCTCAGGTGTCATATCTCTCTGGAATAGGCTGGTGACCTATAGATTTCTGCTTGACTCCTGGAGAATGGTGAGACGCTCATAAACAGAATTTACATGAGAAATGATAGCAACAATCTGCTCATGAGTGGCTTCTCAATGTTCAATAAAGGATAGTAACCTGCCCATGTGCAGCTTCTCCCTGCTCAACAGCCATCAAAGCTGCCTCCTGGTGGTATTTTGATGCACTCATATATGATTGTGGGGTGGTGAAGGGTGAGGTGTGCGTGGGATGTGGATGGACAGTTTGTGTTGTGTGTAGAAGTTTGCATGAAGGAGCAGTATTGAAATGGCTGAAGAAATTATCTTGACAAATCTTATGAGATCTTAATATTTCTTCTGGCATTGGTCACAGATTCTCAGTCTTGGCCAGTACCTTTCAGGCTTCTGGTAGACCCACGGCCAATCTCCTGGTCCACCTGATCTCAAGAGCTTTTGGCCTCCTGCTGCTACAAGTACTTCAAAATCCCCTTATAAAAATCTAGGAGCACCATCCCTCTTCATGAAAATCACTGTCTTCCTTTAATAGGTTTCTCTGCTTTCTTTCCCGTCCTCAACTTTTTAAAAGTAGAAAACACCAGCATTAGCAAGTTAGCAACAATTGTTGATTTTTGGCTTCTTTTTTAGTTCATACTGAAGATAACCCTGATAAATGTGTCCTAACAAATGGCATCTCTAATTTATTGTTAGAAGGAAGTGCAAGAGTTTTGGAATAATGCCAGATCAAAATCAGTCCAAAAGCACAGATAATGCAAACAAAGGTTGTTGTCATACCTGAGGGAAAATAAGAGAAAATCGGAAGGTAAAGCAGGTAAATGATTTTGCCGATGCCAGATCCTGCTCAAAACCCAACCCTGTCTTTGATCATGTCACAATTCAGTAGTACGGAATGTAGCCAAAACTCTTTGGTCTGTGGAATTATTCAAGTTTTATTCTCAGCCGGGTAAGTGGCAAGAGTTTTCACCAAGGTTTAACTGAACTTTGGGGTTTAATGCAGGTGGAACCTGATTTCTTTGCCACACTGTCACTCTCAGAAAGCAAAGCATATTAATTATTTCTGGGGCATTCAAATCCAAGCAATAAACTGGCAGTGAAAGCATGAAATAAAAACAGAAAAAAGGTGGAAATACTCAGCAGATCAGACAGTACCTTTGGAATGACTTGACAGAAACACCTTAAGCCTAAACAGGAAATATCCCTACAAATATTCAACGGTTAATGATATATCAGGAGTATTGAACTGTATCTGTCTTAGCCCAATAAATCAGACAAGCAAAATGAATGCCCTTTCTCTATTCAGGAAGTCTGTCCAGTTGATTATTTTAACATGTGATTTACAAATGCTTATTTTAAGGTAATACGGTTGCAACATTTTGCTAAACATTTAAAAAACATTTTTTTCCAGATATGAAGCAGTAATAAAACACTGCCTCATTTTCCATGAGGATTTGGCTTGTTTGAAATGACTGAATACCATGTTTAAGTTTGCAAATTCCAAGAGGAAGATATAGCCTAGTGGAACTCTGGTATTAAGCATATTATGGAAGAAAATATCCACATTACAGCATGAATTAAGTAGGAAATCTAGAAAAGAAGCAAATAGTTCCCATGCAAGAAATAGATATTCAGAATGACAGCCAATATTTTACCTGACCTTATTCCAAAATATACAAAGGATTCACAAACTGCTATTTGATTCATTTTTAAGATGGTCAGCAATCTGAAGCCAGGTAATAAAAAGCAAAGCAAAACCCACAGTGAAAGCTTTACACTCCCAGAATCCTTATTTATCTTGACAGATGCACAGATAATGGACAAATCAATCACAGCCATATTACAATATCACAGCTAAGTATAGGAGTAAGTATAGGATAGCGAAGCGCAGTGGGAAGTTAGAGGATTGGGAAACCTTCAAAGAGCATCAGAGGGTAACTAAGAAAGTCATAAGAGAGGGGAAAATGAAGTACGAGAGGAAATTAGCAAATAATATAATGGAGGATAGCAAAAGCTTTTTTAAATATGTGAAGAGGAAGAAATTGGTTCGGTCTAAAATTGGTCCATTAAGAATGGAAAAGGTTGAAATTATTACCGGATACAAGGAGATGGCTGAGGAATTTAACAAATACTTTGCAACTGTCTTCACCAAGGAGGATATAGTTTATGGTCAGTTAGGGGGTAGTGGTCATGCGGTATCAAGAGACTTGGGGAACTTTCCTGGGGAAGTAGGGGATCTAATGGTTATCCGGATCCAGAAACAGGAGGTTGTGAGTAAATTGTTGGGACTGAGGGCTGAAAAATCCCCAGGGCCTGATGGGCTGCATCCCAGGGTGCTTAAAGAAGTTGCTATGGAAATTGTGGAAGCACTGGTCGACATTTTCCAAAGTTCCATAGATTCGGGGGAGGTCCCTGAGGATTGGAGAGTGGCTGATGTGGTGCCGATTTTTAAGAAGGGAGGGAGGGAGAAAACGGGAAATTATAGACCGGTCAGCCTGACGTCGGTGGTGGGGAAGATATTGGAGTCTATCATAAAAGGAGTAATAGCAGAACACTTAGGCAGAAATAATAGTATAAGGGTTAGTCAGCATGGATTCCTTAAGGGTAAGTCATGCTTGACTAACCTTCTGGAATTTTTTGAGGATGTGACAAAGAGGGTGGACTTGGGAGAGCCAGTGGATGTGGTGTATTTGGACTTCCAGAAGGCCTTTGATAAGGTACCGCACAGGAGACTAGTGGGCAAGATCAGGGAGCATGGTATTGGAGGTAAGGTGCTGACATGGATAGGAAATTGGTTAAGAAATAGGAAACAAAGGGTTGGGGTAAGCGGGTCTTTTTCAGGATGGCAGGATGTGACGAGTGGAGTGCCGCAGGGATCGGTATTGGGTCCTCAGTTGTTTGTAATTTATGTAAATGATTTGGATGAGGGGATTATTAATAACTTGAGCAAATTTGCAGATGACATGAAACTGGGTGGCGGTGTGGGGTGTGAGGAGGATGTCAGGAAAATGCAGAGGGACTTGGACAGGTTGGGGGAGTGGGCTGCTGAACGGAAGATGACGTTCAATGTAAGCAAATGTGAGGTTATCCATTTTGGGGGCAATAATAGGAAAGCTGAGTATTATTTAAATGGAGGCAAGCTAGGGAGATGGGAGGAGCAAATGGATCTGGGAGTACTTGTTCACCGGTCACTGAAGACTAGCATGCAGGTTCAGAAAGCTGTGAAGAAAGCTAATGGCATGTTGGCTTTCATAGAGAGGGGATTGGAGTATAGGAACAGAGACGCCCTTCTGCAGTTGTACAGGGCCCTGGTGAGACCCCACCTGGAGTATTGTGTCCAGTTCTGGTCTCCAATTTTGAGGAAGGACATACTAGCTATAGAGGGTGTGCAGCGCAGATTTACAAGGTTAGTTCCAGGGATGGCGGGGTTGACATATGCTGAAAGGCTAGAAAAACTGGACTTGTATCCGATGGAGTTTAGAAGGATGAGGGGGGCCATGATTGAGGTATACAAAATTATCAGGGGGATAGACAGGGTGAAGTCGGATTACTTGTTCCCAATGATGGGGGAGACGAGGACTAGAGGGCATAGTTTAAGAATACAGGGTAGGCCCTTTAGGATGGAGATGAGAAAATTTTTTTTTACCCAGAGAAGTGTGAATCTGTGGAATGCTCTGCCACAGAGGGTGGTCGAGGCAGATTCGCTGATTATGTTCAAAAGAGAGTTAGATAAGACTCTAGTGGGCAAAGGAGTTAAGGGTTATGGGGATAAGGCTGGAAAGGGGTACTGATAATAGTGATCAGCCATGATCTGTAAAATGACGGTGCTGGCTCGACGGGCCAAAGGGCCTACTCCAGCTCCTATTGTCTATTGTCTATTGTCTAAAACACAGTTCATTAATTTTGAGTATGGTATGTTTAACACCCCTTCTTTTTACTGTGTTTGCCTGGTACTTCATTGTCTCATGGGCACTGGGTGTTCCACCCACATGCTTTGATACCTCATTGTGGACATACTATGTTTTTATTTTCATTCCAAGTGGATTTTGCACAGGTAGGTGGCAAAATGACTTGAAATTCACCCAAAAATAAAGCATGAACAGACGACAAATACAATCACAAGTTTTTTTGAACCAATCTCAAGTTGTGTTGGTAAAATGTTCAAAAAACTTTAGAATATTGGTACAAATAAAAAAATGCACAGAGCAATCACATTCTGACAGATTTGGAGAAGTTTTTTTTTATTTTGACCAGATGTAAACAGCCAAGTTGAAAATCTCTCCACTATGTTGCACAGAATTAATATCTTGGAGATTCAGTTTGAACAAAAGCAAAGGGGCCTAAATCAAAACAGATCTGAAATTAAGTCACGAGAGATATAAAATAACTGCTTTGTCCCAGAGAAGTATTACACTATTACTCACTGCAGTGAGGAATCAAGAGTAAATTATGAGATCTCAGTTGAAATCAATACTCTGTTCTCCAGAAGCTTCAAAGTTAAACATATAATATCAATTTTGACTTTGAGAAGAGTTTTTGACAATATGTTCATACTATTTCTAAGACTTCATGTTCACACCTCCTGACGTTTCCCCATCTCATCTGCCATTGAAACTGTCATTCATATTTCTGTTGCATCCAGACTAGTGCCTATTCCAATGTACTCCTGAAGAGCTTTGCAAATTCTATGCTCTGTAAACCTGAGGTCACCAAAACACCATGTACTACACTTTGATTTCAGCCTTCATATTCACGCTCACTGACCCGTACTGTCCTCCAGTTAAAGTAAATTCTTGATTTAAAAGATTCAGATTTCAAATTTATTGTCCGTGTACATACATGACATCACATACAACCCTGAGATTCTTTTTTCTGCAGGCAAGGTAGAATGACCACTTATTGGTCATGCAAAAAAATGCCGTGCTTTTCTATTGTCCTTTCCAATGTGTATAATCTCCTCATTCTAAATGTGATAAAGAAGTGCTGTTGCTTGTATTTTACACGAGCAATAAAAAACAAAATTTCACACATAAGGAGTCATTAGGCTAGATAAAATGTAATCTGTTTTAGAATATAAAAGACATTTGGAAGGAGGAAGTGTAAGTAAGGAGGCAAAGATTTTAAGTATTAATTCAAAGTATTAAATTTGCACCCTTTAAATGTGAACTGATTGAAGGGCAAATTAAATAAACACAAATATCTCAGAAAATTATAGAGCTGGAGAAAATTACAGAGATTGGAGGTGGGTATCATGTTAAAATATTTTAAAATGTGTGAAAGCTTTAAAACAGAGGTTTTGCCCAATTGAAAGCCAACACAAGAGGATTGTAAGCAAGACAACATACCTGGTTGGGTACTGAGGGACTGCACAGACTAATTGTCAGAGGTCTTCATGGATATCTTCAACATCTCACTGCAGAAGCCATCATTCATGCAGAGTTCAAGACTGGTACCATCAGTCCCAAGTGGGTCAGAAGGACAGGCCTCAATGACTAGAGCCCTGAGGTACTGACCTCCACCATTATGAAATGCTTCGCGCTTCTTGTGTTGAAACATATCAAAGCAAACCTCCCAGAGATGCTGGACCAATTTCAATTCACCTATAGAAGAAACCATTCCACAGATGATGCTGTACGCTTCACTTCGTCTTGGGCCACCTTGAGAACAATGCCTCATATGTCAGGCTGCTGTTCATTGACTTCAGCTCGGTGTTTAATACGATCATTCCCCAAAAGCTGGTGGAGAAGATGTCCTTGTTAGGATTCAGCACCCCCTTTTGCAACTGGATCCTGCACTTCCTTACAGAAAGCCACAATTTGTCTGGGTTGGTAGCGGAACATTGAGCATGGTCACGCTGAGCACTGTTGCACCTCAGGGCTGTTCGCTCAGCCCACTTCTGTTCATGCTACTGAACCACAACTGCATCACTAGATCCAGTTCCAACAATGTCATCAAGTTTGAAGATGACACCACAGTAGTTGGCCTCATCAGCAACAATGAGTCGCACTTCAGAAAAGAGGTGGAAAATCTCATGAAATAGTCCAAGAGAAACAACTTGAGTCTCAACGTGGAGAAGATAAAGGAGGTTATCGAGGACCAGGAATAACCATTCTCTACTACACATCAACAACTCTGTAGTTGAGAGAGAAGAAAGCACCAAATTTTTTGGAGTTCACTTAACTTGTTACCTATCGTGGACACTCAATATCGCCCCACTTGACAGTAAGGCACAACAGTGACTGCACTTCCTGAGAAGACTGAATCAGCCACCATTATGTCAATCTTCTATGGGAACTCTATCAAGAGCATCCTGACCAGCTGCATCAGAGTGTAGTATGGTCGCTGCAGTGAAATGGATCGGAGATCAATCCATAGGACCAAAAGAGTGGCAGAAAGTATCACTGGAGTTTTTCTCCCCTCTACTGATGTGATCTTCCAGGATTGTCGACTGAAGAAGGCGTGCAAAATCAATGAGGACCCCTTCCTCCCTGCACACAGCATCTTTCAGCTGCTCCCAGCAGGGAAGAGATACAAGAGTATCAGAGCCAGCACCACCAGGATGAGAAGCTGCTTCTTCCCACAGGCATTGAGGTTACTGAACAACCAAAGGAACTTCTCACACTAACCATCCAAGACTTTCATATGCACAAAGCAAAATTTATTTATTTATTTATTTGTATAGGTGAAATACTTGTCCTGCATATGTAGTTATCAATATATGTGCTATGTCTGGTTGTGTGTCTGTATGTTTTTCACTGAGAACTGGAGAACACTGCTTCATGGGGTAGTACTTCTACGATCAGATGACCATAAACATGTCAGAAGTAAATGTAAACAAGTCAAGGGTGAGTGTGAAAAAGACAGCACAAGGCGTTTGGATAGCCTCAAGTATGTTAATGGTAGATTAGAGTGACTAAACAAAAGAGCTTTTGAACCATTAAGTGCATAGGCAACGAAGTCATGGATGAGAATTTCATTTGCAGATGAGCCGAAGCAGGGGTGAAGTCAAGTAATGTAGAAATAGAGATGAGCTTTTATCAGAGTCAAATATGATGCCTAGATTGGAGATGGTCGAGTCCAGTTTTATATGGTTCCAGGATGAGATGGTGTAAGTGGTCATGAATTCTGTGACCAACTTTTTAATATTCAGATGGGCAGTTTGAAGAGCAGTGAGAGTGAAGTGAGACTGAACATCAGGGTCGGACAACAGGTAAATGGGAAGACAAAAGGGCCAGGAATTAGGAGATAGAACATTACAGCACAGTACAGACCCCATTGGCCCATGATGTTGTGTCGACCTATATAAACCTACTCCACAACAATCTAATTCTTTCCTAGCTCACACCCTTAACCTTCTACTTTTCATACATCCATGTGCTGATCTAAGAGTTTTTAAAATGTCCCTATTTACCAGTGTCTACACCACCCCTGTGCATTCCAGGCACCCACCACTCTCAATGTGAAAAACTTACCTCTGATATCTTCCCTAAATATTTCTCTACTCACTTAAACAGATGTCTTCTGGCATTTGCTACTGTTGCCTCAGAAAAAAGGTACCGGGTGTTCACTCTATCTATGCCTATTATACCTCTATTAAGTGATCTCTCAACCTTCATTGCTCCAAAGAGAAAAGCCCGAGCTTTGCTTCATATGGCAAGCAACATCCTGGTAAATCTTCCCTGCATTTTCTCTAAAACCTCTACATCATCCTGTAAGTAGACAACCAGTACTAAACACAAATACTCCAAGAATGGCCTAACCAGAGTCATTGAGATCTGAAACGGTATCTCATGGCTCTTAAACTCATTTCCCCCTACTGATGAAAGCCAGCACACCAAACACCATCTTGACCACCCTATCAACTAGTACAGCCAACTTTGAGGGAGTTTTGGACCTGGACCCCAAGAGCTCTCTGTTCCTCCACACTGTTAAGAATACTGCATTGTATAACTTATATGATAGATGATTTTCCTGCAGCTGGATCACCCTACAAATACTTTTAATTTTGTGATTTTTAAACAAACATTGTGGAGGAAGTAATTGTATTCTCAAAACAATAATTGACACAATTTGCACATTGAAAGAAGTTTCAATGGGTCAAAAAACTAATAATGCAAACATTTTCAGTTTCAAAACTATAGAAAAAATTGTGCTCTAATTTTAAGATCTTGTCTGGATAATGATCATGTTGAAATTTTGAACTTCACTGCCAAAAGGTGAGACACCAGAATCAAATAGAAATCACAAACATATCCAGAAAAAAATCTCATGCTAACTGCAGCACATGAAAGCATGCTGACTGAATATGAGTTTAGTTTGAATCCCACCTTGTTTAATTGTGAAGTTGCATAATGCTAAGTTCCAGCAAGGATGACAAAATGTTGAAGCTGGACTATCACCTATTCAAAAAGCTGCTGCTTTCCCACTTTACATTTCAATGAGGCAACATCAAGTTTCTCCCTCAGCAGGTCAGAGAACTGCTGGATCCATGCAGAGTCCAAATGTGGTGAATAACCGGGTGGAGATGTTAAAAGTTAGAACACACCAAGAACTAAACAAAACGAATTTCAGACTGTGTCCTGAAACAGATGGGAGGTGGGGGAAGAAATCATTGGAAACCTTTTTCATTTTAGTCATTATTTTCTTTCTTAGCTCCGTGAAAGTCACAGGGCAGGAAACAAAATAAAAATAAAATCCTTCCCTCCACGCGTATGCTCTTACCCTGCTGACTTCCACTTCAAGGGCCTCAATCAGCTGGTGGTAACTGAGAGCTGAATAGGTTTTTCTATTGTATGGGTGGAAGTGGGTTTCCTGGGCCAATAAATGTACTCTGCCAGCAGCAGTAGCATGATTCCTGTAATACTATCAGGATGTCAGCACTTTGTACACGTGCACTGGCCAAACTTCACAGCCATTCTGTGCATTCAGACACACAGGCATTTCCAGTTGCTCGTGTGAAGTATAGATGTAATTTTACAGTCAGTATATGCATTGAGCAGCTGCACCATTGAAATGTTAATATCAGGAACTGGTGCCTTTGGGTCACTCCAGAGTTAACGGTATCTAAAAGTATTGCTGGAGTCTTAAATATTTTACAATTCATTCATTCTCTCCCCTTGGATCAATCTTTCAAGGCATTTAGCTGAGTCGTATCTAAATTTGCCTGTATTTACAGGAGTGTTGAGATCAACGATAATCCAGCGTTTTTCTGTATCCTCATTCCCTCTTGGTGGTGGTGGGGAATGTGGTGAAGAGCAAACTCCTGTTTTCAACATCTCTGCCCAGGTCACTCTTCGAGGAATCATTTGGTAAACCAGATATTCAAGAATTTACCTTCTTTGTTCAAATAAAAAATGTGTAAGGAACATTCTTCTTTCATTACTTTCATATATTAAAACTTTTCATTACCTCACATTAATGTCACCTTTTCCTTTGGTAAATAACACCACAGTCTTAAGCCTCCATGATGCATACTCCATATCGTTGATTTGTTAATCTGCCTTAAACCACAGCAATAACGTGGCAAGCTGTCAAATAATACTTCCAAAGCTCCACAGGGGTCCAGTCCAATGCTATAGAATACGGTATTTCAAAAGAAAAATAAAGGACATGCTGGAAATTTGAAATAAGATAGAAAAAGTTGGGAATATTAAGCTGGTCAGGCAGCATTTGTGAAGACAGAAACTGGGGTAGAGCTTCAATATATCGCAATGAACCATTTTAAGCCTGTATGTAGGCTCTCAATGAGTTAGAAGCTCCTCTGAGTAACTTGCAACAATATTTTGGATAACAGGTTTATAAAGAAACCTGGCAAGGGTGCATTGGAATACTCAAATCTAGAGATAAAGGCATAGCGGAGGGTTTCAGCACAACGTTGCATTGAAAAGAACCTTCCTCGAGTGACTTCAACCAGAATTAGAAATTCTTTTTCAGCCCAAAGAGAATTATGTGAGCATGCGCAAGTTTATCATCTCACTATCTTTACTGTTTGTGATAGCTTCAGAACTAATGGAAGCTGTTCAATCATTGTTCATTTAGAAACAAGATACCAAATCTCAGGACTGAGGTTGCAGTGTGCAGACAGTGCTTTATGCTACATGGCAGGACCTCAAGTCCTTGTCGATGTTTTCACTGAAGCATACAAGAGGATGGGTTTGCATACAATGTCCATAGGATAAAGTACCTCTGGCCAACTGCATTATTCCCTGCTAACACAGTAAAGGTTTATGGCGACACCCTGGAAAACATGGATCCCTTTTCATATCTCATTTGCAAACTCAATGAAAGCATAGATGGACAATGAAATGCATCACATACCTTCAACACACCAACAGAAGAAAAGGATATTTAAAGTTCAAGACCTCAGACTGATATAAAACTCATGGCTTGCTGGGAGCTGTGATCCCTGCCCTCAGACCGAGGGTACATTCAATAAGTACTTCAAAGCACTATATATAAAAAACTATCAACACTATCTCTGTAAAATATCCAAATCCACTGGAAGGAAGAGGAAGCTGTTACCCCAGGCCATCATCCCCAGTGTTGATGTGTGAATAACATAGTCAGCTACATATCCAATACCAGATTCATGAAACAGAGGCCTCATTCCAAGCTCTGAGATGGTGAGGGAATACCAAGCAAACAGAGGAAAAAGATTCAAGATGTGCTCAAAATATCCTTGAAGATGCCCATGGAGTCTGGGAATCTCTGGCCATGACCCTTCAAAAATGGAGGAGCATCAGGATGGTATTTAGAATGTTGAAGTTGTGCAGCAGGAAGGAGTGGACCAACGCACAAACTACCCTCAGCTTGCTCCATCTGTGAAAGAGTCTAAGGTTCCCCATTTGCTGCCAAAGCCACCTTCAAAACCAGAGTGGAAGTCATCCTCAATTATCAGGAGCGCATCAGGCACAATATTACAGACGGCCACTGAGGAGATGCTACTTTAAGATTTTGCACGATGCAAAATAATAGTGCAGTTGAAATGAAGTTCTTAGCATTTTAACACTGTTCTCAGAAAGTGAAGTTGATGAGATGGCTTGAGAGCCAATAAATAAAGTCAAAACATATGTAAATCAGTATAAAGATGGTACCATCCTTTCACTGAAAATAAGATAAAATGTATAAGACCCCTGGAATCTACTTTATTGCTCTCAGTTATCTACTCTGAGGGAGACAACATTTCTTATTTAACAAACAAGATACAGTGAAACTCCAGCAATTCACTCTCCAAATATTTGGAAATTCTGACAGTTCACCAGGTATTGTTTGCTGTTCTCCCTTCTGAATCATCGGCTCAGGTTCTCCCACTCCCTTAACTGACCTTGGATCTTTTCTCTGTCCTCTGTTCAAACCTGGCAGGAAAATTTATTACTATACAGTGTAACATCTTTAAAAAGTGAATGTAAACATTTGTTGTGGTATTGGTAAGAATGACATCCAATATTCCAGAAAATCAGCTCATCCCAAGTATGTCAGAATATCGGAGTTTTAAAGATTTGGTGAATGTTATAGATTTCAGCAAAAGGATGGTTTTTGAGTCCTTGATGGTTTCTGTATAAGCCTGGGATGACTGTATGACATGAACATTTGTGTAGTATTCATGGCTGCCTGTTAGAAATGGCTACGTCAGCTTATCTGATCTCAAAATGCTTCTGTGAAGTCCCCATCATTCAACCAACAAACCAACCAGTGTTAGTTGAAAGCTCTTGCCAAGGATGGGATTAGGATTGCCTTACTATGGTTGAATGTAGCAGAGTGGGTAACTCATATCTCATGCATGGTATCTGTGTAAGGTAACAAACTGCTTTTAACATAAGGAAAATAATGCCATCAATTTCATTTTCTTTGCTCAGGAGTGAAGGGAGCCCATTTGGCAGAGTGTTTAGTCAACTTCATCCTAAGAAGGTATGGTTTGTTCTATGTTAACATCTACTGAGATGGATTGGGGGGACATGAGAGGGAAGCTGAAAATAAATTTCAAAATTGTACATTTTCTAGTTTCATTAGTAAGTCATTTTATCAGTAAGTCCTGGCTATTTGCTTAATTGCTTGTAATTTCTCTTTATTTCATCTTATGTTGTCCTTGAATTACAGGATACGTTCTGATTACAAGAAATCAATTTCCTTGCAAACATAAAAAATATTTTCACCATAGCAAAACTGAATTAATGCCCAGCTAGAGAAAATATTCAGAAATGAAGGTTGTGAATTATTTTTCTGTTTGAAAAATGTCACTGTATTTATTTCCAATATATAAATCACTAAAATAATTATGTTCAGGCCTCACTTATATATTTTTGCATCTCCAAATCTGCTCTGCAAGGTTAGAACTTTGATCTTTTATACTATTCCTTCACTTTACATCCATCGAAATTTAGTTTCCCAACTTGTCTTCATAAAGAGTTTGTCTCCTAAGTTCTAAATAGGTGTAAAGATAAGACAAAGTTACAAGCCCTCGTTTATCTTGGGGACCAAGAAAGAATCAGGTTTTGATTTCCACTTGTGCAGCAGGGATCTTTACACAATTTACAATGTAAACATTAGAGAAGATCAACAGTGTAAAGAAGTCAATGCAGAAGACTTTCCATAATCAGTCTTGGTGATTTAAAATCCAAGTTAAATAATACCTAGTTACCCTTACCCATGAGTACACTTTGACAATGTAATTAAACCTCAAATAATGACCTGAACCAACTAATTAAATAAGGGCAGGTCATCTTTGACCAACCCATCAGTTAAAGGAACACTTAGAACATTTAGTAACCTTTTGGTCTTAAAATGTTGCATGTATCTATCACAACTATAATGTGTTTTTATCAAAATCTAATCTCAAAATGTCAAGCTGGCAAGATATTACTGGCAGAATAAGCGAGGATCCATCGCACACAACTTTTGAATCCACAAATCCATTCTTGAGAAGGGGGAGGGAGGGGAGAAAGAGTTAATTTAAAAGGGGCTAATGAAAACCAGCTGAGGCTGACTGAAAGCAGGTACTGTAATCCCATGCAGTTTCCCTTGTCATCTCTGTGCCCTAATCAACTAGCATCTGGTTCCCATTGCAATTCGCAAAACAAGACCCAGTTCTGCTGTTAACATTCACTGACACATGGAAAGTTTGTACAGATCTGGTTTGTGATAGGTTACACACTAGACCATTCCTGATCACCTGCTTGGCCCAGATGGTAACCCTGGTTAGAAGTCATGCATTTATAAAAAAAGTAAAAAAGACTCAACATATATGATCTAACTTACTTTTTAATCAATTTCTAAGTTGACTCCAAGAATTTATGTGCTTATACAGTATTTTTATGTTTTCATATCTGAGGGCCGTGGAAGCGCTGGAGGCGAATCTCAGTGACTTGGAGACTCTCTTTTGCTTCTCTCTCTCTGACTGTAAGTCTGACTGTAAGAGGTACTTAGGCAATTCCTGCCGGTGGCGAATCTGTCTACCTTGCAGCAGGCAAAAAGACATTTCATGTAATATGACACTGTTTTATTACTATTAAAAAAAAAATTGAATCTTGAATCTTGTTCTGTGATTCAAGGAGAGGAAACATTAAATGGTTATTTTTTCAGACCGGATGATGGTAGCCAAAGGTCACTGCTCTAACCAGTCCTTTTGTTAAATAGATATCTTACGTGGATATCAGCAAACTTTGAAAACAAATTATTTCTATTCCAAAGTTGCCATGACTGGAAGTGTGACAAATAGTGAGGCTGATAGCTGTTAGACTGCAGCAGGACATGGCAGAATGGTCAGACAAATGACAGATTGAATTTAATGTCGAGAGGAGTGATAGGATACATTTTGGAAGAAGAAATGGTGAAAGGCAATCTAGATATGGTGCCATAGTTCTAGTAATTGAAGGAACAGAGGATTATGTGCAAATGGAATCTTGAGTTTCATAAATATTTGTCTCATTAATAAAGCATCAATAACAGAGACCTCGGGTGCACAGCTCCATAAAAGTGATGACTTGGAATGAAAAGGGTGATGAAGATGCTTTACACGCTCACCTTCATTGGGCGGGGTATTGAGTACAAATGTTGGAACTTCAGGATCAGCTGTTCAAAGCGACGGTTGGAGTACTATGTGAAGTTCTGGTCACACAGCTATAGGAAGGATGTCAGTAAATTAGAAGGGCTGCAGAGGAGATTCACTAGGATGTTGCTAGGCCTGGAGAGCTTAGGTGATTGGGGGAATTTGTATAGGCTTGTCTTTATTCCTTAGTGCATAGGAGACTGAAGAGTGGCTTTATAGAGATGCATGGATAAAGTGAATGGTCAGTCTTTTCCCAGGGTAAATGATTCTAGAACTAGAGGGCCTAAGTTTAAGGTGAGGGATTTGAGAGGGGGCTGAAGGGCAATCTTTTCACTTAGAAAGAGGTTTTATCTGGCTGCCAAAGGAAGAGGTGGGTACCATTATGACCAGTGAAAAGACATTTGGACAGATCTATGAAGAGGAAAGGCTTAGATCAGTGTTTTTTTTTTCTTTCCACTCACGTACCATTTTAAGTAATCCCAATGCCATAGGAGCTCCGTGATTAGTAAGGGATTGCTTAAGGTGGTATGTGAATGGAAAAAAAAAGTTTGAACACCACTGTCTTAGATGGATACGAACCAATTGCAAGCAAATGGGATTAGCCCAAGATCCAATGTGGTCAGCATGAATGAGCTACACTGAAGGGCCTGTTCTGTACTGTTGATTTAATGACTCTAAAGCTCTAGTTGGAAGACCACAAATTAGCCCATTCTGTATCCCATTCTGTAAGCAGCCATGGAGTGTACAAAGTGAAAACAGTCCCTTTGCCACTAATAATCGATGCTAGCAAAATAATTTCCAAGACAAATACCTGTCAGCAGTATTTGACAATCTGCTCTGATACAAGTTGATTATTGTAAACATTATTTAAAACAAAGATTGGGATGCAGAGAGCATCAACTTTCTTTCACTTAGTGATAAGCAAGGGAAGATTCAGAAATCTAAGAAATGTACTTGATGCGATGTATTGCAGAAACTACTTCTTAAGAAAAAAACAAAAAAGTCATGGCTTGTCTTCATTTTTAAATTGTAAATTCTGTTTTCCCAACTGCAGTTTTTAAATGTTCAGAAAAATGTTTTTATTCCAATCCAGAAGTTGAATGTGTTACCCCATTTCTGAGACCATGAATATCCAGCAAGGTTATGGATTGTATTTTAACATTATGCAGCACAGAATATATCTAAAAATATTGGTTCACAAGATAGCTATTGTATTTGATGACATATAACACCCACTCCCTCCCCCCCCCACCCCACCCCAGAATGGCTCAACAATATGCCCTGGGTCTTATATGTGAAGTTAAAATTAGAGTGATATTGGTGAGTGATGCTGAGTGATCATCATTGCTGCGTGTCTCTCTCGCATTATCACCATCTATTGTTGGGGGCTGTTGACAGGCTGTCCGGGGGGAGGGAGGGTGGTGGAGCATGGTGGTGGGAACAGTATTGGGGCTGGTAGTGACTCCCTCAGATGCCTGCTGTCAGTCTCCGCACTGATCCCACTGCCTCGCACTCTCCTAACCAGCCCACCACCAGAACCCACACTGATTCCACCGTCCCGCTCCTCCTCAGGAGAGAGCGGGGGCAGCGGGACCATCGTGGGGACCATCAGCGGCAGTTTGTTTTTATAAAATGTTTTCTGTTATAACTAAGCTGGTTTTGTTTTCTCTTGTAAATTACACCAGTAATATTATTAAAAAGATTTTTCCTGTTGTCCTAGTTGCATGGTTTGTTCGTTTTTTTCCTGCTATTCTGTAGCTACATATTTTAATAACATTAAATGCTTACCTATAAATACACTAAAAAATAATATTCCCTGCTGATATGGGGGGTGGGGGGCTCATATATTATGGTAAATTGTACCATAATATATGCATCAACACACAAGTTTTTGGAAAAAAATTAACACAACACTTTCTATCAATTATTATGACAAATGTAATGAGTTGTCATGCCACTATTTGGCTGTAGAAAGAGTAAGGTTAACATTAAATATTTTGAACTGAAGAGTACAGAATGTATAAGTAAGCAAGGAAAATTTGGAGAAGTACTGTATAGAGCAGAATATTAATGGCTTAGTACAGAGCTTCAACTACAAGGATGGGTTTTGTCCTGCATTTCACCAAATTAGCATTGATTCTGTATTTCATTGCCACATTATGCATGGAAAAAGAAAGGTTAGAGCACCAAAGAATCTCAAAAATACCAACACAGAGTGTGCTCAAAAGGCATGGATAGGTTGATTTCACCTTGGAAAGATGAAAGGTTCAGATTTATTGTCAGAGTACATGCAAGACGACACATACAACCCTGGGATTCTTTTCTTTGCAGATGAGGCAGAATTACCACTTATTGATAATGCAAAATTACCACTTATTGATAATGCTTGGTTTGGTTTCGCAGACGAAGATTTATGGAGGGGTAATGTCCACACCAGCTGCAGGCTCGTTCGTGGCTGACAAGTCCGATGCGGGACAGGCAGACACGATTGCAGCGGTTGCAAGGGAAAATTGGTTGGTTGGGGTTGGGTGTTGGGTTTTTCCTCCTTTGTCTTTTGTCAGTGAGGTGGGCTCTGCGGTCTTCAAAGAAGGTTGCTGCCCGCCAAACTGTGAGGCGCCAAGATGCACGGTTTGAGGCGAGATCAGCCCACTGGCGGTGGTCAATGGGGCAGGCACCAAGAGATTTCTTTAGGGAGTCCTTGTACCTCTTCTTTGGTGCACCTCTGTCACGGTGGCCAGTGGAGAGCTCGCCATATAACACGATCTTGGGAAGGCGATGGTCCTCCATTCTGGAGACGTGACCTACCCAGCGCAGTTGGATCTTCAGCAGCGTGGATTCGATGCTGTCGGTCTCTGCCATCTCGAGTACTTCGATGTTAGGGATGAAGTCGCTCCAATGGATGTTGAGGATGGAGCGGAGACAGCGCTGGTGGAAGCGTTCTAGGAGCCGTAGGTGATGCCGGTAGATGACCCATGATTCGGAGACGAACAGGAGTGTGGGTAGGACAACGGCTCTGTATACACAAATCTTTGTGAGGTTTTTCAGTTGGTTGTTTTTCCAGACTCTTTTGTGTAGTCTTCCAAAGGCGCTATTTTCCTTGGCGAGTCTGTTGTCTATCTCGTTGTCGACCCTTGCATCCGATGAAATGGTGCAGCCGAGATAGGTAAACTGGTTGACCGTTTTGAGTTTTGTGTGCCCGATGGAGATGTGGGGGGGTGGGGGGCTGGCAGTCATGGTGGGGAGCTGGCTGATGGAGGACCTCAGTTTTCTTCAGGCTGACTTCCAGGCCAAACATTTTGGCAGTTTCCGCAAAACAGGACGTCAAGCGCTGAAGAGCTGGCTCTGAATGGGCAACTAAAGCGGCATCGTCTGCAAAGAGTAGTTCACGGACAAGTTGCTCTTGAGTCTCTTCAATCTGAGGCGCCTGCAAGCTCCTTTATTTAATGCATTGATTAAACACAAATGCTGTTTGTTGGATGGAGGTGGTGCATTGTTTCATGATAAAATTTAATTG
Source organism: Narcine bancroftii (assembly GCF_036971445.1). Lineage (NCBI taxonomy): Eukaryota > Metazoa > Chordata > Chondrichthyes > Torpediniformes > Narcinidae > Narcine > Narcine bancroftii. The sequence continues at coordinate 77,831,522 of NC_091479.1, read as the reverse complement.
ATAAGTGAAGTGAGTCAACTGCAACAAAGATTGTATGGGAAAACCCAGAAGTCTTATGCAGGAGGAAGTAAGGATCTGAAAATAATTCTTAAAGAAGTTACCCAGAATATAGAAAATAGATGTAAAAGTAAGGCCTTTAGGTCCCCAACAACTGCATTGCACTTCAGCAGAATTCTGGTTGAATGCTTCCTCAAGGCCTTTTGTCTTGATATACAAAAATCCATCAATCTCTGTCCTGAATATATTCAATGAAATTTCTTCCCATCTCTGTCCTGTGACTCTTATTTTGAGACCTTTGGCTCAAGCTAATTCGAATGGAGTAATTGGGCGGCACACTTATCGTAGCAGTTAGCACAATGGTATTACAATGACAGCGACCTCAATGCAATTCCAGTGCTGTCTGTAAGGAGTTTGTACCTTTCACCAATGTCTGCATGGGTTTCCTCCGAGTGCTCCAGTTTCTTACCATGCTCCAAAAATTATGGGGTTTGTCATTTAATTGGTGTATTTGTGCAGCATGGGCTCATGGCCTAGAAGGGCCTGTACTGTGCTGTATGTCTAAATTTAAATATTACCCCTGCACATACCCTGTTAAGCCCTGCAAAATATATTTTTAAATATTTCAGTATCACCTCTTATTTTTTGAATTATAGAAGGAATAGGTTTCTTCATTGGACAATCCCCAACTTCACACAAATCTATCTGGTGAACTTTCACTGCATTCTTTTTACCACATCTACATCTTTCATTGGTTAAAAGATCAGACCAGTATACAACCTATTACATATGGTCTCACCAGGACCCTATATACTTACATTTAGATACCTTTATTCATATCCTCTTGCATTAAAGGCTAACCTGCATGTTAACTTCTGAGAAGAATATTCACTGACAACTTTCAATCTCGTTGCATTTCAAAAAAATACATTTTTTTCTCTTTTTTCTCCCCAAGTATGTGACCTCACATTTTTATATTCTTTCTACCACATCTTCACCCATTTCACAGCAGAACAGAAAAGAATTTGCCTGATTCTTTTATAGTTTTCTAAGTTTTCAGGTTACCGCTTCCTTAATAATAGTTTTTAACCCTTTCAGACTAACTGGAAGGTAGTTCCCCAAATGTATTTCCTTTCCTTTTTTAAATAGTAATGTCACATTCACAAAAGACCTAAACATTTAAATAATAGAACAACTTAATTCATAAAGATTTATTAAAATAGCTTGAATTATTTTTGAGCTACAATTCATTTAGAAATATAAGGTTAAATGTAATTCATAAATTCACTTTCCATTGTTTCTTATGGAATGCAAATACTTTCATAAAATTAGTGCATTCATGGGTAAATATCCCTAATCTTAGATTGTACATGGAAGTGAGGATCAACAAATGCTATGCTGGATTTAGGGAATTGCTTTCAGAAAAGGTATCCCAATAAGTTGTCCCCTAATAAGTCACCACACGCAACATATATATGCATTGTATTGAGTTACTGCACAACTTGGAAAGATCAGCACATCAGGGGACAGATTAAAACAATAAGGGAGCAGAGAACTATTTGGTAAACAACGGAAACATGCATTCATGGAGCATTTAATGTAGTAAACCATTCTAAAACACTTCATAGAACTATATTGAGAGCAAAATAAATTGGCACCAAGTCAAAGAAAGAGGAAATATTTGGACAGATTTCAAAATTATGGTTCAGGAGATAGATTTTAATGAATGTCATAATTAAGGACATAATTTAATAGTTTGCAGATGAGATGTTTGAAAGCATGGCTTCCAATTGTACATTGCTAGAATAGAGAATGCACAAAAGAAACTTGGTGTACTTGCTTGTATGTGATTATAGGATCGGTGCCTGTGTTATTTGAGGGATTTGGAAATTACTGGCAAGGCGGGCATTTATTGTCTATTCTCAACTACCAGGAAACTAATAAGGAAGTTAAGTGTCAACCACTTTTGTGGGTCTAGTCACATTCAGGCCAGGATGAAATTTGCACATTTCCTTCCCAAAGGAACATTATTGAACCAGATAGCTTTTCACTACAATCTGGCAGTTTAGTGCTTGCCAGGACTGAGACTAGATTTTTAAATATATTTCTGCAATCATTTAATACTTGAGTTTAAATTTGGTAGCAGGAGTACAAATTCATTTCTCAGAATTTTACAGAACTCTGGATACTAGTTAGTTTTAACTAGTATATAGGGTCCTGATGTTTTTCAAGCTTTGTTGGGACCAAGGTAAACTGCCTCAGGATCTTCGTGATGCCACCATCATCACCCTGTACAAAAACAAAGGCGAGAAATCAGACTGCTCAAACTACAGGGGAATCACGTTGCTCTCCATTGCAGGCAAAATCTTCGCTAGGATTCTACTAAATAGAATAATACCTAGTGTCGCCGAGAATATTCTCCCAGAATCACAGTGCGGCTTTCGCGCAAACAGAGGAACCACTGACATGGTCTTTGCCCTCAGACAGCTCCAAGAAAAGTGCAGAGAACAAAACAAAGGACTCTACATCACCTTTGTTGACCTCACCAAAGCCTTCGACACCGTGAGCATGAAAGGGCTTTGGCAAATACTAGAGCGCATCGGATGTCCCCCAAAGTTCCTCAACATGATTATCCAACTGCACGAAAACCAACAAGGTCGGGTCAGATACAGCAATGAGCTCTCTGAACCCTTCTCCATTAACAATGGCGTGAAGCAAGGCTGTGTTCTGGCACCAACCCTCTTTTCAATCTTCTTCAGCATGATGCTGAACCAAGCCATGAAAGACCCCAACAATGAAGACGCTGTTTACATCCGGTACCGCACGGATGGCAGTCTCTTCAATCTGAGGCGCCTGCAAGCTCACACCAAGACACAAGAGAAACTTGTCCGTGAACTACTCTTTGCAGATGATGCCGCTTTAGTTGCCCATTCAGAGCCAGCTCTTCAGCGCTTGACGTCCTGCTTTGCGGAAACTGCCAAAATGTTTGGCCTGGAAGTCAGCCTGAAGAAAACTGAGGTCCTCCATCAGCCAGCTCCCCACCATGACTACCAGCCCCCCCACATCTCCATCGGGCACACAAAACTCAAAACGGTCAACCAGTTTACCTATCTCGGCTGCACCATTTCATCAGATGCAAGGATCGACAATGAGATAGACAACAGACTCGCCAAGGCAAATAGTGCCTTTGGAAGACTACACAAAAGAGTCTGGAAAAACAACCAACTGAAAAACCTCACAAAGATAAGCGTATACAGAGCCGTTGTCATACCCACACTCCTGTTCGGCTCCGAATCATGGGTCCTCTACCGGCACCACCTACGGCTCCTAGAACGCTTCCACCAGCGTCGTCTCCGCTCCATCCTCAACATCCATTGGAGCGCTTACACCCCTAACGTCGAAGTACTCGAGATGGCAGAGGTCGACAGCATCGAGTCCACGCTGCTGAAGATCCAGCTGCGCTGGATGGGTCACGTCTCCAGAATGGAGGACCATCGCCTTCCCAAGATCGTGTTATATGGCGAGCTCTCCACTGGCCACCGTGACAGAGGTGCACCAAAGAAAAGGTACAAGGACTGCCTAAAGAAATCTCTTGGTGCCTGCCACATTGACCACCGCCAGTGGGCTGATAACGCCTCAAACCGTGCATCTTGGCGCCTCACAGTTTGGCGGGCAGCAACCTCTTTTGAAGAAGACCGCAGAGCCCACCTCACTGACAAAAGGCAAAGGAGGAAAAACCCAACACCCAACCCCAACCAACCAATTTTCCCTTGCAACCGCTGCAATCGTGTCTGCCTGTCCCGCATCGGACTTGTCAGCCACAAACGAGCCTGCAGCTGACGTGGACTTTTTACCCCCTCCATAAATCTTCGTCCGCGAAGCCAAGCCAAAGAAGAAAAAAAAAGAAAAAAAAGAAGGGTCCTGATGCTATTTAAGAGCAATAAATCCTTGTTTTATTTTATTTGTAAACAGTAACAATGTAAGTTCATCATTATATAACACACAAGTGAAACTTGCTTGACAAAACTGACATGAACACAAAATAAAACTTTTCAAATAGTTTTATTGAATATCATGGGCTTAACAGGTTGGGAACTATTTGAATGAGCAGGAGAGGTTGGGAGAGGAGCTGAGGAGGAGAATAGCAAAAGGAAAAAATCTGCACAAAAATATAATTGATAATAAATTCAAAGGTATAAAACCAATATTTGAATCCAAGTTTGGAAAGAAGCTGAAGAAAATGGTGGATAGATGATCAATTTTATAATAAAGTTAAAGTTGCTGCTCAGCACAGCTCCACCTGCTGGTTACAGCCTCAAACACTTCATTAAAGGTGACAAGATATCAAGGATTCCATTTCAAATGTTTACTTATAGAGTTGTAACACAATCTGCTGAACAACATTTCAAAATTTCACTCCATTGAGGACATCTACATGAGCCTCTATCCTCAAAGACCCCCACCACCCAGGCCATGCCCTCTTCGCTCTGTTACCATCGGGAAAAAGGAACAGGAGCCTAAAGACTGCCATCAGATTCCTGAATAATCAATGAACTAAAGACACTGCCTTGCTTTTCGTGAACTATTTTTTAATATAGTAATGTTGTAAGATGGTTCATAATATGAACGTTTGCCCTATGACGCTGCAGCAAACACCAAATGTCATGACTTGTTTATGACAATAAATTCTGATTCTGAAAAGTTATAATTTGGAACTGCCATGTACCAGATTGGAAATTGGAATTGAGCTTTCAGCCCATAAGCCCATGCCAACCAATTATGCCCAATTGACCTACAACCCTGTGCGTTTTGAACAGTGGTAGGAGACCAGAGCTCTCAGGGAAAGCTCAAACAGACATGGGGAGAACGAACAAACTCCTTGCATACAGCGTGGGATTCAAACCCCAGTCCCAATCCTGATTGCTGGTGCTGTGAAGGCATTGCGCAAACTGCTACTCTAACCGTACCACAAAATAGGAAATATTATTAAATCAAATTCATAAGTAAAATTTCTGCTCTGTTCCTATGGCTGCATTTATTTGTACTGATCCACAGGTCAAATTAAGCTTAAGTCCTCACTGCCCAGGGCATCCTAGGAAGTGGAACACACAGTGAATAAGTATGAGTGTTCAGTTGGCAGTCCCAGAAGTTCTACCAGAAACCATTTGATGGTCTTTTGACAATGTTTTATAACTGTTTCTGTATGCCTCTGTTAATTATTATAATCAGAAACATGTAAACCTTGAGCAAAGGTGTTTAATTACAACTAATTCAGCTAAGGCATTGTGTGCAATTTTGACCTTCTTATTGGAGAAAGAACATACACCAAAGGAAGGAGTTCAACAAAGGTTCACCAGATTATCTCCTGGAGTGGCAAGACCATCAAATGACATAGCATTAGATCAAGTAAGTCCGTAGGCATCAGATTTTAGAATAAAGTGAGGAATGCGCATTGAAACATCCAAACCTCTAAAACCAGGGTTCTTAGTCTCATGATACTGAGATGAGGAGAAATGTACTTACATCAAAGATGATGAAGCTATGACAGGAAAAATTGTTGAGTATGTTTAAGAATGTATAAGTTGTTAGGTAGAAAAGGCATCAAGGAGTATGAGGTGAGAAAAGGAACAGACACAGATAGAAAATCAGCCATGATTGTACTGAATAGTGGAATAGACTCAAAGGGACAAAAAGCATCCACAGCCCACGCTCCCCCCACCCCCGCTCCTACTTTTCTATGTTTTTACATAAAAATGTGCAATACATTTACTTAAAAACATACCTAATTTATGGATTTTGGTTAAGTCTTAACATAGAGTAAAAGAGAGGGAAAAAAACCATTTTAATTCAGGTCAGCAAGCCCATTCAAATAAAATCAAATAAATATGCTGACCATACATGTTATCTATAACTTTCAGATCTACAGACTGCTCATGTCATATGCCTCAAGTGGATGCTTTAGCGTACAGGATTTAAAATCTCAAGAGCAGGATGAAAATATCAGACATCGACTGGATAAGTGATAGAGGCCTTTGTCATCTTTCTCTTCGTAATGCTGGCTAAATGAGGTGCTTTGTCAGCCCGATAATCCATAAATAAACTCACTCTCTGATGAGTTCATGCCAAGGTTAAAGTTCACTATTATGAGGGTTGACTGTGTTTCAAGAAATCAGTTGGAATGACCTGGACAGAATTATTTTGTGCTAGGTGGCCAGTGATTTCACTTTTATCACATTTAAAGGACTTAAACATTTGATATAAAGTAATATATCAGAAAAAGAAAATGGTTGCAAAATACTGTCTCTTCTAAATTTCCTGTAATGAGACGGCTCACTGTTCATTTCCAGTAAAAAAAACCCTCATATAGAACGTTTTACAATACACCTCACTGCACCTGAAGAATTTTTACTGACATTTTTTCTTAACTATGACAATCTTGCACACAATGAATAAAATATGATTCAAAAATTATGCTTGTATCACAATGTAAACTATTATTGAGGGACCTACTTAACTGGGGAACCTCAGTAAAGTATGCCCTGGAGAACATGTGCTAATCAAAGTGAATATCTAACTTAATTTATACTTACTCTGGGAAGTCAGCACAAAAGTATTAACTATTGGATTCCTGATACAATCCTGGTAAATCTGTGGTGCAATAACCTCTTATCCTTTCTGCTGTGTGATGACCAGAATGCTCCCTGACATGTTCTAAATATTATTTTTATAGTTGTAGCACAATATCTATCTTCCTTTATTCTTCGAAAAGTATAGATCAATATTTTGTTAGCCTTTTCAAATCTGTTCTTCCCATGAGATTTTAAGATACATGTACAAAGATCCATAAAGCCTCTGGATTTTCACTGATAGTATTTAAAAAAAAAACTTTTAAAGGATCAGAGTCGATAGCCCCAGACTTGGTTACATAAAAATCTATTTGCTTAATTTATTCATACCTCTGTACATTTATGACTTTGCTGTGGAATTCAACTGGAGATTTTACTTCAGTGTTCTTTGGCATCAGGTCCCATGATAGAGTTTTGATCATATCAACTGCAGAATTTTAATACCATGAATTAGATCTCTGCATACCTGAGAGTACTGGAATTCATCACATTAACCAACATGTGATGAAAATGTCTTCAAACCAGGCTAATAAATCTAGCAATCACATGCTTAGAAACTAACCTTCCTTTAAAAGTTGTGTCTTGGAACTTCTTGAATTTACAGAATAAACTTTGGAGTCATATGTGACTTAATTACTTCAAAGGGTCACTGCCAAGGTACACTAATAAAAATCAATATCCTAAGATAGCAGTTATGATGATCTGATGCACTATTTCGATCTTTATATGCAAACTTTAGCTTGAACAGATGGAATCCAATTTTAGTTGGTTCTGGAGGGCTGCAATCATAAATGGTGTAACTTTGCACGGAAGGTAAACTTTCATGAATGTTCAAGTTTCTGATTTGTTTCTGACCAACATCTTATATTTAATCAAAAATATTTTGCCTTGCCCTTCCTTAACTATTTATTTATTGATTCAATATATTGATTTTAGTGAAATGAAAGTTGAATTGTAAAATCGTTATCAATTGAAGACAAAAATATTTGAATTTTAAACAAAAGTAATTGAATTTGTTAAAACTCTCAATTGGCTGGCATTACCAGTTTTAAAAATAAGGATAGAGAAAATTAACATGTGAAAAAAAACTTTTATTCTTTACCAAATAAAATTTCTACTAAAGAAGTTAAAGAATTAAGAAACTTTTATTCAAATTAAAACTATATTGCAGGTCTTCTTGAATTTGTTTGTGGCTACAATTGCAAAATAAACATTCCATTAATTGTAGCAGATTAGACTTCAAGAACACATACTTCTAGTTGGGAATTTTCTCACAGCTGTGCTCATTCTACCTAAGTAATTTTGCAAATGCAATGACAAAAGCACACAATCTTGGGATTGAGTAGGATTGTTCATTTTTTTAAGCAATTTTGCAGTTAGAACATAAATAGACTGAACCTGAAGTCATGGCTTGAGTTTGAAATGCACCATATAGATAGGTCAAACTGACTTTACAACGACTGCTTTGAACAGCCAGTAAAGTAACAGTGAAAATGCACAGGATTTGAAAGGCACTGTCTAATTGGAATTATTATTGTTATTGCATATTACATGCAAGAAAAAAAATCCTTATTGCATTCTTCCCTTTACAGCCTTATATGAAGTTTGATTTTAAAATAGCTACTTTGCTTCCAGATGCAGCCAGGTTCTGTTTATACATCCTTCCAATACCATGTGCCGAAAACAATTCTAGCTGGTCAGTGGATGGACTGATTGTCACCAGCAAGGAACAAGTTTAAGCAAGAGTTCTAGATTTCTTTACAAGATGAGTTTGTAATTTGAAAATTAAACACCATGTTAGAGAAGTTCTATAAAATTAAAAACAACTTTCTCTAATCTCTGTGAAAATGTCTGAAGCTGCATATTAACCAATAACCAATCAATGAAATCAACTTCATCGCTCATCTTTCAAAAAGTGAAATCTCTGGTTCCCCATCACGCAGGGTTATCAGTGTGACTTTCCATGTTTAAATGATAGCAATGAACACAGCCTTTTTTCATTTAATTTCTCGTCCTTGTCCTTCTAGCTCTAAACCAGTGATATACCACCTTAAATAGTCCCTATGCCATAGGTTCTCTGTGTTAAATAAGGGATTACTTAAGGTGGTATGCGAGTGGAAAGAAAAAAATTTGAAAACCACTGTTTTAATTGTACCTAATTGACTCGTTATGTGCATGGTTTCATAACTCCAAAGGAAATGGGCCAATGACAATTTTTCTCAAGCAAAATTTTTCAGTAACAATTTGGTCTAGAACAGTGGTTCTCAACTTTCCCTTCCCACTCACTTACTACCTTAAACAATCCCTTACTAATCACAGAGCACCAATGGCATAGGGATTACTATGAGATTATAGTAGATTATAGGGATTATGTGAGTGGAAAGAAAATGATTGAGAACCACTGATCTAAACCTTGTTAAAAAGAACACCAAAGGAGGTTTAAAAAAAATCTTTAATACATCTCAAATTCTCACCAACTTGGTATATCATATTATTAATTGGCAGAAGCCACGAAGGGATGCAGATTCCAGGAAAGCAGCAGATTAGAGCAGGGCACCGGAGGACAGGTAGATCAGGCACCGTCTGAGAGGGGGAAGCGGAGGAGATGACCTGCGGGTATGGTGACCACGGTGGCGGCCCAGGGGGCTCTGCGGCTGAGGGACCAGTGCAAGAGGTGGGCTGCTGGCGACTTGAGGTGAAGAACCTGTGGAAGCTGAGGGGTGATGGAGACTGGCGTCGGGGGACTCGTGGCGGGCTTCATACTGCTGGAGACTGGCTCGAACTGGCTGGAAGGGTACCAGGTATTGGCACCAAGATGAGAGGAGGTGCTGAGCACGCTGAAGGGTTCCTAACGTGTCAGAGGTTCGGATCTGGAGCTCGAGTTGTGGGGGCTACGTAAGCGCTGAAGGCGAATCTACGGACACTAGGTGACTCTCGGGGGACAATCTTTTGCTTCTCTCGCTCTCTGACTGATTAAGTCTGACTGTAAATCTGACTAAGAACTATAAGAGGCACTTAGGCAATTCCTGGAGGTTGCAGCAGGCAAAAAGAAACTTTATGTATAATACAACACTTTTATTACTATGACAATAAATTGAATCTTGAATCTATTATCACTTATATTCATTGTCACTGAATATATATTACTAATCTGATCCAGGATAATTTGATGCACAGAATAAGCTTCAATTTTACAAAGTGTAAAAAAATCAGCATTTTATGAATGGTTTCAGTATTTATGTAAAGAACACAGAGTCCACAGGAATGATAAGAAAAATTCACAATAACCTACACAGATTCTTTTAAAAGTTAACTATTAGTTATGAAGGCGATATCGTATATTTCTGTGTACAAGTTGAGTCTTGAAAGCCTCAAGAATATTTAAAAAAATGGGGGTTGACATATGCCAGATATACTTTTTGCGGCCTTAACTTCAACTCAAAAAGCTGCTCAACACCGATTTGGCATATGTCGGTCCCTGAAAACCAATTTGCCATATATAAGTTGGCGTATAAGATGACCCTTGAAAAGCAAAAAAATAACAACTATAACACATTTTCATGCTACCAATATATTAGAAAAAAATTTTTATTTAAAAAAACACATTTAGAACCCTTCAAAATCACTCTCTCTATCACCGTCAGAAGCTAAGATGGCAGCAAGCACATCCATACTCTCACTGTTTAAACAGTCATCATATGGGTCCCAGTCTATATCTGATGAGGCAGCTTCAGCTTCGTGGTCCACAATGGTTATTGGATTTGATGGCATACCTCTCTCTAGAGAAAATTAGATGTTCAACTACTAAATCGAGTATTAATTTTTTTCTCTCTGTGGTTGCTTTTTCAATTTTTTTCAAAATGTATAGATCAATTATTTTTGGTTTTTATATAAAAAATCCTCCTTTTTTCTATTTCTTGAACAATTAGTATTGAAATTAATAGTTGATGTCTGGCTTTGATAGTATTCACTCATATTGGGGTTGGGTTGGATTTAGAAATTAGATTAGTTATCGATTTTTTTTCCTTTTCCTTTTTTTAATCAATAACATGGATCATGCATTTTTTAAACTGTTATTATCTATAATTTTAATTTATTTGTATTTGAACTTTATATCATATGTATCTTTGTATGTGACATTTTTTCTTAAAAAACAATAAAAAGATTGAAAAAGAAAGAATGATTTTTCACTGAGTATATGCACTAAAATGAACCAAAAAGATGAACATTTTATATATTAAAATTTCAAAAGGGTGGGGGGGGGGCGGGGAAAGAATTGTTTTCCATATATGGATCTGTTTCTTTCAGTTGCCTGGAGATTTGATCTGCATTTTTCGTAGAACGGAGCTATTGTTAATTAGACACAGGCTAATATTCAGAGCTCTTCACAAACTTTATAATCCGCCTCAATGTCCTTGTTTCTAATCAAATCTATTTTCATTATTTCATTTATCTGGATTTTGCCATATACAGCTGAATTTAGAAGGCTCTCATGCAAATTGCAGATAAGAAGCTCACAGACAATTAGAAATCTTAGACTCAATTTCTACTTATTCTTTTGGCATTCTTTAGGCTAAGTAATATGCATCATATTGTTCACTGAATTAGTTATCTTTCTAAATACAGTTGATGTGCAACAGCTACATTCACACCCAACAACTTTTGAGATTATATGCATCATTAAAGCAAAATGTGATATTGATATTTTAGCTTTCATTCCCAGTAAATTAGAGCAGTTAATTGCTAAACAAAATAGAAATATAATTAAATGTATAATTATGTTCAAAGTATTAATTGTTCAATTCAAAATGCAGATGTAAACTATTTATATAAAAAATCTTACCATTTACTTATACAGTCCCAGAATAGTAGAAGTCAATTGAGAGTGCATTGCAGAATGATTCTACACTGAGATTATTAACTGAGAAATATTGCTTCTGAACTTATCATCTTCAATTAAAATTAGTAGGAGAAAATTGGTGGCATATTAACCACACAGATGGAAATCCCATGTTCAACTTTACTTATGCCATCAAAAGCATGTTATTTGTATTAAAGAGTTCAGAAAGGCTGACATGGCTGTTCCAAACTCCAAACTCTAGATCCTGTCTGCTTATAAAATAGGAAATTTAGAGGAGCACCAGTAAATCAGATTAAAGTCACAAGAGCCACTTAGCCTGTCGACTTCATTCCAGCTCCATGTAGAAGTAATTCAGCTAGTCCCTTCTTGTGCTGTCTTCCCATAGACCTGCAAATTCTTTCCTTTGGATAAATTCCATTGTCCTGTCTGGCTGCATCATTTTGTGGCATGATAGCTGGAAAGCATCAGACTGGAAGTCTATACAGAGGGTCATTGACATAGCTGAGAGGATCACTTTCCTCTATAGACAACATTAACCGGGAGCATTGTCTAAATAGGGCTGAAGAAAATATAGAGGACCCTTTTCATCCAGCGCACAGTATTATTAACCCACTATCATCAAGAAGAATGTAGAGGAGCTTCACAATCAGGACTGCCAGACCAGGGAACGGCTCCTTCCCACGGGCTGTGAGACTGATGAATAGTAATTCTGTAATCATGTAAATCATCCCAAATATTTATGTATGTTTATTTTGATTGTTTATGTGATTATTAGGTTCTGAGTATCATGTGTTTTTGTGTGTGCTCCATGGTCTGGAATGACATTGTTCATCGGATGTATACGTACAATCAGATGTAATCAGTTTGACTTGAATTAGACTGCTGCCTTTTGAGTTCCAATTGAATCTGTACCCACTTTTACCCTGGCAATCCCAGACCACAAATTGTTCACAGATCACTTCTGAATCTTCTGCCAATTTCCATGTTTTTAAAATATTCTCTGTTTCTTGGACATCTTTTGTGCCTTCCATGATTTCAAATGGTCTCCTTCACATTTCAAATGGTCTCCATCACATTTCAAATGGTCTCCATCACATTTCAAATGGTCTCCATCACATTTCAAATGGTCTCCATCACATTTCAAATGGTCTGCATCACATTTCAAATGGTCTCCATCACATTTCATATGGTCTCCATCACATTTCAAATGGTCTACATCACATTTCAAATGGTCTCCATCACATTTCAAATGGTCTGCATCACATTTCAAATGGTCTCCACCACATTTCAAATGGTCTGCATCACATTTCAAATGGTCTCCATCACATTTCAAATGGTCTCCATCACATTTCCTCACAACTTCCTTCATCATAAGGAGAGCAACCCCATCTCTTCCAGTTTATTCACACAACTAAAGTCCCTCATCCCTGGATTCAACCTGTTCAAATGATATAATCATATAAAAAACGAATTACAACTGATAAGAAAAGCCAATTATTACTTCCCAAAAAACCAACATAGGCCATAATATATGAATGGAAGTTAAAAAAATGAGCAAATTTATAAAAAGAAAACATTTGGAATAATTTATGAAGCAAAATGAGTGTCAAAATAAAATAGCTATTCCAAACACAATCTAGCCATAGTAAAATAGATTTCTATTGGCCAAAATACCTTTTCTCAACTCTGACCCCACTTCTATCCTATGGATTGGTAAGAATGAGGAAGGTTTTACTGGGTGGGCAATGCACTAAAAGAATATTCTGTTATCGACCAAATTGGAAGATATGGTCAGATCCAGAGGGGAGAAGAGATTAAACAGACTACAATCAGAGGAAGAAGTGAAACGCAAAAGTCTGAAGACGTTGTGATTGTAGTAAAGCCCAGAAAAGTTGGAGAAACTCAGCAAGTCTCGCAGCATCCATAGGAGGTAAAGATATATAACCCATGTTTCTGGCCTGAGCCCTTTTTCAATGTATTTCTGTGTTTTTATTGCATCAGAGAAAGTTGTTTGTAACAGTGAATTGGACTGCTTCAGAGTTATACCAAACAAATATGTGTAGGAGACATGGTTTGTCATTGGAGAGGGATTGATTGAAGACATATTTATAAATAAAATGATGATAATGAAGAGAAATTGAGGAGACCCTGCTTGAAACTTTCCTTAAACATGATGAAGTTTAAGGATGGTCTGAGGAATGCAAACACATGTAGTTACATTACATGTCAATTGTGATTGAAATCTTTCGCAGTACCTGAAGAGTTACATTATGCGAGAGTTTAAGAACAAAAATCAAATAAATCCGTGCTCACCACCTACACTTTCTGCAAAGGAGACTTTACCAGGATTTTGTTGTATGTGCTTTCTTTAATAAGGTAAATCTAGGATAACAAGTTATATTTTGCCTCTATGAAAATTTCTAGTTGCTGTTTGCTAATTGCTAGATGCACATTTTGTGAAGAACTTATGGAGCAGGGTCAGACATTCCAGGCATAGATGGCTCACACTGGCAGAGTTAAATTGTAGATCCCCTATAATCCAATTGTCATAAGCTTCACATTCCTTTGAAGCAAAGCATTCCTAAAATCAAGGAAGACAAAATCTAAAACTTGATTCAAAAGGCATAGAGACATGGTGTTGGAATCGTGGTGGTGATGCCAATGGACATATATATCAATAACTTTTAAAAAAAACCCATTTCAGTGAAAATTTTGGTTAAGAAGGCATTTGGCATGCTGGCCTTCATTGAGTTGGTTATTGTGTATAAAAGTTGCATTCTCAAGATACAACACTTCTGTGTGGCGTGCCCACACTGCGTGCAGTTTGGTTGGATAGCTATAGGAAGGATATCAGTAATTTGGAAGGGGTGCAGCGGAGATTCACCAGGATGCTTCCAGGACTGGAGGGCTTGAATTAAAGGGAGAGATTTTATAGACTGAGTCTTCATCACTGGAGCAGAGGAGGTTGAGAGGTGCCCTTACAGAGGGCACAGATAAAGTGAATTCTCACAATATTTCTCCAAGGGTAGACAATTCTAGAACTTGAAGACACACTGTAGATTTAAGGTGAGATGGGAGAGATTTAAGAGGGAGCTGAAGGAAAACTTTTTCACTCACAGGATAGTTTGTCTCAAGAACAAGTGCCAGGGAAAAGAAAAAGAGGTGGGAACAATTATGACAGTGAAAATACATTTGGACAGATATGTAGATGGGGTGAGCTTAGAAGAATATGGAACAAATACAGGTAAATGGGGCTAGCCCAGAATGCCAGCTTGGTCAGCATGTTCAGGACGGAGATGAGGAAGAAATGCTTTTCCCAGAAGGTGGTGAATCTATGGAATTCACTGCCCATTGAAGCAGTGGAGGCTACTTCAGTGAATATATTTAAGACAAAGTTGAAGAAATTTTTACATAGTAGGGGAATTAAGGGATATGGAGAAAAGACAGGTAGGTGGAGATGAGCCGATCCTGATCTCATTGAATGGCCTACTCTTGCTCCTCTTTCTTATTTGCTATGGGCCGTATGACTCTGTGTCTTGACAACTCTATCCTCTGAGAATATTACCTATGAAGGTATAAAACCAAAAAATGCTGGAAACAGTCAGCAGTTCAGGAGCATCAGCAGAAGGAGAAAAAGAATTTATGAACATTCTATTTCTTCACTGTAGGGTGATGCACCTGACAACAAACAATTCAATTCTGAGGACAGTGACCAAGGTAATTCTGTTATTTACATTGGGTGAGGCCCATTAAGGAAAATAACACCCTTTAAGATCAATGTTCCCTCTAATTTGTAGGAGTCAGTGTGTGCAAAAATCTTTTGTTGTGCAATTTTTTTTCCTGTGACAAAAGTATGTGAACACTGAATGCTTGTGCAAAATGTCTAAAACGATGTTGGCATGTTTCAATATAATACAAGTATGATTAACTTCTTGTTTGACCAACTAACCATAAATCATTCGCTAAGAGATTATTTTCAATCAGTATCATTATTAATTACTTCATTATTTTAGGTAACTAAGCTGTGAGCACATTCATTTCCTTTGTGCGCTGGTTGCAAAACATGTGTGCTCACACACACAGCCACAGCTTAGAGGGAACAGTGTTTAAGATAGGTTTCTTTGCAATATATATTGCAAAGATGGCCTCAGGACTCACACAGCATCAGGTGCATGTTTATACTCCACACTGACCAAGAGTATTGCTTAATGATCTTGATTATTTGATTGGAGAATAGGACAGTATTGCCATCAAGTAGTTCTCAAAATCGAAGGAAGAAATATGTGATGGGTCACAAGTAAGTAAATGTGATATTTGGGAGAATGTTTCCTTTGTTCATTAATCTAGCAAACAGTTCACAACATGGGGGAGGTGAAACTGAAAGTAAGAAAGAGCAGCCCCAATTATTACTGATGTATCTTTTTAAGGACAAAGCTTCTCAGTCAATATTATTCTCTACTTTTAGCAAACTGACTACTGAAATAGTTAACAAATTAACTGTTAATCTTTGCCTGCTCTAGCCAATGCAAATAAATACTCTAAGTATATATGTACTATTTTAACATAGAACATACAATAAAATATGTAGCAAGACACCTAGGACCTATTGCTTGACAGCCATGCACACTTGATCATTAAATATAAAAGGTACACAGGTTCTCTGTTTACATAAATCACAATATTATACCAAATAATTGACAAAAGCAGACTTGCAACCAGATAAATTCATATTCAGCAATAATTCATTTGATTTTGTGCTAATGCAAAATAACCTGCCAATCAATCACAAAACTACTTCAAGTACAGGTCAATATAATTTAGCTTTTAAAATCTGAAATATGCCCAAAATCTGTATTTATATTCCTACATTAGTGGAATGCGTCAACAGCAGTTACAGCAGGGGTTAGATCTGGTGTAAAACCAAGAAGCCTATTCATTTGATTGATGAAGGTCGGCCTCCAAGATCAAGAGAATATAAATAATGGATGTAATTTTAATTATTTAAAGTGTTTTTAAAATATTTTGCTTTTTTCCAACTTTTAAAGTTTCACTTTTTTATTGTTTTGGAATTATTCAGGAGGAGGTGAAATGGGGGTGTAGGTAGTATATGGCTATAAAAGTTTCCTCAGCTGCTTTTTGGATGCGTCTTCTTTAGGCCTGCATGTGAGAGGCTATTTGGCCCAACAAGATCATAACAGGTGTGCAGAAGGGCAATCCATCTAGACACAAGACCTGTACCTCTCCAAAACCTTGCAAATTCTTTCCTTTCACACTTAACCAGTTCCCTTTTAAATACTACAAATGAATTTGCATCCACTACTCCTGCAGAGCTTTTGAATCTTTGGCAAAATTCATATTGTGTTCATTGGTTCTTAATTATTTTACAAATTGAAATAGTTTCTCCGCATTTACTTTGTTTCTATCTTTCCTGATTTTCAATTCATCTCTCCATCAGACCACCTGCAACTTCCTCAATTCCATGAAAATATTTCCACTTTATCATTCCATCACATAACTGGAAAGGCTTTAGCGACCTCTCCTGCATCCTTGAAAATGATTTTTCAGCTTTCTGAATGTGTCACACTTTGAATTGTACGTAATATTTTAGTTGTGGCTGAAAGAGTGTTAGAAAGGTTCATCAAGATTATTTTGCTCTTAATGGTCGTGAGAGATTGGAGAAGTTGTCTGATGGTAGAAGAAGTACATGACAGTAATTGGATTGGTTCCATTAATGGAGGCAGTTGGGGTTGTCAAGATGCTTCAGCAGTGATGGATCAAGAAGATGTAGCTCAGAGAATCTGATTTGGTTTAGGAAAAGCAGATAGTGGTCACGATGGGTGGTGGGAGGGTGCAATTGTGGGTAGGAAGGTGAATCTGAAAGTTGCAAAGGGTGAGGGTTGAGAGTTTTATTGGGCACTTTGTTAAACCGTCATCATCCAAGCTCAGAAGTAATGCTATAAAGGCATTTAACACAACAACAGGGCTCTACTTTCAACTGCAAGGTTTCCCAAAACCCGTACAGAAGAAAGAAGCACAAAAAATTTATTAGCCGTCATTGGCCAGTTAGACATTTGAGTCGATAAATGTTTAATCTCGTATCCTCAAACCATGTCCTTTGGTTCTGGATCACTGCAGCTAGGGAAAACCCTGATAACAGTTTGTACCTGTCAATAAACTCTTCTAAAAGTCAAAGCAACATTTGACTTTTAAACAGCTTACAGCACCAATATATAGCTTTCAGTAACTTGTTTCCAAGGAAGTCAGATTATTTGCATATTAACATTTCTCAATCAATCTCCATTTAAATGATATTCTGTAATGTTATGGTTAAAAAATAATTCACACAATGAAGGTATATTTAAATGA
The DNA here is from genome assembly GCF_036971445.1 of Narcine bancroftii. Classification (NCBI taxonomy): domain Eukaryota; kingdom Metazoa; phylum Chordata; class Chondrichthyes; order Torpediniformes; family Narcinidae; genus Narcine; species Narcine bancroftii. Next base: position 77,813,672 of record NC_091479.1, on the reverse strand, counting down.
CCAACCCTCACCTGCAAATAGATTTCCTCCCCATTTCTGTTTAAATGACAAATTGGTATGTTTCAGATATGTTTGGATTCTGTTCGAGATATTTTACATTTTAACTTCTAATGAAATTTCAACACACTTGTTTACAGATTTGCCAACCAGCAAATATATATATAGCAGCAGCAAGCAATAAGGCGGATCTTTAAATCAAGAAGCAGCTGACAAAAAGAAGAGTGAAAGGATTGAGTTGAGGGGGGGGGGGAAATGGAGATGATATTACATCCATCTGTAGAAGTGCATGAGACAAAACTGGAAGATACTATTTGAAGCAGTAATAGAGAACTTTACTGATCTCCTGACCAACAATATTCTTTACTGATCTCCTGACCAACAATATACTTTACTGATCTCCTGATCAACAATATTCTTTACTGATCTCCTGACCAACAATATTCTTTACTGATCTCCTGACCAACAATATTCTTTACTGACCTCCTGACCAACAATATTCTTTACTGATCTCCTGACCAACAATATTCTTTACTGATCTCCTGACCAACAATATTCTTTACTGATCTCCTGACCAACAATATTCTTTACTGATCTCCTGACCAACAATATTCTTTACTGATCTCCTGACCAACAATATTCTTTACTGATCTCCTGACCAACAATATTCTTTACTGATCTCCTGACCAACAATATTCTTCAAGCAACACTTATTTCATTGATATTTGTGAGAACTTCTTTTGTAAACCATGGCTGGAAAGTACAAAATCATATTGATTACACTAGAAAAGTATTTATCTGCTTTGACAATCCTGTGACTATAAAAAAAGTGAAAATACAATTTTTTTCCTTTGCCCAATCTTCATCTGAGACCCACATATCATTTTCAGACTTTCGAGATCCCAGGCCCTTTCCTAACACAAATTGGACAAGTCTTCAAAGTAAAAGGGATGGTATCTCGCTGTTGGTGCCAATTACTTCATTGTTAAGTTTTGGGATTTTTGAAATCATTGTAAAATCTGTATTTTAATAGCAGTTGATGCACATAAACCTTACAATTAAAATAGAAACGAAGACCCATTTTACATTGTATTTTGAATCACAGCCATGAAATAAACATAAAAAAATCATTTGCAATGATGCATTCATGGTACATTCTTATGTCAGAGTGAAATTAGGTTCAACAATACACACTTTGAACTCCCCTAGTTTGGCTTCAGTCATTTCAGTCAGCTTCATAGCTCTCAAAACTTCTTAATCATTCAACTTAAATAGAAATTTTTAATAGCATAATTAACATTAAATCATGCATCAAATATTTGCTGTTCAGTTTAAACATGGAAGTCAAATAAAACTGCCTCATAATATTTTTATTACTAGGATTCAAACATTTGAATTCTAAATGTATGCCTTTAATTTTTAAGTGCCAAGTCTTCAGCATTCACTTGCTTGAAGGAAAATAAATTTCAGGTCAGTAAAAGTGATCCACACCACCCCAACCCCCCACCCCCAGCATCGATACACAGATGAGTTAAACACCATGTTTTGAATGAAATGGAGTACAACCACACAAAGGATTGCAGTTCACACTTTTGGATGAACATGTGAAAGTGATTGTGAGAAACAAGGAGTCAAAACAAATTCTCACCATTCTGAACAAAATAGCTGCTTAAGTTCATCTGATTGGCTATGCCCATATGCCCTCCTCATCATCCTTTTTGGTTGCAGATGACAAGGCCAACCAATGACAGCATGGAGAATAAATAAAAGTAAGTTAGTACTTGCAGATTACAACTTGATTGTACATTAGAACACAGACACGAAGAGGCGTCTTCTCAGAGATCTCCTTCTGTTTGCTTCGTGCAAAAAATCAGACGGGTTAAAAGACAAACAACGTTCCTTGTTAATGATATCAAATCAGTTTTGTATTTGAGTGACAGGGTTGTGTTTTCAGCAGAAAAATATTACACTTATTTAATGCATGTAACGAGAAGGACTGGCAAAGATGAAAAAGTTTCATGTCATTTTTATTACATTCCTGTCAAATCTTTTTGATATACCAGTACAGGTTGTCCATTAAAGCATTCTTTACCATTGGATTTTAGCATAATAATTCTTTGCAATTTAGCAAAATCCAAAGAAATACAAAAATTAATTATCCAAATTTTCATTGCCAGGAGGTTAACAGGGCAGAGTTGAAATTAATGTTCAGTAACTTCTCTTCCACTCTAATTCAGAATGATTCCAAGAATTTTCAAGTTTCTTCTTCAAAAGAATTGAATGGGATCCAGAGTTGGTCCACAAAGTGAAACATGCTATAATTCTTTTAGTCAGCCAAGAAAGTGCATGCCAGAGATTTTGCTATGTTTCAAGTATCTCTGTTTGTTAACTTTGAATTTTCAGGTGAACACCACTCACAGGCCAGACCCTGTGCTTTTACAATTAAATTTAGCTCCCTAATGCTGATAGAAAAATCTGAACCAATCTGAAAATACAGTAAAGTGCATATGCCCAAAGATACCAAAATATAGATTTGCTCTTGAAAGAATCCAGATATCATGGATGTACTTTGCCATTGACTAGGGATAGGGAATTTCCCTCTCAATAGGTGGCAGGGGTCTACTGGAGGTGAACTAGCTAATTACACTCCATTTATCCAAATATTTCTTTGATTCCTGTTCAATATTACCTTGCCTATTTGACATTGCATTACAGCTAAGTGAGAGAATCATCTGCAGCAGGTTATAGGTTTACTTTTTTCAACAAATTAGACTGCTCATTCTTCACAGAAAGTGATTCATGCAATCTCAAACTACATACAGAGGAGTAAGAATATTATCGTCCCAAGAGAAATAGTAATTTGTTGCTCTTTAGACAGGTAACAAGTTGAATTTCAACATGGCTTACATCATATGCGCACGTTCTTATTGCTACAGGAAATCAATAAACTAGGTAAAATACGTACGTGCTTTGTGACTTTATATATCAAGGAAGATGCAATGACTAACTCGTACAGTACATCTTAGTGTTTCAATTCATTTACATTCGAATCCAGTCCAAAGACTATCAACTCATGGAAACACATGAAGTGGCATCTAAGGTCACCAAGCTTGTGCTGCCTCTTTTGAAAGAGCAGTTGATGTCAGCTCAGCTTGCTGCTTTTTGCCTGCAACACTGTAAGCTCCAATTCCTGATGCGCCGGCCTAACCCCAATTGAAAGTTATTTGTGGAAGAACCTTCTACTCTTTCCTGATAGAGCATTCCACATCCTGAAGATGACATATATCAAATAAATTATATATAACAACATTCTCAATGGGGGCCATAATGCCCCCTGCGGCCACAGCACATTTAAGGGGGGGCCTCAGACTGAAATCATAAAATATTTTTAAGGTTTTTTCTTTGTAGACGGTAGAAGAAACAAACTAAACTTGACTGCTTCACAGGGAAGAAGGCCCATAAACTTAGAGCAGAGTCCTAAGGGAGCCATATCCAAAAACAGGTTGAAATGGTTGATATAGAACATTGTGAAAATGATATCATCTCTTGATTACTTGCTGATGACTTTAAATCTATGACCTCTGATCATTAATCCACTCACTCAGGGAATGTCTCTCTATTCTTGTCAAAACCTCTAATTATTTTGAAAACATCCATAGATGATCTTTTAATTACTTTTCCTAAGGAGAATAATCTTATTTTATCCCTACATTGTATCCAAAGCCAATCATTTTAATAAAATCTTGGTAAACCTCCTTTATTTCTGTAGTCTGAATAGCAGTCTTGTTTAAGTCTGTGCACTCAACCCCAAAGTCTGCAGGCTTTCTTGATTAACTACTTGTACAGCCCATAACTTATGAAGCTCTCGCACAGTCTTAATTTTTATATTCTTTTCTCTATTTATATAGTAGGTCAAGAAACCCATGTTCATTGTACGTTACTAGTTTTTGTAGTATCTTTAAGGGTGTGTACAGATGGACTCCAGCTTCTCAGATCAGCTACTGTGAGATCTTTACGCATCATTTTTTTCAAAGTATATCTCACATTTTCCCACATTGAATGTAATTTTCCACACGTCGGCTCATTTTACCATTCTGTTCATGCTATCCCCAAACCTTCACTGATAGACAGTACTTTAGCATGTCTGTATCAAAAGGTTTATCATTTGCAAACATTAAATTGTAGACTCAAACTACCAGAGTTAAAATAGAAAAAGTCATGGTTCCAGAACACCCACTGCAATACACTCCCCGTTTGAAAAAAATCCATCTTCCTCCCTTTTCTGTCATGAAGCCAAGCTTATAATCATAATGCATATTTCCTTTTAATCCTGTGGGCTTCCATCTTCTTATTGCTTACTATATGGAACTTTGCTGAATGCCTTCCTAAGGCCTTTGGGGTTAAACTGGATAGGACTGGAAACATGTGTGCTTATTTGGCCCAGAGCATGAGATGCATAAAGTTTGTATCACAATATATTAATTTCATTTATGCGATTAATCAATGTTAACAGCACTATACTGGCTTCGGCACAATTCTGTTGAAACCAATTATGTGCAGATAGCACAAGATGAAGCATAATTAGAGCTGACCAAAATAGTCTTTACACATCTTAAGAGGAGTCACTTTGCAGAATTGAGATTTGTCAAAAGATATGGTAGTAGTGAGTGTAAGCACCCCGATTTGCAGAATCTAGCTCTGAAGATCTCAGTCAGTGAGGTGGAAAGAAGGCCAGATGTACTCTTTCCAAAGGGGCCAGGAAGTCACCCAGGTACATAGTCAAGTGTCCATGGGAGGATCAAGTTTAATCCAAAAAATCCATTAAGGAGATGGATGCTGAAACGACAACAATTTCAAAACCTGTAGATCCAGACATAATGTTACATCTAAGATGACATTCCATTTTTACTATAATACACAAAGGTTTTCTATGTTTACAATAACTCAAGCTATTGGATATATGTTGTCAGAAATTCAAGTTAACACTGCTGAAAGAAACTTTCATGTTACACTAGCAATTATTAGGATTGTTGAGTAATTGGAATGGGAGAAATACAGAGACTCATCCTCTCCCTAACCAGTGGTCAAGATGACAGCTAACATGATCTCATCACTGCAATTCCATTAGTGTCCTGTTCAGAGTCATCCTTAAATTCTTCTGCAGCTCTCTCACTGCATGTCAACTGTCATGCTACAGGAATGGGGGAAACTCCGATAAAAGAACTTAGATAGCTACATGTTTGATAGGTAACAAGTGCATGCACAAAGATATAGTGCCCTCCATAATGTTTGGGACAAAGATACTTTTTTTCCTTTATTTGCCTGCGCTCCACAGTTTTAAATTTGTAATCAAACAATTCTCATGAGATTAAATGGAACATTCCAGATATTATTCAAGATAATATGACTACGTAGAATTAACTTTTTATACATAGTTCTCACATTTTAGGGCACCATAATGTTTGGCATCACAGGTGTTTGTGATTACTCAGGTATGTTTAATTGCATTATTGGTGCAGGTATAAGAGAGCTAGGCTTGCTTCTAAGCTATGATCACCAGTCTGTAATTGCCATTTTTCAACATGAGCACCAGAATTGTGCCAATGAAAGTCAAAGAAGCCATTATGAGGCCGAAAAACAGTAAGAGACATTGTCCAAACCTAAGGATTATCAAATTCAACAGTTTGAAACATTATTAAGAAGAAAGAGCACATTGATGAGCTCAGCAATTGCAAAGGGACTAGAAGAATTCTAGATGACAGAAGAATTCTCATCATAATGAAGAAACATCCCCAAATGCCTGTCCAACAGATCAGAAATGGTCTTCAGGAGGCAGGTGTAGATGTGTCAATGACAACTGATAATAGAAGACCTAATGAACAAAATGTAGAGGCTACACTGCAAGATACAAACCGCGAGTTGGCCTCTGAAACAGGATGGCCAACAGGATTACAGTTTGCCAAGTACAGCACAACTTCGATGAACCAAAATCAGGTTGTCCAAATTTTTGGACCTGGAAGTAACATCTGTTTAGCTCTGAAATGTTTTTTTGGATAGTTGAGGATTTCAGAAATCCTAATTATCCTAATTTATCTCAAAAATGTTGCTTCTGAAAAATTTTGGATAAATGATGATATCCAAACAATCAGAAATCCTATTATCCAAAATTTTTTCAGAGCCAAACCGATGTCACAGTTGAAAAGATTTTGGAATTTTGGAAAAACCTCTGTGTAGAATTTCAAGTTTTTGTGTTGGATTTTTCTTATTTTGTTCAGGTTGTTTTTGGTGAAAATTAAACTTTATTTCATGCTTAAAATGCCTTCCCTTGTTGTTTGTTGTTGTTTAAACAATGTTACAAATGATTTGCTTTTGCTACTGGGCTGTTGCTGCTGGACTAGTTATCCAAAAATATCATTTATCCAAAATAGGCCCAGTCCCGTCCATTCTGGATAATCGGAATTATACTGTAGTATTTAAAAGAACAGACAGAATTCTGGAAAGAACGTCTTGTGGACAGATTTATCCACAATTTTATAGAGACTAAGATGAACCTATAACAGAGTGATGGCAAGAGCAAAGCGTGCAAGCATAAAGGAACTGCTCAAGATCCAAAACATACCACCTCATCTGAGAAACATGGTGGTGGGGGTGTTATGGCCTGGGCATGTATGGCTGCCGCAGGTACTGGTGCACTTATCTTCATTGATAATGTAACCGCTGATGACAATAGCAAAATTAATTCTGAGGTGTATAGAAACATCTTATCTGCTCAAGTTCAAGTAAACACCTCCAAACTCGTTAGATGGAGCTTCAGCCTACAACAAGAAAATGATCCCAAACTGTGGTGTGGCCTACTGCAGGAGGCAACCTCTGTTCCAGCAGGAGAGTAAGCGGACAGGACAACACCTGGCCGGCTGTCAATCAGCTGGCCTGAAGGGATCAAGCGCCATCCGGTCGGGTGTCAATCACCCTCCGGGATATAAACCTGCGCCGGCCTCCCGAGGCCTCACTCAGAGTTACTGCAGCTACAGTCAGCCTGGCTCTGTGGACGTCTTTGTGGATTAAAGCTTGTTGTACAGTCTTTATCTTTGTGTGTGTCTGATTCTGGCTAACAGTGCACCACAATTTAATCCACAAAATTTTCCCACGGTGGCTTTGGAAAAACTCCTGTGTGCAGGGAGCCTCGAGGTCGACCCATGCCACCCGGAAGCCCAGACACGCTTCGAGATCTGGCAGCACACAGTCGAGGCAATCATCGAGGCACACGAGGGTGACATCCTGGACTCTGATCGGAAAAGGTTGGACCTACTCCAGTCAAAGCTGGGTCCCTGCGCCTTCCAGGTAACCAAAGGCTGCTCCACGTACAAGAGTGCAATGGACACTCTCGAGAACTTGTACAAGCCCCCCATGAATGTGGTCTGTGCAACACCCGAGCCCAGCAACCCGGGGAGACGGCTGAGTCTTACCTGGGACACTTGCGAAAGTTGGCCCGAACGTGTCTGGCTGAACCCAGGGTAGGTGTATAGGAGGTCGAGAGGATGATGTGCAACGCCTTCATCCGAGGGCTACGCTCGAGAGCCATCCGGCAGAAGCTGCTGGAAGACAACATCTATGCCCTAACCAGGACTGTGGAAGTGGTCCAAACCTTGGAAGCAGCAGCCCTGCACGTCGAAGCCTTCGATTCCAGGTTCCCCCAGGCTCCCTCATGGCCCTCTCACACTGCAGCTGCAGCTCCAGGCCGAGCTGGGGAGAAGAAAATTGCTGCAGCAGGTGCCCAGCGCCCCTGTAAGCACTGTGGGTCCTGGTATGGTCAGATCGACAATTGTGCCAAAACTGCCCAGCGAGGAACCAGTATTGTTCCCGATGCAGCAAGAAAGGCCACTTTGCCAAAGTGTGCGTCTATAAACATGCCGGCAGCTCAGCGACCCTATATGATCTCCCCACCTCCCCTGTGGACCCCCCCACGTGCGTGTGCCAGGCGGTGCAATTGTCCCCGTGATGACTTCCCCGACTTCGACCGCGCAACATCCAGCCCCGCCAGCGACCGTCACATCGTGTGCCCTGAGCATCTGCACCAGCCCTCGCCCTCGCCGGCAGAGCTCACTGAGAACTACAACGACGTCACTTCTGGCTCATGGTGTGATGTCACTTCCGGCTGATGTAACGACATCACTGCCACTGGCAGTGATGATGTCACTTCCCCCGGCACAGCGGACATGGCTGGGGAAGGAGGCCAGCCACGCAGCGCCCCCCATGTGTTACCACCATCTTGGGCCAGGCAGCTCCCGACATGGAGGGACCTGACCATGTTGAGCATGACGTTGTCAACATGGGCGATGACCAAGCCACCCGACTGACGCTCCCCATGCCTCCGGGTGCCATCAGCTGCCACATGCCGCACCCAGCGACCAACGGCAATGTGGTCAAAATAGGCGATGACCAGGCTGCCCTACCGACGCTCCCCTCCGAAGGCTAATGGCTACCGCAGGCTGCACCTCATGATCGATGTCCACGTGGTCAACACGGGCGATGTCCAGGTTGCCCTATCGATGCTCCCTATCCCTCCGACTCCGACTCCGAGATGGTCCTGTCCGCCACGACGCTGACCAGGGACATCCCCCACGATCTCGGGCGCTCGATGATGGACATGCGAGTCAACGGGCAGGTAACAAAGTGCCTGTTGGACAGTGGCAGCACCGAGAGCTTCATTCACCTGAGAGTGGCCCACTTCCTAAGGTTAAAGGTCCACCCCACCACCAGCTCAATCGCCCTCGCCGCCAAGGATAAGACTGTTGGTACCCTTGGGCGCTGGTCGGTCGATATAACGGTGGGAGGGGAGACTTACACAGGATTCAGGCTCCTGGTCATGTCAAAACTCTGGGCACCACTCCTCCTGGGTCTGGATTTCCAGTGCCACCTGCAGAGTGTCACCCTTGCCTTCAGGGGAGCACCCAACCTCCATTCACATTGTACAGCACGCCAACCTACCAGCCCCGGCCAACCTGTGGCCTCTCCACACTGCGCATCACCCCACCGGCGCTCTTTCCACATCTTGCGCTAGGCTGCAAGCCAATCGCTGCCAGAAGTAGGCGCTATTGCGCTGCAGACAGGGACTTCATCAAGGCAGAGGTGTGGCGACTCCTGGCGGAAGGCGTTATAGAGCCCAGTAACACCTCTCGGAGAGCCCAAGTCCTGGTGGACAAAGGGGGAAGTAAGCCAAGGATGGTCGTGGATTATAGCCAGACCATTAATCAGTACACCCAGCTGGCTGCCTACCCCCTGCCGAGGATCGCCAACATGGTCAATGAGATAGCCTGCTACCGGGTTTTCTCCACGATTGACCTGAAGTTGGCATTTCACCAAATCCCTATCTTCCCGAAGGACAAATCCTACACTGCCTTTGAGGCGAATGAGCGCCTGTACCAGTTCCGCTGGGTTTCTTTTGGGGTCACGAAGGGTCTCCGTCTTCCAGTGGGAGATGGATCGCATGGTAGACTGGCACAAGCTGAAGGCAACATTCCCATATCTGGATAACGTCACTATCTGTGGCCATGATTAGCAGGACCATGATGCTAACCTGGAAAAATTCCTCCAGGCGGCCGTGGAGCTGAACCTCACTTACAACAAGGAGAAGTGTGTGTTCAGCACCACCCGCCTCGCCATCCTGGGGTATATCGTGGCCCATGGAGACGTCGGCCCAGATCCGGAAAGGATTCACCCATTAATGGAGTTACCCCTTCCTCCCCACGCTAAAGGCCCTCCCCAGGTGCCTGGGCCTATTCTCTTATTACTTGCAGTGGGTCCCTCGCTTCTCGGACAAGATCTGCCTTTTGGTCCAAGCCACATCTTTTCCCCTCCCACCCGCATCAGGCGAAACATCGCAGACGCCACGATGCAGGCTGTGGATGAGGACTTCCTCTTCTTTTTTTTAAAAATTTTTTATTTTTCACACCATAAACCACATTAACCATGATACATACTTTTTCCTTTTCAAATATATACAGTGCCATTTTCTCCCCACCCCCCCTCCCATCCCAACCTCCCTACCTCCCCCTCCCGTCCATTTAAAGTAGAAAATCTAGGATACACTAAACCAGTCAAACAATGTTGTCATTCAATAAAAATAAACAAGAAATTCCACTGAGTCAATTCTTTTCATTTCCTTCTCCTTTCGTTAATTTAGGTAGTGAATGTTCCCGGTAGGTTTTCGCTATTGTGTTTCATGTAAGGCTCCCATATTTGTTCAAATATTTCAATATTATTTCTTAAACTATATGTTATTTTTTCTAATGGAATACATTTATTCATTTCTATATACCATTGTTGTATTTTCAAATTATCTTCCGATTTCCAGGTTGACATAATACATTTTTTTGCTACGGCTAGAGCTATCTTAACAAATCTTTTTTGTGCATCCTCCAAATCAGTTCCAAATTCTTTGTTTTTTATGTTACTTAGGAGGAAGATCTCTGGATTATTTGGATTATTGTTTTCTGTAATTTTATTTAATATTTGGGTTAGATCTTCCCAAAATTTTTCTACTTTCTCACATGTCCAGATTGCATGAATTGTTGTTCCCATTTCTTTTTTACATCGAAAACATCTATCAGATACTGTTGGATCCCATTTATTTAACTTTTGAGGTGTAATGTATGGCCTGTGTATCCAGTTATATTTTATCATACGTAACCTCGTATTTATTGTATTTCTCATCGTTCCAGAACATAACTACTCCCATGTTTCCTTTTTTATCTTTATATTTAAATCTTGTTCCCATTTTTGTTTAGTTTTACCATTTGTTTCCTCATTCTCCTTTTCTTGCAGTTTAATATACATATTTGTTATAAATCTTTTGATTATCATTGTATCTGTAATCACATATTCAAAGTTACTTCCCTCTGGTAAACTCAGACTGCTTCCTAATTTGTCCTTCAAGTAGGATCTCAATTGGTAATATGCCAGCACTGTATCTTGAGTTATATTGTATTTATCTTTCATTTGTTCAAAGGATAATAATCTATTTCCTAAAAAACAATTTTCTATTATTTTGATCCCTTTTTTCTCCCATTCTCTAAAGGAAAGGTTATCTATTGTAAAAGGGAGTAACTTATTTTGCGTCAATATTAGTTTTGGTCATTGATAATTTGTTTTATTTTTTTCTACATGAATCTTCTTCCAAATATTGAGTAGATGATGTAATACTGGAGAACTTCTATGTTGTACCAATTTTCTCTGTCAGGTGTATTGGCAATGCCTGAAATAGGTATAATATCCTTGGAAAAATGTTCATTTTAATACAGTTTATCCTTCCTATTAGTGTTAGTGGTAAATCTTTCCAATGCTCTAAATCGTCCTGTAATTTTTTCATTAGTGGATAATAATTGAGTTTATATAGTTGGCCAAGATTTTTATTTATTTGTATACCTAGATATCTTATTGCTTGCATTTGCCATCTGAATGGTGATTCCTTCTTAAAATTTGAGAAATCCGCATTATTCATAGGCATTGCTTCACTTTTATTTACGTTAATCTTGTAACCCGACACTTCTCCATATTCCTTCAATTTCTTATATAATTCTTTTATTGATAGTTCTGGTTCTGTTAAGTATACTATAACATCATCCGCAAATAAACTGATTTTATATTCCTTGTCTTTTATTTTTATCCCTTTTATATTATTTTCTGTTCTTATCAATTCTGCTAGTGGTTCTATAGCTAACGTGAATAATAAAGGTGATAGTGGGCATCCCTGCCGTGTTGACCTGCTTAAGTTAAATTGCTTTGATACATATCCATTTACTGTCACTTTCGCCAATGGTCCCTTATATAATGCTTTAATCCAATTAATATACTTCTCTGGTAAACTGAATTTTTGCAATACTTTGAATAAATAATTCCATTCTACTCTGTCAAAGGCCTTCTCTGCGTCTAAAGCAACTGCTACTGTTGGCGCTTTACTCCCTTCTACTGCATGGATTAAGTTAATAAATTTACAAATATTGTCTGTTGTGCGTCTTTTTTTAATAAATCCAGTTTGGTCTAGATTTACCATTTTCGGTACATACTCTGCTAATCTGTTTGCTAATAGTTTAGCTATTATCTTATAATCTGTGTTAAGTAAAGATATTGGTCTATATGGCGCTGGTGCGAGTGGATCTTTCCCTTGCTTTAGTATTACTGTAATTATTGCTGTTTTACATGAATCTGGTAAGCTTTGTGTTTTATCAATCTGGTTGATTACTTCCAGGAGGGGAGGAATTAATAAATCTTTAAATGTTTTATAGAATTCTATTGGGAATCCATCCTCTCCTGGTGTTTTATTATTTGGTAATTTTTTTTATTATCTCTTGTATTTCTACTATTCCAAATGGTTCTGTTAATTTATTTTGTTCCTCTATTTGTAGTTTTGGTAGTTCAATTTTAGTTAGAAATTCATCTATTTTCCCTTCTTTCCCTTCGTTTTCAGTTTGGTATAATTGTTCATAGAATTCTCTAAAGTTTTCCTTGATCTCCTTTGGATTATATGTGATTTGTTTGTCTTTTTTCCTTGATGCCAATACCATTTTCTTAGCTTGTTCTGTCTTAAGCTGCCATGCTAGAATTTTGTGCGTTTTTTCCCCTAGTTCATAATATTTCTGTTTTGTCTTCATTATATTCTTCTCCACCTGATATGGTTGTAGTGTTTCATATTTTATTTTTTTATCTGCCAATTCTCTTCTTTTAGTTGTATCTTCCTTCATTGCTAATTCTTTTTCTATATTTACTATTTCCCTTTCCAACTGCTCTATTTCCTGATTATAGTCCTTCTTCATCTTGGTTACATAACTTATTATTTGCCCTCTAATGAACGCTTTCATTGCATCCCATAGTATAAACTTATCTTTCACTGATTCCGTGTTTATTTCAAAATACATTTAAATTTGTCTTTCAATTAATTCTCTAAAATCTTGCCTTTTGAGTAACATGGAGTTTAATCTCCATCTATACATTATTGTCAATATTAAGGGTGAATGGTCCGATAATATTCCAGCTTTATATTCTGTTTTTCTTACTCTATCTTGCATACGAGCTGATAACAAAAATAGGTCTATTCTTGAGTATGTTTTATGTCTAGCCAAGTAATATGAATATTCCTTTTCCTTTGGGTGTTGTTTCCTCCATATATCCAAAAGTTGCATTTCTTCCATTGATTTAATTATAAATTTGGTTACTTTGTTCTTTCTGTTAATTTTTTTCCCAGTTTTGTCCATATTTGAATCCAAATTCAGGTTAAAATCCCCTCCTATTAATATGTTCCCTTGCGTATCTGCTATCTTCAAAAAAATATCTTGCATAAACTTTTGATCTTCTTCGTTAGGTGAATATACATTGAGTAGATTCCAAAACTCCGAATATATCTGACATTTTATCATTACATATCTCCCTGCTGGATCTATTATTTCCTCTTCTATTTTAATTGGCACATTTTTACTAATTAATATAGCTACTCCTCTTGCTTTTGAATTATACGACGCTGCTGTTACGTGCCCTACCCAATCTCTCTTTAATTTCTTGTGCTCCAATTCAGTTAAATGTGTTTCTTGCACAAATGCTATATCAATTTTTTCTTTTTTCAGTAAATTTAGCAGTTTCTTCCTTTTAATTTGGTTATGTATTCCGTTAATATTTAAAGTCATATAGTTCAGCGTAGCCATTTTATACTTTGTTTATCTTCCCTTTCCGTTTCTCTATCATTACCTTTCCTTCTTATCCATTTCTGCTTTCTTGTTTTGAACACTTTATAAGACAACATTTCTAAAACATCAAACATTTTCCCTATTCTCCTATTTAAAACTTCTTTAACGCCAATCTCCCCTCCCCCTCCTGAGTTGCCCTTTATCCCTTGTCGGACAACCACATCTTCCCTCTCCATTTGGATTTGCGAATTCACTCGCAAACGTCAGCTGATTTTGCAGTGACCATAACTCCTCCCCACCCAGCCCCCCCCAGAAAAGATTTCAATTTTCATATGTAACAAAGGTCACTCTTTTAATTCCCTCCTTATTCCCTCTATTCCATTTCCCTCCCTTATTAATTCTTGTCTATACTCTATATATTTTCCTCTAAATACGGATACATTCATGTATGCACACTATATATATATATATATATATATATATACACACACATATACCCCTTTACACACATACATATAGATCGTGGTCATTTTTACTCTTATTACATGTCTTCATCTCTCTGCTTGTTTTGTAGTTGTTCTGCAAATTTCCTTGCTTCCTCTGGATCCGAGAATAGTCTGTTTTGTTGCCCTGGAATAATTATTTTAAGTACCGCTGGGTACCTTAACATAAATTTATATCCTTTTTTCCATAAGATCGTTTTCGCTGTATTGAACTCCTTTCTCTTCTTCAGGAGTTCAAAACTTATGTCTGGATAGAAAAAAATTTTTTGACCTTTATATTCCAGTGGCTTTTTGTCCACTCTTACTTTCTTAATTGCTTTCTCCATTATATTTTCTCTTGTTGTATATCTTAAGAATTTTACTAAAATTGATCTTGGTTTTTGCTGCGGTTGTGGTTTCGGGGCTAATGTTCTATGTGCCCTCTCTATTTCCATTTCTTCCTGTAATTCTGGTCTTCCCAGGACCCTGGGGATCCAATCTTTTATAAATTCTCTCATATTCTTGCCTTCTTCATTTTCCTTAAGGCCCACTATCTTTATATTATTTCTTCTATTATAGTTTTCTATCATATCTATCTTCTGAGATACCAGCTCCTGTGCCTCTTTAGCTTTTTTATTAGATTCATCTAATTTCTCTTTTAAGTCTTTTACTTCCATATCGACAAATGTTTCTCGTTTTTCCATATTTTCCACTCTTTTTGACAATTCTGATATGGCCACTTCCATTTTCTTCATTCTTTCTTCTGCATTCTTAATTCTTCTTTTTATCGCATCAAATTCTTGTAATTGCCATTCTTTCACTGATTCCATATATTCTTTAAAAAAAGCTACATCCATTGTCTTGCTTTTCTCTTCTTCTTCCACTTCTTTCTGTTCTTCTTCTTCTTCCTCCTCTGGGTTGACCATCTGTTGTTTCCTTGTTTACCTTTTACCCTCTTCTTTCTTGTTGTCGTTATTGTCTGTGTTCTGCACCTGCTGCTGTGCTGCAGGTGTCTCTCTCAGCTGTGGAGATCGACTCCGCAGCTGTTCCCCCCTCCCGTCAGTGTGTTTTTTTTCATGCGAGCCATTTTTGTAGTCCCGAGCCCGGGACCTCCACTGACCTGTGGGAGAGGGCCTCTCTCTCCGCGGCGGGCCTCTTCGGACAGGTAAGGCCTTCACCTTCTTCTTCCGACGTCTTTCCTTCTTCTTTTCTTCCCGTTGTTTTTGGTTTTTCTTTCTTCGCTGCCATTTTCTTCACACTTTTACTTTCACTTTGTTTTGGTTTTCAAGTTTGTGCCTTTGCTTTTTCTCTATCTTTTTTTAACTTTTCTGGAGAGGGCTGGAGTTCCCCTACCGGCCACTACTCCATCACGTGACTCCCCAGGACTTCCTCTTCCAGGTGGAGAGCGATGCCTCCGAGCTGGCCCTCGCTGCTACCCTCAACCAAGGGGAAGTGGGGGGGCTGGCAGCAGGGGTGTGCGTGGCTGGTGTGGTGCCGCGCGGAGTGGTAGCCAGGGGGGCTGGGGTCGACGTATGCAGGTCGTATTGGATGGGTGGGGGAGCGGGTTCATCTCCTAAGGCTGAAGCGGGCCCGTGATGGTCAAGGAGGTCCTGCGTGCCCCATAGCTGCCTGGGGACGGGGATGTATGTCCAGTAAGCGTCGTCCTTGGTTGGAGGGTGGCGTGGTGTGGTGGGTGCTCCTGCTGGTGCCAGGTCCCTGGTTGGGACGGTGTCCTCCCTGCCACTGCTGAACCTAACGTAAGCATAGCTATGGTTTGCATGAAGGAGGAAAACCAGCTCTACCAGGCTCCAGCCTGGTGTGTCCGTACATGCTTACGCAGAAGCACCGGTCCCGGGGACATGATGCCGGTAGAGGACCCATGATTCGGAGCCGAACAGGAGTATGGGTATGACAACGGCTCTGTACACGCTGATCTTTGTGTGTTTCTTCAGGTTATTGTTTTTCCAGACTCTTTTGTGTAGTCTTCCAAAGGCGCTATTTGCCTTGGCGAGACTGTTGTCTATCTCTTTGTCGATCCTTGCATCAGATGAAATAGTGCAATCAAGGTAGGTAAACTGGTTGACCGTTTTGAGTTCTGTGTGCCTGATGGAGATGTGGGGGGGCTGGTGGTCATGGAGGGGGGCTGGCTGATGGAGGACCTCAGTTTTCTTCAGGCTGACATCCAGGCCAAACATTTTGGCAGTTTCCGCAAAACAGGACGTCATGCGCTGGGGAGCTGGCTCTGAATGGGCAACTAAAGCGGCATCGTCTGCAAAGAGTAGTTCACGGACAAGTTGCTCTTGTGTCATGGTGTGAGCTTGCAGGCGCCTCAGATTGAAGAGACTGCCATCCGTGCAGTACCGGATGTAAACAGCGTCTTCATTGTTGAGGTCTTTCATGGCTTGTTTCAGCATCATGCTGAAAAAGATAGTAAATAGGGTTGGTGTGAGGACGCAGCCTTGCTTCACACCGTTGTCAATGGAGAATGGTTCGGAGAGCTCATTGCTGTATCTGACCCGACCTTGTTGGTTTTCGTGCAGTTGGATAACCATGTTGAGGATGTTGACATGGTCAAACCAAAATGTATACAAATAACGTTTAATATGATGTGGAATGCTCACTTTTATGTTAATTGTAATTGTTTGATTACAAATAATGTCCCAAACATTATGGAGGGAACTGTATTTAAGATTCCTTATTACTGGATAAATATGATTTGGAATATTTCCTTTGTTTCAAAGGAAAGATGAGTAACCTGGAGATAGTGGAGCTTGAATACACAAGCTGATATCATCCTTTCAGGAGGTTTTGCCGATTGTTTTCATATAATTAATAAAGTGAGAGCAATATGACAGGAGAGGATATACACCTTTGGTTTCCTATATCTTGAAAACAAAATCTTGAAATCACTGTCATACCAGATAAGAAAAAGCAGTATGGAGGAAAATATGTGTGGACAGGTTTGGAATTGAGGAGTATGGTGACATGCAGCTCTAACTTATTCATAAAATACGCCCTTTCTACTCGTTCCTCCCGAATCAACCCATTCACATTTTGAAAAATTAAGATAAAGTGTAATGGATTTAATTTAGAGCTGGATAATTTTGGTCATTTTGGATGTCCAACACTGTCACTCTTTGTACATACCTCCAGACAATGTGAATATAGCTTAACAAAGCATGAATATTTTGTAGGTAATTATTTCAAAGAGAACATATGTAGCTTCATTCCTACAACACTGGACACTAAGTAATTAAAGTTAAATTGGATATTGTACATTTGGATAAAATAAAGCATTGCTGGAAAACTGCTCTGAGAATAATTATGACATTAGTTTTCTTTCAATGAAATTAACAATCGTTTTTCTGCCGTTTTGAAATGAGAAAATTATTTTAAAGACGTATTCAGGTATCACACATTTTAATGCTCATGGCATGCTTCAGAGGTAATTTTACAAGTGTATAGGCTCAATGGAAATGATGCCTTTGTAAAGCTTTGCAGCTTGTAACCACACAAGTGAATTGTGTCTAAGCTTGTTGCGAAAACAGCAATATATTTGTATTACTTCCAAAAGGAATATAAACTTGTGTGGACATAATTTTGTTTACAAGAAACAATAATTTATTAAATTAAAATATAGAGATTAAGGAAGTAAAAGTAATAATTGTGAATTTCACAATATCACCTCTAATAATTGATTTTAGTTTTTGTATCCTCTTGTTAATGCTTTGATTTACACTTATATGTTCCAAATACTTGTCTACTTCTTTACAAAATTGTTTTCTATTCTGGCACCTACTTGTGATAACACATTCCAAGTTTATAGCCTTTGAGTGATGCATATTTGCTGCCTTTAAACAACTCAACTAAGGATGTAAGCTTAGATTCTTTGTCCTCAAAAATTTTATAAACTTATATTACTTTGACCATCTCTTCTATAAATATGCTACATAATTACTTCCAAAGAAGCTAGAATTTGTTATGTTGTTATGACAATAAGCTTTTCAAGACATAAAAATTCTAACACTGTTTAGGTTGATAATTGTTCCACATTATATCAAAACTTAAGAGAATGGAACAAATGTGATTTTTTTTCCCTCAACTATTTCCACTTTTCTTTAAACACTGCACTACAATTACAGATAATTATAATCATGAAGAACAATAGGTGAGAACTTTAGGGAAATCTGTGGAAAAGCAAGTTATAAGTACAAGTTTGTTTGTAATGTATCCTGTCCTTCAGCCATTCAGATAATTGCATCTTGACTCCATTGTTGCTAATTATTGGACAGTGGCTTGTTCATGTCCAAGTGGAGGGGAAACTTTATTACAAAATTGGATTGTTTTCTCTGGAACATTGGAGACTGGGGTGGGGGTTGGGGGAGACCTAACAGAAAGGTTTAGAAAATTGGAAGACATTGATAGGAAACAGTCAAAATCTTTTATCCTGGGAAAAAAAGCAATCACAAATAAGAGGACACGTGTTTAAGGTGAGATCTGCAAAGTTTAAAGGAGATGTGCAGGGCATTTTTTAATTACATAGAGTGGTAAGTGTCTGGATCAGGCTGCCAGGGGTAGTGGTGGAAGCAGATTCAATGGTAGCATTTATGAAGCTTTTAGAATCTAGATAGACACATGAATATTCAGGGAACTGAAATAAGTATCATTTCTAAGCAGCAGTTTTAGTTTAATTTGTCATCATGTTTGATGCAGATGTTGTGGAACAAAGAGACTGTTCCTGTGTTGTATAATTCTATGATGCTCATATAGACTAACACATAGTTTGAAACTGGATTCAGGCAATGTAAAGCCAAGCCACTTTATATGAAAGTAAAATTGTTAGATAGTAATAATTAATTTTTAAACAATTAGCAGAAGCCAAAATCTTTAACAAAGTGAGTAATTAAGTAAAAAGATGGCATGATTTTAAAAATAAATCAAGCCATTACTAGATTCTGGATTTAAAAAAAATTAAAAATCAAATATAGGATTGATTCAAAGTACAAAGCAAAATCAATTACTATTTGGACAGGAAAAGAGACATATTGGGAGCATAGATTAAGTAACTCAGAATTCATTTTACCCAAGGCAATTGGGCTATTAATTTTTTTCAATTAGATTTTTAACCAGCTGAGACACTCTTTACAATACTTTTCCTTTATGTTCTACTTTCTCCATTCTATTACGTTTTATAAAAATCAGTATGTCATCATTTTATTACATTTAAAAGAGCAATATTTATCATTATGGGGACCAATTTACCCAGTCCTCTTGCCACAAAAAAATGGAACAGAAATATTTTACATACATTCTTAGATCTACAGGGAAAATAATTATTTTAGGTTTAAAATAACTATAATTTCAAATTTTGAAATATTCTGCATTTCCTTTTTTGGTAGATTATCAATTTCATAGCCAATTGACAATCACTAGTTAATGTCAATCCATCAGCAACAAAAATCTGTCAAAGAATGTTTAGAATACTATCACACAAGGAATCTCCAGCAATGATGGAAGAGAAGATGAAAAGCAATATCAGAGAATCATGATTAATTAACTCCAGTTTTAGGCCTTAAAAGTTTCTAGATTGGGGGACAATATTAAAAATGAAGGAGGCGAGCAGGTCTATAATTTGAAGACAGAAAAAAATAATGAGTTAGGGCATCACGAAGTGTCATGTTTTGATTTCAACCTGATGAGAGGGGAAAAAAAGTGTAATGGATTTAATTTAGAGCTGGATAATTTTAGTCATTTTGGATGTCCAACACTGTCACATGAAATTGATATCTACAACTGACTAAGTGACCCTTGGTTATCTGGACTATGCTCACATACAAAAATGTGGAATTCAGATATTCAGTTATCAAAGACATGTCTTCAAAAATGGAAGCCTGCCTTGCTCAAAAGACTTTGAACAAGGTAACACAGGAAAGGGAGCATGAGATAACAAACATAGTTGGATAAGCATTGAGAAAGCAGAAAATGTGCTTCATACACCCTTTACCATTCCCACATGTGATCCCAGGAATCAGTTGAATTGTTGCTCCATTCTCTGTCACGCTACATGGAAAGGCAGGATTAAGTAAGAAACAATCAGCAGATGATAAATGGAAACAGATGGCATTTGGGTGAACTTAAAAAACCTGGACATCAGAAGAATCATTTACTGTTTGGAATAATATAAACAGTGAAATCAAACCCTGGCTTTCAAGGAAGGCAGAACGAGAAGCTACAGTATTGGAAATGTCCAGAGGGGAAAAAAAATCTGCACATCGATGAAGTTATTTCATGTTGTCAATATGTTGGCTATGTTGTTTCTTGACAGAGTCTGGTGATTCATGTACTGTATGTTAAATGTATTAAGATCAACAACACAGTTGCATTATGGGTTTATGCAGATCTCAATAACACATCACTTAAATCACTGACAGTGAACATTGAGGTGCATTCTTACAGGACGTTTTTTACACCCTGTCTCGAAACTATGTTCAACCATTCCAATCTTCATGACTACACGCACAATATTTTAAAATCAAACAAAGGGACTTTCAGCCAAGGTAGAATAAAAACAATTATCCTTTTGAAAACAAGCCAGTTATTGTTACAATATAATGAATGGGCTCATGGTGTGTAGATACTCATATGTATAGGCATACGTTGCTCCCCAGGCTTCAGTTGGTTAATCACAGCTAATCTCATGTCCAAAGGAAATCTGAAAATAATTTTGAATTTGACTTCATTTCTGTTATTATGAAATAAGCAGTTCCATTCTCGTCTGTGTTATGAATGTATTTATGTCTAGGTATGGATTTGGTGGAGTTCTTGGAGGAACTCATTTGTGCTTAATCCTTCCATGTGCGCTCTGACCTGTGCCAACAAATGAACTGATTGCAATCTGGCTCTGATGCGGCCAAAACAAGCGAGTTTAGTTTCACACAGGTGCTGTGCCAAACTGATCCACAATGTATCAATACACACTCATTAACCAAGTGCTATAGCTGTTCAATGTAGGAAGGAATGATCAAATGACAATGTTTAATGCACAAATATGCAAATTTTTTGAATAGTACATTATTCCTGGAGTCAAGTCACTCAACTCCAACTTGATCCAGATCTGCCAGAGAAGATATTCTGAAAATAGTTGTTTTTGCCTCATGAAGCTGACTGAATAATGGTTACCTTATAATGGTAGAAAATAAACCTTAATCATTAAATGAATAATTTCCAGTTTGGAGACAAAATGATTCTCACCTGCTCTGGTGAGGGTTTATGGTTTGCCTGCTCGGCTTGTGCTGAGGATTTCAAATGGTCCTCTTCATAATTATCTGCCATCAGCTTCATTCGGTTCTGGGTCTGTAACAGAATAAGGAAAACAGGAAATGTGCATAAACTTAGTTAGTTTCCTCTTTTGATGCAATTTATAATCCTGTTAAGTGAATCATAATCAGTGATTTCCTACCCACTCTGCCATTACATGGGTTATTTGGAGTGATTAAGAGTAAATAACTGCTGTAGTATTCCAAGCATCTTTAAGAATATTTTAAAAATCAGTACAGTGCAGGCCAACTTTTGAGGTGTAACTTCCATACAATGCAATGATAACAATCACGGGAAAGAATTTCAGTCCATTAGTATACGTTACTTTACCATGTGGATAGAGATAATATATATACAATGATAAATATTCACGGTTACTGTCGAGTAAGACAGCTCATTTTCTGGTGACAGAGAGATTTATGATTGGAGATGTGCAAGGAGGTTCAAGAGGCTGAAAGCTTTGGGAACCAAAACTGTTCTTCAATCTAGTGCAGGACTTCAGGTATCTGTAGCTTATTCCTGAAGGTAGCAGCAAGAAGAGATTATGAGCAGCAGGATGGTAGCTGCCTTCTTGAGGCATCTTACATAGATGTCTTCAGTGGATGAGAAGTTGGAGCATGTGATAGACTTGGCTGTGACCTTTCTATTCTACAAGAGCTCCATCAAGAGCATCCTGGCTGGCTGCATCACAGTGTGGTACAGGTTCTGTAGAGTATTGGATCAGAGCTCAATCCACAGAAACATTAGAGTGACAAAGAGGTTCACTAGGGTCTCCCTCCATCCCCATCGATGTGATCTACCAGAATCATTGAAGAGGGCTCACAAAATTGTTGCAGACCCCTACCACCAGGCATATAGCATGTTCCAGCTACTTCCATTGGGAAAGAGATTCAGAAGTACCAGAGCCAGAACAGGCTGAGAAATGACTTCTTCCCACGGCCGTGAGCCTGCTGAATGACTGATGAACTGCTCAAACAATCCCTCCGAGCATCTATTATTATATAACAATATTTATTTATTTTAGATACGTACTGCATAGTACATATGTACTCTTGTAAATATGAGTGCTATGTCTTTGTATGTTTTTACACTGAGGACCGAAGAATGCTCTTTCATCCAGTTGTACTTTACAATTTATGATAATAATAAACTTGAACCTATGTTTGGCACTTTCTGCAGCCTTCTGCATTCCAGAAAACTCAAATGACCAAACCAGGCCATGATACAACACAACAGAGTTATTGTATGCCCACTTAGTATAAAGTTGAGTGATAGGATACACATGCATCTGACCCCTCTTCAACATTATCAGCAATTGCTGCTCAAATGAAAGTCGAGACCAGTGGCACAATAGAAATTCAAAACTTCTGGATGTTGTGAGTTTCTGTGAGTCAAGGCAAATACACCTTAGTCCAAGTGGGCCTGAAGAAGGGACAGTTTGGCCTAGAGTACATGATCAAAAGCTTGGTGAGGGTGGAAACTCCTAACTTGAAACTGGATCCAACATATCATCCTCCACTGTCTACTACATATTCTCCTTTTCGCCTTCCGCAGAGACCACCCCCTCTGTGACTCCCTTGTCCACTCCTCCCTCCCCACCAATTGTCCTCTTGGGACATACCCCTGTGACCATAGGAGATGCTCCACGTGCTCACACCTCCTCCTTCGCCACCATTCTGGGACCCAAATAGTCCTACCAAGTGAAGCAACATTACACATGAATCTGCAGGGGTTATCTGTGTCCAGTGCTCCCATTGTAATCTCTTCTACATCGGGGAGACTGGGCACAGACTGGGAGATCACTTTATTGAGCACCTCGACTCTGTCTGCCGCAATACCTTGGATCTCCCAGGGTCCACCCATTTCAATTTCCCATTCCCTTGCTGATATGTCTGTCCATGGTCTCATGCATTGCCAGACTGAGAGCACCCACAAATTGGAAGAACACTTACTTTCTGATTGGGCACCCTCCAACTGGATGCCATTAATATCGACTTCTCTGACCTTCTTTAAAACCCCCCAGCCCCCCTCAATTCTTCCCCCATTGTCTCCCCCCTCTTCCTTTTCCCTTATCATAACTAATTAACACTTTTTGTCTCGACTCCACCCATTGCCATCACTTGTCTGTATTCTGAGATTTCCTGTTTTTTCTCCATTCTTCTTATTCATTGAAGAAGGGCTCAGGCCTGAAATGTCAGCAATATATCTTTGTCTCCTATTGTCGCTGAAAGACTGGCTTAATTCCACCAGAATTTTGGTGTCTTTTTACTACAATCACAGTGTCTGCAAACTTTTGTGCTTTACAGAGATAAAGCCATTAACTTTAGGGATGAATAATTGGATCTATGTGGACATTCATGCTAGTTATAATGGAGATTACAGAGGTGAGGAAAAATGAGGCTGTGAAAGATTTTGAAAGCAAGGATGATAATTCTAAAACTTTATAACTCCTTAGTCTTTTCTAGTTTCTGCTCTGCTGCATGTTCATGACTCATTTGACCCTGCATCCATACTCTAACCTTCAAAGCGATGGCAAATGATTTTAATCTGTTTTTCCGCAAGAATTAGAATTTATTGTCATGAGCAAGTCACGAAATGCAGTGTCTTCCAGCAGCATCACAGAGCAAACATTCATTTTATGAACCATCTTACAAGAATAATAGATAAAAAATAAAAAGTCATGCACGAAAAGTCATGTCTTTGGTTCATTGATGATTCAGGAATCTGATGGTAGCGGCGAAGAAGCTGTCCGTGTGCAGCTGTGCGCTCATCTTTAGGCTCTCGATGGCAGCGGAGTGAAGAGGGCATGGCCTGGGTGGTGGAGGTCTTTGAGGATAGAGGGTGTTTTAATAAGTCACCACCTCATGTAGATGTCCTCGATGGAGTGAAGACAGGTGCCCCTCATGTCACAGGCCGAGTTAACAAGAAGAAATATTAAAGTAGACATTAGACAGATACTGGGTGAGATGACTGTGATAGTTATCCAGCAACACTAACAAGGTGACAAAATCATCTTGTTTGGCTTTAATATCATGGGAGCCACAAACTGCAAGCACAAACTTAATGCCAAGAGGCAGCTTGCCATTCTGGAAGCAGTGTAAAAAATATCTGCCCATCTACGGAAGCAGATGACTGTTTTCTATGCTGCCCATGCATTCTATAAATGTAAAGGGAAGACTTTAAAAGTAAACATCGTAAATGTGTTTTTAATATTTCTAAGGTGACTAGTTTTTAATAGATGTAGACATTATTAATCCTCTGATGAAGATAGACAAGGTGTAAACATGTACAAAGGACAACATCACTGCAGCCTTTCTCCCTCTTTAGACAAATCATAATGTGCCAAAGTTTATTAGTTTCATGTAGTAGATTGGTACTCTTTACCCAAAAACATCTATTAGAAAAAAAACATTTAAAACTCAGCAATATGTCTGTCTGACTAGCCTTTTGATGGATGAAGGTCAATGAATGTAGAAGCTGAAGATGGTGGGCCTAAAATGTTTCCTTGAAGAAAAACAAAGGAGAAATGCTTGACCTCTGACAAACACAACAATCTGTACAAAGTACAACTCAGATACTAGAGAGTTTTCTGCTTGATTCACCTTGACTTCAAGGAAGGACCTCTTTATAACATCCTTCATCAAATACTGTCATTCTGATCTCACCTTTTCTAGTTTGTTTTTATTAATTCTATATTAATGATCTGGAATTGAATGGCCCTGGTTAAATCCAGAACCGTTACTAAGTTATTAGTGGGTAAGTGCTACTTATCACACTATCAACAGCATCATCCATGATATTGCCGTTTATCTAAAATACATTGACGGAGCAGTGTTAAACTGAAATGGATTCATCCATTTTTGTGGAGAGATTGCAACTGGAAAATTTTCCACATTGGCATAGAGATGCTATTGCTATTGTGACAGAAAAGTTTGGATAAAGGTGTGACAAGGTGTATTCAAGTCTCCACCACTTTGGGTGTTGTTTGGTCTCAACCTCTGCTGCTGGTCCTTTTTGATATCACGTGATTTGAGCCGACTTGGCTGAACATGGTTCTGCTTGGGAGAAGCACCAAACAAGCCATCCACTCAGCACAAGAGGTAATGAAGGATAGTAACAAGTCATTTAATTAACAATCCAAAGGCAGGGGCAATGATCTGAAGACAAGTTCTGAAACAATATTTTAGTTACAAAATACCTCTGAGCCTGTGAAAGCATACCGTCACACACTGTATTCCAGCATTTATCACGACATAGTGTTTGTTTTTGATTCACAATCAATTTATTGTCAGCAAAAACAAAGCCAAATTTTCTTCCTCTTGCCAAGCTTGTCTGTGTCTGTTTTGGTTGAAGAGAAATGTTGAAAAAATTTCAATTTCTACAACTGGGTATTATTGAATTCTCCATTGCAGGCATTACAGACAAAATGAAACAAAGTTCATTGGAAAAAAAATACTCGTCCATGTGTTTTTAATACCAAAACAAAAATATCTTTTCTTTTATATGATGTAGCTTATATGGCTCAGTTCCATCAATGCTTCAACATTTTCCTGTGTTATCAATATAACTGAGCAGGTTCTCACAAGAAATTAACAGCAAGCAATGTTTTTGAATTGATTGTTTGAATTATTTATTGTTACATATATCAAAATATTTATTGTCAGTGTCGTGAGAAACAGTGAAAAACTTTGTTCAATGTGCTTTGCAGCCTGTCCTTGAGTACAACTGGTATTGCAAAATCAAACAAAAGTGCAGAGTATAGCATTATAGAGAAAAGCTTCAATGAATGCATTGCAAGGGCAGCATCGCTTTATTGAAGAGAGGTCCGTTTAATAGCATGAAACTCTGGTGCTGTTTGTTTTCAAACTCATGCAATGGAAGGGGGGGGGGCGCGAGAAGAAAGTGTGACTGGGTTGACATAGGTCTTTTAGTATATTGGCCACATTCTCAAGGCAGCAGAATGTACGTACAGAGTCGATGGAGGGGAGGATGGCCTGGGATGAAGTCATAACTCTCTGCAATTTCTTACAGTCTTGGGTAGAACCATTCACAGTCCAAGTTATGGTGCATTCGGATAGTTATTTTCAGTAAGACATACAGGAAACATGCCAAATTTCTTTAAACCTTTAAGGAAGGAGAAGTGTTGGTGATGACCTGTTTCCTCTCTGGTTGTCACTTATACAGGGTCTCTGTGCTTGGTTAGGTAGGACAGATTATTGGTGATATTTCACCTTAAAATTTTTAAAGGTTTCTCCCATCACCACTTCAGCATTGTTGATACAGTCAGGGATGTGTTTTCTACCTCACTGAAATCACTAACAGCAACTTTGTTTTGTTGACATTAAAAAGGAAGTTGTTGCCTGACACCATGCCACAAGACTATCTATTTCCTTTCTGGATAGCTTCTCATCATTGTTTAACTAGCTCATTTTGGATTGTTGAGAATAAATATGTCATAAAACATCTCAGAAATGAAGAATTAAACAACACATAATAGAAAAATACATAATACAAAAATACTTAATTGATGGGGTTGGAGACTCTATCAAATTTTAAAATTGATGGATTACATTTTTTTAATTAAAGGAGGACATGCTAACTAGATTAGGAAACATCAACTCAAAAGGCTGAAGCTCAAATCCCATAATTGTCGCTCTTTCCTTAACTGACAAAACAAATCATGGCCAATCTCATTAATCTCATTATTTCAGGCTGTAATAATTAGAAACACGCAACTGTATGGAATATTTAGCTAGATTAACAACAAAAAATTTGCAAAGTGTAAAAGAAAACAAGGGAATTTTTGAAAAGGACCAAAGATTCTATCACAATTCAGCAATTAACAAGCGTATATGAATGATTTACTTTCCTTGGCAAACAATCATCTTGCCCACTTTAGTTGCAACAGGATTTCCTCTATTCATTATTCCCAGTTCTTACTTTGTCACATAGCAATAAAATGATTTTATTTATCAGTATCAGAAGAACACAAACAGCATGGGATAATCCCACATGATTATACTGAGCTGTTCAGTTTTTAACTCAATGGAAAAGCAATCTCAAATCTAATCCCAGTCTATTTACTGGTTTAAGGTTGAGTAGCTATTGGAATGACATACACTTCTATAATTATATTGTTGCACAATTGTATCATTGCCCACTGTGTAGTTGACTCATGAATAAAATGAGAAGGTGGCTGTATCGTCAACACTTACAAAACAAGGCCTTGTACCAACCTAACTCTACTGGCTGTAGGCTATAAAGGTTGAGGGTAAGTCCCTGGAAAAAGTGCACCATTTCTCATTTGGCGAAGGTAGCCATGAATGATGAAATTCAGTATTGCCTTCAGTGCACAAACACAGCCTTTGGCCGACTAAGGAAAGGGTATTTGAAGATCAAGGTCTTAGATCTGGTACAAATATCATGATCTACAAGGAAGGAGTGATCCCTGCTGCTCTGAGATTTGGACTACCCACAGATAGCACCTGAAGACACTTTAAAGATGTCAACCTTTGGCTTGGCTTCGCGGACGAAGATTTATGGAGGGGGTAAAAAGTCCACGTCAGCTGCAGGCTCGTTTGTGGCTGACAAGTCCGATGCGGGACAGGCAGACACGGTTGCAGCGGTTGCAGGGGAAAATTGGTTGGTTGGGGTTGGGTGTTGGGTTTTTTCTCCTTTGCCTTTTGTCAGTGAGGTGGGCTCTGCGGTCTTCTTCAAAGGAGGTTGCTGCCCGCCAAACTGTGAGGCGCCAAGATGCACGGTTTGAGGCGTTATCAGCCCACTGGCGGTGGTCAATGTGGCAGGCACCAAGAGATTTCTTTAGGCAGTCCTTGTACCTTTTCTTTGGTGCATCTCTGTCACGGTGGCCAGTGGAGAGCTCGCCATATAACACGATCTTGGGAAGGCGATGGTCCTCCATTCTGGAGACGTGACCCATCCAGCGCAGCTGGATCTTCAGCAGCGTGGACTCGATGCTGTCGACCTCTGCCATCTCGAGTACCTCGACGTTAGGGATGAAAGCGCTCCAATGGATGTTGAGGATGGAGCGGAGACAACGCTGGTGGAAGCGTTCTAGGAGCCGTAGGTGGTGCCGGTAGAGGACCCATGATTCGGAGCCGAACAGGAGTGTGGGTATGACAACGGCTCTGTATACGCTTATCTTTGTGAGGTTTTTCAGTTGGTTGTTTTTCCAGACTCTTTTGTGTAGTCTTCCAAAGGCGCTATTTGCCTTGGCGAGTCTGTTGTCTATCTCATTGTCGATCCTTGCATCTGATGAAATGGTGCAGCCGAGATAGGTAAACTGGTTGACCGTTTTGAGTTTTGTGTGCCCGATGGAGATGTGGGGGGGCTGGTAGTCATGGTGGGGAGCTGGCTGATGGAGGACCTCAGTTTTCTTCAGGCTGACTTCCAGGCCAAACATTTTGGCAGTTTCCGCAAAGCAGGACGTCAAGCGCTGAAGAGCTGGCTCTGAATGGGCAACTAAAGCGGCATCGTCTGCAAAGAGTAGTTCACGGACAAGTTTCTCTTGTGTCTTGGTGTGAGCTTGCAGGCGCCTCAGATTGAAGAGACTGCCATCCGTGCGGTACCGGATGTAAACAGCGTCTTCATTGTTGGGGTCTTTCATGGCTTGGTTCAGCATCATGCTGAAGAAGATTGAAAAGAGGGTTGGTGCCAGAACACAGCCTTGCTTCACGCCATTGTTAATGGAGAAGGGTTCAGAGAGCTCATTGCTGTATCTGACCCGACCTTGTTGGTTTTCGTGCAGTTGGATAATCATGTTGAGGAACTTTGGGGGACATCCGATGCGCTCTAGTATTTGCCAAAGCCCTTTCCTGCTCACGGTGTCGAAGGCTTTGGTGAGGTCAACAAAGGTGATGTAGAGTCCTTTGTTTTGTTCTCTGCACTTTTCTTGGAGCTGTCTGAGGGCAAAGACCATGTCAGTAGTTCCTCTGTTTGCGCGAAAGCCGCACTGTGATTCTGGGAGAATATTCTCGGCGACACTAGGTATTATTCTATTCAATATTATGTCCACAAAACACTCAAGATTCATCCAAATTCATTAGAAGATAAGCACACCAAAATCAAATGAAGATTCTATGGAAGTACCAGAGTCCTTTCTCATGGTAATATTCCCAGCAGGAAGACTCTGAAGTACATTTGGTTTCATTGGCGTTTTGTGTATGTCTTACCCCAAACTTCCAAGCTCTGTCACAAGAAGAAATGTCAGACAGAGGAAAAGATTCAAGAAGTTGTTGGAAGCTTTCTTGAAAAATTGCAACTTTTCCACAGACTCTGATCTGTAGCTGCTTAAAATGGAGAAGCTGCATTCAGAATGATTTGGAGAATCTTGAGGCAATGTATATAAAGCGCACAGAGACCTTGTGTAAGTGAAAACTAGAGTAGAATCCCAAGGAACTGCTTAGGTCTGGATGAAATGATTAAAAATACAAAAACATACTGTTTTCTGGGACTCTGCAGATTTCTATGAGTAAAAAGGAGAACTGTGTGGAAACAAAGCTCATCTAAAAGAAAGAGAAGTGTAGAAAGGACCAGAAATTAGAAAAGAAATCAGGATAACGTCAAGTTAAGATAAGGTTATTACAGTGGGGTGAAAGCTTTAAAAGAGCAAGGGGCTCAAAACAGAGAATATCGGAAATTTCCAATAGTTTAGAGCTAGAGACAGATTGAGAGATGAGGACTGTAAAGGCCATGTGAAAAGAGTGGGGTTGAAAATAACATTCAAATTTTAAAACTAGCATTCCAAACTCACAAACAAGATTAAAATTTACTGATATCTATATGTCCTATGGACGCTGCCTGACCTGCTGAGTTCCTCCAGCATTTTTCTTGATTTTTGCTACATTTTATAGAACTCTTCCAACCCTGTAAAAGAGTACATTTCTAACACCCTTTGAACCTTATTCAGTACTCCAACTGCGTGCCACAATATTGGCAGATAATGGTGAAAATGAAGAAAATAAATTTGTGCATATTTCTTGTTCAATTACGTTGCTCGATTTTGAAATAGTTTCAAGATATTGCAAAAAGATTCAAGATTATTTTATTGTCATGTAATAGTACAGAGCATGTAATATTACACAAAGTGATTTACACACAGCATTCGTGGGATTTTTCTTTAATGAAGAGCCTCCAATATGTTGGCATTGGTCATTCACAATGGAATGACAAAAGCCTTCATGTTTATTACCCCATTACTTTGCAAGAAGAGAGCATTTATTCCTAGCACTTCTGTTGTTTCAGTAAACACAAATAAACAGACTGCAGAAGGTGAGAGAAAAAGATGGGGTGTGATAAAAAGATTGGCTAAAGTAAAATAGAAGGAAACAAGGAAAGGTTTACAATGTAGAATTAGACATGGAAAGGAACAACTCAAAGGACAAAGACCAGATTAATATCTCTCAGAAAGGCTGAGGAGAAGGAGGGGATGAGTGCAGTGAAGCTGCATGTCCCATGTATGTTATCCATCACAGTCAATGTCAACGCAGTGGTATTGCACATCCCACTTATTTTTACATATGGCAATGCCAGAATGCAATATAAATTGGTGGACTGAAATTTACAAGTTTTGGTCATTCTAGTGTGAACGACCAATGCCGGGATATCGGAGGCTATTGATAACAGAAAAATGGATGGACAGGATTCAGATCCCTTGCTGACCAGTGGCATTAGTGAGATATTCAGATACTCTGCTCATCTGAGGATTACGTACCTCATCCTGGTTTAGTGAGATGTCTCTTTGATTGGGACACTCCTTGCCTTCCTCTTTGCCCAACACACTGGTTCCAACTCTCGCTTGTCTGATGTCCCAAATAGATGCCTGTTAAACTGTTCACCATTTTTAACATTCCCCTTGGCCGGGCGATGAGTGGTGGCATTCGAGACACCCGGTCCCAGCAAATGAAACACATGTCCACTTGCCAAGCTGCATATATTAATCTTAATTGCAATAAAATGCAATTAAACATGTCGACATAAGGGTTTACCTAATGGTGGGACTGCGTCGACATCGATTGTGATGTCATATTCATTAGCCAAGTTAGTTCTGGAATACATGCAGTGCAGTTTACACTGCAGGCATTCTGGGAAAATTACAATGGGTCTAGGCGAAAAAAAGACGGAACTGGAATGGCACCCCCATTCCGGTTCTATGCTTTTTACACAGCACACGTTCTGTAAAAAGAGGGAATAATTTCCCGGAACGAAGTAGCTGTGTTAAAAACATAATAGTTGCCATGAGCATCACCCAGTGCCCCTTGCAGTATGAGAGAAAGGGACGCAAAAGAGAGTCCCTTCAGAGTCGCTGTGTATCTGTGGATTCACCTCCAGTGTTCTCACTGCCTCTGCAGCCACACAGACACTTCTTTGATCCATTGGCAACCCAAGGTCCAAATCCAAACCTCCAAATCCAAACATCCAACATGATCAGGAAGCCTTTTGGGAACCCTTCTTGGCCTCAGCACGCTCTCTAATCCCTGCTCCAATACCTGGATCCCATACACACAATTCATGCGTAATATTCAGCTGTAGGGCAACAAAGCCAGTACAAGTGGGACATGCGGGAACAAGAGTGAATTTACAAGTTCAGAATGTTTGCAGAGCTGCAATCTGTTTTACATCAGCTGATAAATACCAGAACAATAAGAGCCAGAAGAGAGATTGAGTAACAAAGCATTAATTCCAGTGAGTGTTTCACACATCATTCAAAACAGAGAGCTTATCTTAACATGGAGTTCCTGCATAGAGACTGTTCTCACAAACTACTTCAGATCATATATGGGCTCTAAATGTTTTATAGTCATTTTTATAATTTTCTTTATTATTGGTGAGTGCATGTTAGTGAAAATTTGATGTTTTGGTGTCTGTGAAAAAAACATCAAGGAACTTCAAGAAACCATGAAGTAATTTTAGCTTCAAATGATATGTTCAATTAACTTGGTTTTCATATTCAATTCCTTCAAAGCTGTAAATACTCCAGCAGCATCAGGAAAAAAATGCTTGGTTGAGAAATTATTAGGGTATAACATCAGTGAATAATTTTTGATTTTAGAAACAGCCACCTCACTCAAATAAAACCACATGTTTTTCAACAGAGTCCTGAAGAATAAAACACCCACTATGCAGGCATTACATGATGTTCATTGAGACTAGTTCTAAAAACATCACAAATGGTGAAAGTGAGGCTCAAGGGGTTTATGGAAGCAACAGTATTCAGGTATTTGGTTACACTGCAAACTTTACTGCCAATCATTCATTATTCTGCACATTATGTTCTGTATAATTTTACCTTGCACTTGTTGCCATGGTACAAATAGCATTGCAAAAGTAAAAGTTGATTAAAGAGAAATAAAATAGATATTATAGTTAAGATATCACCTTTTATTAACTGTATCATGTATACTGGTGCTTCTCTAAGGAGATGACAACCCTGAGGACATCTGTAGTGGAGGAAGTATTATTCCAAACTATTTAGATACCATCTAAATTGGAACAGTATAAGGATGGAAGAACAATGTGAATCCATGGAATGAGATGAGAGAGCATGGAGGAGTGCAAAAATTAATGTCAATAGTTGCCCTTTTTAAGCACTCTTTCCACTATAATTTTAGTTTTTTAGTTTGACAGTGAACACAAAGAACATATATGTAAATTGTACTCCATGCAATTTTAGATTTTGGATCTTTTTCCTCGATATAACTCGCAAGTTATTTTTCATGTGCCCATGATTCTTACCAGATTCTCCCATCACAGCCTCCCAATCATGTTCCCCATTGAAAAAGATCACAGCCAATTAAGATCTTGACCATTTTATTAACCATTCCTCATATTCTCTAATGCCAAATGTGGATCTCAATTTTGAATAAATTCAACAAATCAGTACCCACAGTTTTCTGAGAAAAATAATTCCAAAGTTTTGAAACTGTGAAAAGAAATGCCTCTTCTTCTCTATTTTAAATGGATGATCTCTTATGCTCAAACCGTGGCCCCAGTTTCAGATTCTCCAGCAAGAAGTAACATTCTCTCAGACTATGTACAATCAATCCTTCTCAGAATCGCATACATCTCAATGAGATCATTTCTCAATTTTCTCACCTGCATTAAGTATAAATTAACCTTAATCTCTGGTTCGTAGATCAGGCCTCTCTCTCCAGGAAGAAATCTTGTGAACCAACTCCAAGATAACTATATTTTTCTTTAACTACAGAGACCAACACTGCACACCATATTCCAAATGAAGTTCACTTAAGGAATCTTCATTCTGACCATGACCCTTATATCTGCATTCCATCATCTTTACTTGAAAGAACTAATATAAAATTTGTCTACATAATTATTCACTGTGCATGTGTTTTTACTTTCTGTTTTTTTATGAACCAGCACGTCGAATCTTTACATCAACCAATATTTACAAGCTTTCACAATTTAAAGAATATTATTTTTCTATTCTTTCCACTGAAGAACCTGACAGTTTTCCACACTATCCTCCATCTGCAAACTTGTTCGACAAGTCTATTTGCATTAAAAATGGCTTCTGCTGGTGTAGACCTGGGAGAACAGAGACACAGCGCTGCTCCAAAGTGTTCAACCACCTAATGACGGCGGCTTCGTATAGGCATTAAACGGCCTGTTAGAAGAATTGACAATGTTATTAAACTAAAATCCTGAAACCATTGGTCTGTGCCCAAGATGGTGGTGCCTGTGCTTGGCAATGGTCAGAAGGGGTTGCAGACTCTGGGCTGCAGTGGACCGGCACAGGGTACCAGAAACATGGAAAGCACCCCCACTGAGACTGAGAAGCAGAGGAGTTGACCCTACAGGATGGCAGCAGATCAGGAAAGGGCTCAGTGGCTGAGGGACCCACACAGGCTGCAGGCTACTTGTGGTCAGGGTAACCACATGGGCTGCTGGAGACTGACTCATGGCAACAAGGTATCAGAGACGGGATTAAAGAGGCTGCTGAGGGCAAGAAGGGCTCCAGAAGGGCCTCAAGTGCTGAAGGTTTCTTGATCGTATTGGAAGTTTCGATCTGGAGCTCAGGTTGCCAATAAATAGAACAGGAGTCCTTGTGTCTGCAGAGGATGTGGGAGCACTGGAGGCGAATCCACAGACATGTGAAGTCTCTGAAGGGACTCTCTTTTGCTTCTCTTTCTCTTGGGGTGACGAGAGATACTAATGGTGACTCTTTGGCTGCCTTACAGCAGGCCAATTTCATGTACTATTACCTATTCTGTTCTATTACATAGCAATAAAGGAATCTTGAATCTGTAAAATTTTGTCATATTCTTTGCATTCTTCTGATGGTTCACATTGCCACCTAGCTTTGTATCATTAAAACACTTCAATGCAAACCTTGATTTTTAGTTGTCAAAATGAGAGTGGAGGAGGGGCCATTACTGAATTTTGGCATTATTAGAGCAACCTGTTACTTAAAAATCTACCCTTTTATTCCTAGTGCCTGCTTTCCATGATTTAAGTAATCTTCTATAAATGCTCATATGTCATTCTCAATCCTGGAATCTCTTACATTGTATAATCCTTCAATGATAATGTGAACATTGTCACACATATAAAAATAATCTACGTGAGCATCAAAGTTCTCACTTGCTGCAGCTAAAAAGGTACATAAGACACACCAACTGAAATAGTGTACTTTATATCGGGGGTGGTCGACCTTTTAATTTTTGATTCAGACATACAGCTTGGTAACAGGTCATTTCAGCCCACGAGGATGTCTAAATTAAAAATTAAAAGGTTGGCCATTCCTGTTTATCCCAGAACAGAAATAGATAATAAATATCAGGAATAAATGGATAAGTAAAAATTCATAGTTACAGTTAGTGCAGGAAAAAAGTGGTTTCAATCGTACAGACCTGTCTTGTATGGTCTCATTCTAAAAATCCACAAATAATAACAGCAACTGCTCCCCCATTATTCACTTTGATAGTCACATTCTCAGATCAACTTTCAGATTTATCAAACATAATTTTTGTTCTTAAAACATGGTGGACTCTTCCTAATCATAATTAGCCAGATTCTGCTGGAACTAACCAATACCAGCACTTGTTTCCCATGTTACCCTTAAGAGTCATTTGGATCCACAAGGCCTGAAATGAGGCAGTCCACAAGTAGCAACCAGACCTAAGGTGGTCAATTTTGAGGCCCATGACCATCTGAATGGGCTTTTAACATCTTGCTGCCATTCAAGTCCTCTGATTTGATTTTAACCGTCTCAGATGATTTAAAATGAGATAGTAAATTAGTTAAACATAAAAATGATAAAATAACACATTCATGTAATTATGGCTGCCATTTAAATGAATGGGTTCATTCAAAGTGCTTCAGCCAAGGATGGGGTGTGAAATGTAACTTCCATCCAGACCCTCAACTCAGCACATTCGTGATCGAGTCCCAACATTGGCTGGGCTGTTGAATGTTGGGTATAAGGACTTTTAACTTATTCCTGACATGCATGGTTCAAGAATGAGCTGCAAGTTGATGAAGGTCCTCCACAGAGCTGGTTGATGAAGAACATGATTATCATAATACTTTTCTTTTTGACATAGAAGGCCATTTGACCTATTGAGTTTATGCAAGCCTTCTGAGCAATTCCATCAATTCCATTTCACACTAATATTTCCAAGTCATCTATTCTCTGACATATTCCCTTTAGCGCCTCACAATTCCCATACCATTCACCTACATTACAGGTCATTTCACAGCAACTAAATAACCGACCAGCCAACATATCTTTTGAATTTGAGAGGAAGCAGGAGTACAGGTAGAATATGAAAATTCCTCACAAACAGCACCTCGTATCAGGATCAAGTCCTGAGCTGTGAGGCAATTTGAGATGCATGTATTTTGTCCAGGATTATGTTTTGAATTCCCCAATGAAGGATTCATGCATGTTGCAAATAACAAATATCAGGTTATGTAGTCTGAAGTTTTCTTCCTTTTTTTTCTTCCCCCTTTCTGAAATGTTCTCTTTTTCAATTTTCTGGAAGAATTTTTCAGATTTTTGGAAAATTATCACAATTACTTGAGCTATCTCCACAGCTACCTCTTAGACATGGGCTGTCAGGTTCAAAGAATATGCTTTGTTTGGGT
The DNA here is from genome assembly GCF_036971445.1 of Narcine bancroftii. Classification (NCBI taxonomy): domain Eukaryota; kingdom Metazoa; phylum Chordata; class Chondrichthyes; order Torpediniformes; family Narcinidae; genus Narcine; species Narcine bancroftii. The sequence goes on along the minus strand of NC_091479.1, from coordinate 77,777,074 downwards.
GGCATAATTTCACCAGCTGCTTCTCTGTGGCGAGATTAATTCCTTTCTTCCTGTTTGTCACTGGATGCTCATTTTGCCTCCACTTCCACTACATCTGTTTTGTCTTCTGCATTTAATGAAGATACAAAATGTTTGTTCAATACCTCAACCATTTTCTTAATCCTAGTTAATTTCTTCTCTTTGTGTCACTAGAAGACCCACATCATTGAGTAACCACATCTCAAAATATTTTCCCTCATTGCAATATTAATTTGCCTATCTTGTTACAAATATTTCAAAAAAACAATTCAAAGGCCTTTAATTTGATATTACCTTTTTCCTTAAATTGCTCCTTGAAACTCTCTATTCCTTCCTCTCTCATTCACTTTTCTCTATGATCTCTTTAAATCAGATGAAAATGGTTGTCTAGTTTGCCAGTATGCTGATCCCAACCTAGTTGAATAGAGACTGTCTGAAGAGTACAGCTCTCACATACCCCCTGTGGTGGTCCACCACCGGCCTAACACCTCTGCTTTATTTTCATTATTATTTCCTGATGGGATTAGCTGGAAGATACTGCCTGTGGGGTGGTAGGGGTCCTCCCTGAATTTGCAAGCTCTCTTTAAACCTCTGTACCTGCAGGAGGGTAAGGGGAAGGACAATACTCGGCCGGCTGTCAATCAGTCGGCCTGAATGGATCAAGCCCCACCCGGTCAGGTGTCAATCACCCTCCGGGATATAAGCCTGCGCCAGCCTCCCGAGGCCTCATTCAGAGTTGCTGCAGCCACAGCCAGCCTGGCTCTGTGGAAGTCTTTGTAGATTAAAGCCTGTTGTACAGTCTTTATCTTTGTGTGTGTCTGATTCTGGCTAACAGTGCACCACATCCCCATCCTCCTTATCCTAAGTACCAATGCCCCATTAATCAAAACTGTTTTCAAGTTTAAGTTTATTTGTGATTTGATTGAAACAATGTAACTCAATAAAACAATGTTCTCCGATCCACGGAGCAGAATAGTGCAAACACACAAAAAGACAGAACACACATACAAATAAATGATACATATACACTGTACATGCATTAAAATAAATATTAATAAATAGTAATGGCATGGAGAATTGTTTTAGTAGTCATTCAGCAAAAGAAGCTGCTCCTCCAGCCTGGTGGTTCTGTATTTTTATTTCCTGACGGGATTAGCTGGAAGATACTGCCTGTGGGGTGGTAGGGGTCCTCCCTGAATTTGCAAGCTCTCTTTAAACAACGATACCAGTAAATCATATCGATGAGGTGGGGGGGTGTGGTGGTGTATGGGAAGGGGGAAACCCCAGTGATCCTCTCTGTTGCTTTTATGGTCTGTGGATTGACCTCCAATCCGATGCTCTACAGCAGGGGTCTCAAGCTTGCGGCCCGCGGGCCAACTGTGGCCCTCGGGACGATAGTTTGTGGCCCCGCCTTAATATGAAAATTTAATGTTAGTGCGGCCCGCGAGTTTGATATGATTGGCACTTTTCAGTGTTGTGTGCGGAGCTGAACGAACCTACCAATCACGGTGGGATATATTGCTCTTGGGGGCGGGACATCGGCTGGGCTTATTGCGAATATAAGCATATTTGTGTGCATTTTCTATTTGTCATTATATGCACGCGGCACATGCGCAATTTCCGCGGCTGCTCCCGCTTCACGCGCTTCGGCGTCAAGTCTGAACCCGGAAGTTGTTGCTCAGCGGGACAGAAAAAGAAGCAGAAAAGACGCATCGGCTAAACACTGAAACTTCAATGCAACAGTGACACCATTTGAATCTGAATAATAATAATTATATTTCTCCAGTCAGCAACTATATGTGGTTTCTTCAGTCTTCTATATCTGCTGTATTATTATTATTTTCATTTTTTTCATTTATTACTGATTGATTTTATTTTTTTATCTTATTTTGTGTTAAAAAATAAAAATAAAGACATTTGATAACATTGGAATGTTTTTGTAAGAGCTTTTCTTGTGGAAAACCTGATGCAGCCCAGCCTCACCCAGACTCTACCTCCAGTGGCCCCCGGGTAAATTGAGTTTGAGACCTCTGCTCCAGAGCAACCTTACCGCACGGTGATGCAGCCAGCCAGGACACTCTCAATGGAGCTCCTGTAGAAAGTTGACAGAATGGTGACCGGTTGCCTTGCCCATCTCAGCCTACTCAGGAAGCACAGTCACTGTTGTGCCTTCCTGAGGAAATGTTGTATGCCCAACATAGGTCACTTCTTAAGTGGACTTCGAGGAACTTGGTGCTCTCCATTCTCTCTACTACTGAGCTATTGATGTGTAGTTAAGGGATGTCAACCTTGATCCTCTTAAAGTCCACATTAATCTCCTTTGTCTTGTCCACGTTTAAATCAAAGGTTGTTATTGTTGCACCATTTCACTAGATTGTTCAACTCTTCTCATTGTTTTTGCTGATGAGGCCAATTACTGTCATGTCATCTGAAAACTTGATGATTGTTGGAGCTTGTTCAGGCATTGCAGTCATCAGTCAGTAGAATGAGCAGGAGTGGGCTGAGCACATCACCCTGAGGTCACCAGCGCTCAGCAAAATGGTGCTCGACATACTGCTGTTAACTCAGACAGACTGCGGCCTTTCCATTAGGAAGTCCAGTATCTAGTTACAGAGAGATATGTTGAGTCCTAGCGAGAACAGCATCTCCATTAGCCTCTAGGGTATAATCGTATTAAACACCAAGATGAAGTCAATGAACAGCAGTCTGGCGTATGACACATCATTCTCCAGGTGGGTTAGAATGGAGTGGAAGGACATGGCTATAGCATTTCAGTGGAATGGTTCCATCTGTAGGTGAATAGAAATGGGTCCAGTGTCTCTGGGAGATCTGCTTAAAGCCGGTCAGTGCCACTGGGCAGTAGTTGTTGAGGCCTGAATGAAATTTGAGTCAATTACTCATTTAACTTTGTGATCCATTCAAACCTATTCTATGCCATCCTATGTGCAGGCCAGTTCACAATCAGTTTCTGTTTAAATGTAGCATACAACTTCTCAAAGCTTATCAGCAGAACCTCATTTCTCAACATGTTTGTTTAGTTCCTATGTGAACCAAGGTAATTGTCAATTACTCACTTCAAAATATGACCAGATCCATGGTGCATGGCAGGGCAAAAAAAGTGTCATGCTGATCAAGCTGAGATTCAGGGAATTCTTATTCTGTTGTTGACTATTTAAGCACAGGAATAGCAGTGGATGGCAGATTAAAACCATTAGACTGAGGAGCAGAATTAGGCCATTAGGCCCATTGAATCTGTTCCACCATTCAAATCATCTGTGATGGACTTTTCCTTTCAACTTCATTCTCCTCTCCATAATCTTTCATACCCTCACTAATCAAGAACCTATCAACCTCTGCTTTAAATATACCTAATGACTGTCTCCATAGCTATCTGTGGCAATGAATTCCACAGATTCACCACTCTCTAGATAAAGAAACTTCTCATCTCAGATCTACAAAGAAATCCTTTTACTCTGAGGTTGTGGTCTTGGCCTCTCTCACTTGTAGAAACATCTTCTCCATGTTCACTCTATCTAGCCCCTTCAACATTCATAATGTTTTATGTGATTCCCCTTTATCTTTGACAATTTTAATGAGTACAGTCCCAGAGCCATCACATGCTCCTCAAATGTTAACCCTCTCATCCCTGGATAATTCTTGTAAACCTCCTCTGAATCCTCTCTAATGTGGGCATATCCTTCCTTAGATTTGGGGCCCTAAACTGTTCACAATCCTCCAAATGTGGTTTGACCAATGCCTTGTAAAGCCTCAGCATTACATCTTTGCTTTTATATTTTCATCCACTTGAAATGAATCCTTACATTGCATTTGCCTTCCTCACTAACAAGTCAATCTGCAAGTTAACCTTTAATCCTACCCTAGGACTCCTAAATCCCCTTGGACTTCTGCTTTCTGAATTATCTCTCCACTTAAAAAGCAGTCTACTTCTTTAGTACTTTGGCATGACTATTCACTTCCCTACACAGTATTCCATCTGCCACTTCTTTGTCCATTCTCTCAACCTATCCATCTCTCTTCAGACTCTCTGCTTCCTCAGCACAATCCGTCTCTCCACCTATCTTTGTATTATCCACAAAGGCATCAATTCTGTCATCTAAATCATTTACATACAGCATGAAAAGTAGCAGACCCAAAGCCAACCCCTGTGGAACACCACTGGTCACTGGCAACCAACTAGAAAAGGCCATCTTTATTTCCTCTCTTTGCACCTACCAGTTAGCCAATTTTCTCTTAGCACTTTCCCAGTAACGTCATGAACTTTTATCCTGAACAACCCCATGATGGCTCCTTGTCAAAGGCCTTCTGAAAATCCAAGTAAACAATAACCACTGGCTCTCCTTTGTCTATCCTGCCCATGACTTCCTCAAGAAACTCCAACAAAGTTGTCAGGCAAAATCTTCTCCAAAGGAAACCATGCTGAATACATTCAATTTTGCCCCCAACTCTAGGATTTCTGGCATGTAACCGGTGTCTTCCACAGTGATGCAAAATACCTATTCAATTCATCCACTATTTCTTGTTCCCCATTAACGCTTCTCCAGCACCATTGCCTCTCTTTTACTGTTTATTTGTCTGAAAAAAACTTTTGGTGTCCTCTTTTATGATATTGACTAACTTACATTCATATTTTCTTCTATTATTGCAGTTTTTGTTACCTTCTGCTTTTTTTTGAAAGCTACCCAATCCTCTAGCTTCCTGCTAATTTTTGCAATATCATACAACCTCTTTTTTTGCTGTTTTTGACTTCCTATTCCAGCCACAGTTGCTTCACCATCCCTTTAGAATGCACCTTCTTCTTTGGGATGAAATGGCCCTGCATCTTTCCAATTATTGATGGAAACACCTGACATTGCTGCTCTACCGTCTTCCCTGCTGGTGTCCCTTCCCATTCAACTTTGGTCAGCTCTTCCCTCATGTCTCCACAGTTAGCTTTACTCACCTGCAAAACCAACACAACTGATCTTAGCTTCTTGTTCTCCAACCTCAGAGTGAATTCTATCCAATATTGTGATCACTATTGGCTTTTGGTATAATTTAGAGTTTCATAGAATAAATAAAAGATCTCAACAGAGATGGTGCCAAACTATGAAAACACCCTACAATTTTGTTTTCCTCCTTCTGTAAAGTCCTCTTTAGTCTTCATTTGACAACTGGCACAATGACACAGTAGAAATGAAGAGTTAATCATAGGCACGCGAAGGTTTAAACCTATGGTGTCAGCTAAAAAATTGTTCTGCAATAATAACCTGAACTACATATTTGCAACAGTAAGACAGTGCTTCAGAAATACTATCTCCGCATTTCTTTACCATCCTTCAAGTCCCTCTTCAGCAACGTTCATCGTCTAATGTCAGTTGCTTCTTCAAACTTGTAAGTCCTGTCACTGGCCCAGTATCACCTTTTATCACGATTGTAATGTGGAATTTAAAATCAGAACAGTGAAAGCACTGAGACACATGTGCGCCAAATGCTTCAATGACAGAATATGTATCAGTATTAACACGTATCAAAATGCAGCCTTAAGCAAATACTGTATAGCTGACCGATATAATTGCATAATTAAATGCTGCCATATGGAATATAGTAGGAGTGTGATGGTGCCCCAAAAGATACCATTCTATTGTGCCAAATTCAAATACCAGCATTTCTTCTGAAACTTAGATCACTCAACATGGCATAATTTATTTGTTATTTTTCTGAATTCAAAACAGATATACAAAACACATGTATCCATTTCACATAACATTTGGTAGGCAATGTGTAATAGTCTACAACATTTAGGAAACCATACAAAATTAAGTTTTGGGGACATGGGCGCAGAAGGGGTGACCAAAAATATTTGCTTACATTCACATTAGTTTAAAATAATCTAACTTTCCAAAATTTTAACTCTCTGTGGCACTGTATGATTGTGGGTGAAAGCTCATGTCCTAAATTTATTTTCATATGAAATTTCATTTTTCTTTTTAATTGAAATACTTTAAACTCAATTTTTTTTCACTTGGTGCAATTAAATCTAACACAACCAAAGTGAGCTATGGTAACACACCAACTTCAGACGTCCAAATTAATTCATCGAAAAAAACAATGGTGGCTTTCCTTGCATTGTATTTCACACTCTGGAGACAGGACATGCTTTAATTCTGCACATTTATCATTCAACTATTGAACAGGAAAGTAACTAGTCACCTTAGATACCATGATATAAAAGTTTATTGTGACAGAAGATCTAGTCTGTGAAGTTATGGCTGCACTGCACACAACAATCCCTCATTGAGACATATAAGCATTTCCAGGACTCAAGAGTCATCAACTAAGCAGATCATTTTCAACAACACAATACTGTTAGATTTGAGAGAAAAAAAAATCTATGGCCTCTGATGGCACATTTTATAGCACATTTCAGAGCACAAAGGATTTTGAGCAATTGAAATCCTTCCCACAGCTCCCTCAAGATATGGGAGAACTGCAAAAGCTAAGTCTATTTGACAAGCTCGGCAGGAACACTGAAATTCATTAATTACAGTAAAGTCTTCTCTTCACCTAGTCACTCTTAAATTTTCCATTTTGCTGCATTTTGGAATCTTCCCAAACCATCTTAACCAATGACCAAAATGAGATGTGTCAGGATTTGCATTAGCACAGGCTATTTGCTATGATTTATTCAAAGCACAATTGCTCTAATCCAGTCCCTGGGAGCTGTGCAAAAAGTGAGGTCAAAGTGTGTTAGACAGGCATCCTAAGTCCCACTCCAGAGATGAGCATGAAATCACAGACTGACCTTGAGTATGCTATTGAGGGAATGCAGTACTGCCGAGAGTGACATCTTTCAGATGGAGCATTAAAACTATTGCTCTTTCTCGATGTTAGGTGGTCAAAAAAAACGCATGACACTATTTTAAAGAATGGCAGGGGAATTACCTCTAGAATTCTGCATAATTTTTAATCTTCAGTCAATATTCCTCCACTGAAACTGATCACACTGTTTGTTGCAGTTTGCCGTGCACAAATCGGCTTTACATGACAAAAATGACAGTAATCATTTTAATGACTTTAAAATGAGACATGCTGAAAACTTCTTTAGAAGTGCAAATTCTTCTCATGGTTTAATTATTGGAATGAATATCATCAAATGATGAGAATACAGGATGGAGGTCAAAAATCTGGTTGGGTAGTGCCAGAGTTATCATCTTGCCAAGACCAAGGAATTTATTGTGGATTTCAGGAAAGGACAGCCAGGGGACCATGTACCTGTTCACATTGATGAAATGGAGATAGAGAGGATTAATACTTTCAAGTTCCTGGGAATCCACATATCGGAGGACTTCTACTGGAACCAGCATGTTGAGGTAACTGTGAAGAAGGCTCACTAACTCCTCTACTTTCTAAGGAGATTTGGCAAGTGGAACAATGTTCCAAATTTCTACATGTGCAATGTGGAAAGTATATGACTGGTTGCATCATAGCCAGGTTTGGTAATTTGAGTGTCCAGAAATGCAGAAAATTGTCAAGTCCATCAAGCACTCTGACCTCCCATCCATTGAAGACATCAATGCCTCAAGAAGGTAGCCAGCATCATAAAGGATGCCTATTACCCTGGTCACAACCTCTTTACACTGCTCTCTTCAAGTATAAGGTACAGGAGGCTGAAGACCAGTATCTCGAGGTTCAAGAAAAGTTTGTTTTTCATAGGTTAGCAAGCACTTGAACCTCCCCTATTACCCTAATCATAAGCTCCTTTCACACTTGCATCCTGTCCCAGGAATTAACTGCCAATTGACTGGTTAAGGGTCAAATGTGAAAGCAAAATTGTCTGAATGCCGGGGGTGAAATGATGCCATGTCATGCTGGGGATAGATAGCCTCGACCCCTACTGCAATCCCCGGTGTCAGCGTGCAGATAGCCTAGAGTGAAAATGAGAATTACATTCTAGGACAGAAATGATGGACGTTTTTGTATAAATGTAGTAACGTGAAGGAAATAACAGATTAAAATGAAGGTATAAACTTTGCCATGGGAAAGTCATAGTGGGACAGAAACAGAGGAAAGTTCTAGCAATAAATAGCAATAGCGGTCAATTTATAAACAGCGTGGGAAAATTGGAAGCGCTATTGTGCACAATTTATAAAGACTGTGGGAAAAAGTCATGGCAAATCTGCCTTCCCAGAATTCCATGTAGTAGAGAAACCCCTCTATGAGTACTCCATGCATGCAGCTGTGCATGCAGTCCTTTCTCTGCCACACGGAATTCTGGGATGGCAGGGCTGCCATCACTTTTTCCCACAGTCTTTATAAATTGTGCACAATAGCGTTACCAACTTTCGCATGCTGTTTAAAGATTGTTCCCTATTGCTATTTATTGCTAGCACTTTCCCACGGTCCCTTATAAAGGTTTATATAGGTTGGCATAACAACAACAGGAGCTGAAGGGCACATTCTGTGCTGTACATAAAACTTAATTATAATTAGCCATGATTAATTTTGCTTAAATGTAAGATCACAATACATTGATCAGGGTTTAGGACAGGGCCACCATCGCTCGATGTGTCATGATGTCACTGGTAGAAGGTAGAACACTCCTATCCCCGGGATCGCTTGTGGTGAGTATGAAAGCGTGCAGTGTCCTGGTGAAGAGCGGCCAAGTGTAAACAGCAAAAACACCATTCCCAACTGGGACACCGAACAGCTGATTTACTGGGACACGTGTAAAAAGGGCTATAAACTACCCTGGCATGACAGAAAAGCATTCCTTCTTGATATAAATGCTATTTTTTGCTCTACTGTAATTGTGAATATTTATTATCTATGTTATATAGCTATTATTCCTTTCTGTATGGTAATTTTAAGGTACACCATGGTTTTGTAAAAATAAACAATGTTTAGCTGAGGCAAATAAGAATTTCTGGCATGACAATAAATTCATCATTATCATGTAAAGGTGCTATGAAAGAGTAATAAGTAGCTTTATGGCTGACAGAATTCATTCATCAGCGATGATGTTAACGCTTCAGATTGCACAATAACCCTGCTCAGTGTTGCATTCAGAATCTTTCCCATGATCTCCCCATGGTGAACAAAATATCACCCTTTAAAATTCAACAACAGTAATAAAAACATGGGTAGTAAAGTTCACTGTAATTTTTCAACTTTAAAACAACACATAATTGACAATAAAACAAGTCTCATTACATTTTACATTGGAATTGAAGGCACTGCATTGAATCTGGTTAAAAGCACCCTGTAATTTCTTGAATAACCTCTACAATTAGGTGTGCCAAACATCACCAGAGGGGCAAGATTCAATTCAGGATTTATTTGGAGGTGTTGCAGTACAATTTATTGGCAGACATCCAGTTAAATCACCTCATTCTTTGTGCATTCTTGGTTTAAAAGGCCACCTTTCATTTTTTTACCCACTGTGCCCCAAACTCTATAGTAATTATATCCTTCACTAATGTTTTGTTTGAACATGTGCAAAATCTTTGGCATACATAAACTAATAGAATGCAATCATATGGAAAAAAATGTAGCAATTATGCTCAAAGAATTACCTGGCTCAGAGGCTAGAGTATAAACAGGTCTGTGCTATACAATTTGCTAAAAATGGATTAAAAATTCAATCCAGGTTACACACCTGGACTCAATGTATTCAATATCATGTGTATTTGCTCTTACATTACAATTTTTAAACATTTTGAATTATTCTGAACTCAGATCTATGAAAGAATGGGATGCTTTGGTTTTGAAGATAGTAGCTGCTTGCTTCTGAATTAATGAACTTGGTGAGGCACACTCTTTTTTCTCGTTTATCTCTTTCTTGATCTTTGAGTTTTTGAAATGTTCCTTTTTTGACAATCTCCTCAAGAACGAATTTCTTTGACAAGGCATCATTCCAGGAGTTTGAGCTATACTTGAACATCGACAGATCATTCATCTGTCAGGTAGCACCATCAAATCCAATCCTGCCCTACAGTTAGTCATTTTGAACCACAGCTTCTAAGTTGTGAACAGGAACACCATTCCTTGTGAACTTTGCTTACCCTGAACCACCTCAGGCCCAGTCTAACATTTGCATGACTGCTTAGGAATGCATTGGAATTCTGCATGATTTTCTATATCCCAAACTAGTTGAGATCTTATCTTTGCATCCTAATTCATACAGCTTCTCTGGCACAGTGGCACAGTGTTCTGGAAATCCAATGAACTGCAAAGGAAATCCATGAAACCACAATAATGAACCATTCTGCACTACACATCAAAGGTTCCACTGCGAAGAGAATGGAGAGCATGATGTTCCTTGGTGTGCATATACAGGATAATCTATCTTGGACACACAATGCCTCCTCATTACTCAGGAAAGTACAGCAGTGTCTCAACTTCCTAAAATGGTTGAGGAAGGCAAGGCTAACTGAGAGTGAACTACCTGGTTGAATCATGTGTGGTATGGCAGCATTAGACCATAAGACATCAAAACAGTCGAGAAGATCAATAGTGTTTCCCTTTCCTCTATTGACAACATATACTTGAAGCTGTCTATCTGTACACCTATCTGACTCTCATTGGCACAAACTCTCATACCCTGGCCTTTCTCAGTACCCTCTCTTTGAGGTTTCCTCAGCTCTATTTTACATAAACCAGCAACCTATTCTGTAGTTAACTGACTTTCATACTCTTCTGTACAAAGTCTTTTATTCTTTTTCCCCATTCTTGCTTTTCTTTAATCTGAAATCCTAATTACAGTCATCAAATGAGATCATGGTTCTCCTATCTCTGAAGAGTTGTCCCTCAGCCATTCTTGGAGGATTTCACAGTGGTCCCTCCTTCTTTCTTTCCCTTAAAGATTGCTTCTGAAGCCTTCATCTGTCACATTCTAACACAATTCAGTTCTTTTCATTACTTCTTTGGTTTATCACTGCTGCTCAAATCTCAATTCTTCAGTGATGTTTTGGGCCAACTCCCTAATTTACTTTTCACTTCCTTTTCCATGTCCTCAGCATTTCTTGCAAAGGGTCTAGTGAAGCTTTGTTAATGAACAATGGTATATGAAAATTACTTGTTAATGAAGCCAATTTTGCAGCAGCCTATTGTATACTGGTCATAAAACATGAAGATTTATCCTTTCATGCAAAGAAAAAACCTGACTGTAAAGGCAGAGATTCTCTATCCTTACATTGGGAGACTTACCTTCATGAATGCACTGTAGCCAGCTCCAAAGCGCTGACTGCAATCCCTCTCAGGGAAGGATAATCGGTGGAGCGCTACACTCTTCCACCCTTCTTGAACGTACAGCCGCTGCAAGCGGCTGGTTAGGGGCTGGTTGATGACGCCGTCAGATGGCGACCCATCTCCCCACTCACCCCTCTCCCTCCATGATCCCATCAAGTCAGGGGCGGTTGGCTGGGGCCATCGGGCAGCGGGGGCCATCAGGGGGTGGCTGGTGCAGGCTGTGACAGCCTCACCAGGCCGCCTCAGCCTTTGGGGCAACTCTCTGTGGCTCAAAATGCGGTAGAGCATTGGCCATCTTCCCTACCCATAATCCTTCACGTAGCTGGAACTGTTCTGGGAAATACAGAGTGGATCCAGCTGCCTGGGGGATTATGGGTAGGAAAGGTGGCCATTGCTCTGCTGCGTATTTATGATGGGTGGCGCTACAGCACCAGTTGCCCCGCCTCCATTGGATCTGGAGGGTGCTACGAGGCGTCGCTCGACATGAATGCAGTGCAGGAGCAGCCTTTTAGGGCTGCTCCATGAAAGGTAAGTTTTCGATGCTTTCCCTCCACGCTTGTACTCGGCCTCCTAGTGGAGGCCTGGCACGAAAGGGACTTCAGCAACTAAGAGACCCATTTACTTTTTACTAGAATATTCTTCTCTTTGTTTTGTTGGAAGCAAAGCTGTGAAAGAATGTTCTTCAACAGATGTCACAACAGTTAATTGGGAATATCTTCTGAAATGTTCAGTTATCTGCAATTATTCATTCCCCAAAATTTCATTGTTATCCAGAGACAAGTTAGTTAACACATCAGAATAGATGAAATTCATGAATGCTCAGCTTTCTAATAACCAACGCAATCAAACTTTTTGCACCCACGAAAACTATCATGAAACTAGAAACGCTCTGAGGTTGTACTAAAAAGTCCATAGCTTAAAAATACTGGAAAGAGGCCTTCAATTTTGGAAATGGGATGGAAGGAAAGTATTAAAATGTGTTCCATTAAGCAATCATTGCCAGGTCCATGGAAAGCAGAATATTTTAACATATTTCATACATTAAATGTTAACAGTGGAAAATTACAGTATTAAAATGTAGTTATTTTGCAAAGAAGCAGTTTAAATTGAATTCAATAAAATAAGTCTCACTGCAGCAGAATGACAGTAGATGCATATAACATTACTGAGTTGAACAAAGATATTTAAACTCTAATTTATCGACCTCCTTTCAAAAATTTTTTTTCCTGTTAAAATTGTTAAATCAGGATTGCTGTTATTTTGAAGAGAAATCAACTGTTGAGGAAATTTGCATTACACACACAAAGATGACATTTCAGTGAAATTAATATTTTGACGCACATTATCGGTACACAATGGATGCCATTTTCCATCATTATAACTGCAGAAGGATCAGTACACACTATAGTCCTCCTTTGCTCATATGACGGTACGATATACAGCTTCGTCCATTATGAATACAAGGAACAAATACTCCCAGTTTGTTCACGCCAGCTAGAGGCTAATTGATCTTTGGAGGTCAATTTGACATTGTATAAAGAAAATATGGTCCAAGGTCTGAAGTGTAATGAATTAGAAAGCATTCTTATTCTTCCGCAGATTCTTTTTTTATCTTAATAGGTTCTCAGAACAAATTGATTTGTATCAAGTAGAAATTTGCAAGAGTGCCAGTGTTTCACCTTAAGTGTAAAGTTCACAGTGGATTCTCCCTCTTGAATTTTGCTTTCTTCACATTGTAAGAATGAGCAGTTTGGCCTCTTTGGATTTTCAGAAAGTTTATTTTTTCTTCTATCACTTGCTTATACCTGATGAAAAATATGCCTGCACTTAAATCAATAGGAATTACAGTTTAGGATTTATATCAAAACCTATTTCTAATTCTAATTACAAAGCCAAGGAGACAAGAAATCAGTGAATCACGCCATCTCCACCTCAGTTCACAATCAATCCCAGTTTTTGGCACTCATCTTGAAGTAGTAGTTAGAATTTCATAAACTAAGGGTTTAACCTGAGGAACAGAATTTCAAGCGAGAACACCAGAAACTTGCTGTAGTTTGTTTGAGAGACGTTAGCAGAGTGAATAGATTACAAAATTGAAGACAATTTGAATGCAAATGAAAAAGAAAACCTGGATAATTATGTTGTGTTTGCAAGTGACTGGGAGAATATCTACCTTTTTTAAATGATCAAATCCAAATACATTTATTTGAAGTATATCAGAACTAAAACACACAATATTAAATATCAAATTTAATATTGTTTACATTTGCCTTACCCAATAAACTACATTTACTGTTTGTGATTTATTTAAAAGTCCTTCCTGCAGTTTATTAAAAAATTCTGCTTTTTCTCTTATGACAGGTCATTACTTTGAATCACCAGATGGCATGCAGGAAATAAAATAAAAATAAAAATTCCAGGTGACCATCAATAAATAATGTCACATTCATTTTTTATTGACATGGTTCACTATTTGTAAGCTTGGTCCGAGAGGGGATAAAATGTTTGGGGGAGAATTGAATTTTGTTTCTCCTTACCACATCTGGATTTTTTTGTGAGTGCAGATTTCTTGTTCACACGTGCTTGCATTGGTGTATGTAAATCACAACGTCTGGGCTGTTTTGGGGCGGTGATTTACAACCACATTTCCTCAGCTGGTGAACATTCCAAGTCATGGATTCCTCCTGAAGGAAGTGACTTGCAAGACCCACTGGAGCTCTGCTTCACTAATTAGCTCTTTGCCTGAATAGGGGACCCAAGGTCAGAAAAGAAACAAAGTTGGACCGGCTGGAATAGAGTGAGAAGTCAAGAAATGCGACTCAGTTTCATTACCATGAGGGTTCCTTGATAAGCAGGCAACTAAAATGATTTACTCACTCAACACTCTTTCAAAATGGAGCTTGCGGGGTTGTAGAATAGCAGGGGGTATAGCAAAGTAATGAGGAATTCAAGCAACATGTGTTACTTATAATGAAAAAAAAGAATGGCCAAAATGTTTAGGCCACTGTCTAGTTTTCTCTAAGAAGGCTAGATCAATACTTTATTCCCTAAGTCCTACAAACAACTAATCAAGGGATAAAATAAAATTAAAACATAAAACCTCAACAGCACTTTCAGCGTTAGAAAATACAATATGGTAGATTTTAAACATGTGAGTTATTCTCTGATTTGTTGACAAATTTGAGTGTAAATTTAGCATTGTCTCTGGAGTATCCTCCTTGAAAACCTCTGCTGTCTGTCTCTCCCCTACTTTCACTCTTTGGCCACATTCTTTTGGTTAAAATAATATTTGTGGATCTTTAACAATCATGTGAAGCATCTTATGAAATTGTTACTGTTTTACAGATAGGCCGCTGACATTTTTAATTATAGGTGATAAAACATAGACAAAAATTGCAGCAATTACAAAGGATCACCACTGTGGAACATTCAGAGTGCTTAGAAACTAACCCAGGAACATTAGAGAAGTGAAAGGCAAAAGAAGTTCAAAGGAAGTCAGAAATGTTACTCTTGTTATCTCAAAATTTGGTGCAAGATTTTAAATTGTAAATGAGTTAGTAATCTTTTTCTGCTTAAACTGAAATTGAAAAAGAACAAAAAGGGGCTCATTAAGGAGAAGAAGCATACGTTTTTCATTCATGATATTGCACCTAAGTTTTTCAAAAACCACTATTCCCTATTGCACCACTATACTTAACGTGCGAAGCCACATTAACAAAATATAATACAAAGTGTTATACAAATATACCTATTTTTCATCTTTGGACAACATTAAGTAGCCATGGATTTCATCAACCAAAATAATCAATCATATATATTTAGTACTTCACCTGAATAAATTAGTCAACAAGATTGGTAAGAAGTGCATTTGATATATTAAATTTGATTGAGGTAACTTTATTACTCTGTCATGTCACAGTTGCTTGCGCATTAGGGGGTTATCAACATTACACTGTAACCCACGTTTTGCTCATTTCACCGTTCATGATGCTCAAAAATGAAAGTACCTATTCATTCATTTCAATGAAAAGTAATTTGATAAATGCATCAGAAATTTATTGAATGAATACCTTCTGCAGTTGGCTTGAAGATTATCCATTCACTTTCATAGTTTGAAGTTGAATTCACCCTAGAATAATGCAATTATTTTTTTCCTCTCTACTGGTTGACAAGAGAAAAACATCTAAAGTCTAATGACTTTAAGAACAGCATTATCAATAGTTAACAAACATTGTCAATAGTTGGTCCATAATTTAGCAGAAACAATCTTCTATGAAAAAAAGAAATGGATGTTGACCGCATGACAATGTGGTGCCCTTTTGAGGTTATGAAGTAAATATTCCAAACGAAAGGGACCTTGACTTTGCAGCATAACCTAGGAACGTTAGAAGAGTGGGTGCAAAGAAGTGAAAGTCAGCTGGCTGTGATAATTATCAAAAGTTATGTTTATTTTTGTGTATAGTTTATGCATATCTCTCCCACCATCCCCTTACCCAACATCGCATCAACATTTCCAAAAGTTTATAGATACTGCTTTTTACATCATAAGACAAAACATGTCTTGTTGGCATGGACCACCACACTGTAGTAGTTATAGTCAGGATAATATGAACTATTTTTTAACTGCATAAGAAATCATCCTTCTCACTGAGAGTCTGAACAGTTTCCTGAGATGGTGGAAGGCATCAGTAAGTAAAGTATCTTCTGTTATTTGAATCTTGTATCTCTAAGTTATTTAAGAAGCTTCCCAAGTAACAGAGAGACCTAACAGTGGGCCAGCTTCAATGTTGATTCAAACTTATTCATTCTGAATGTTGGGAATCCAAATGGCTGTTGTCTTATTGGTAGATCTGCTTTTAAGTCTGTTCCATCCCATCCACCTCCACTAACTGTTTACCTATTAGCAGGGTTGGTGCCAGAGTGAGTATTAGTGGAGGGCATTGGGTAACAGCATGGGAGCACACTCTTCAGCTCTAAAATATGCTCAGTGGGGGGAGGGGAAGCTGGCAGTGCCTACCTGCCTCTGCATGCTGGCGTGGTTGCACTCCTACTGCCCCCATGTTTTTTTTATATATATCAAAATTTTCCATTTTCAAGATATATATAGAACTTTTTTTTTAACAAAACAAAATACAACAACCTGGTTTCCCCCCCACCCCACCCCCACCCCACCCCACCCGCCCCACTTCATGGTATAAATCTGCACTGTCATGGCTTACACTTGGGTTAAAATTTGAAAGTTTTTATTGGGAATATCAATTTTTTAATAATAGTAGCACCCTTTTTTATTTACATTTGGGCCCCTATATAATCCAAATATGGTTGCCATATTTTTATAAATACATCACATATAATCTGAAGAACAAATATGATTTTTTTCCCATAGGTATACAATTTTTCATCTTTGTCTTCATCATACTATCTGTAGAGGGGAGTCAGATTTCCAAGTAATCACAGTACATTTCTCAGCCACAGCTAAAGCTATTTTAACACATGAAATTTGGAATTTAGTTAGTTTGTTGCTTATTTCAATACAATTGCCCAAAAGACAAAGCTCTGGGTCATCCGCGATGGCCACCCTTGTTATCCTTGTTAGTATTTCAGTAATATCCTTCCAAAAAGGTCTCACCTTCACACACGACCAGGCAGCATGTACAAACATTCCTATTTCTATTCCACATCTGAAACACATCTCTGATATTTCTGATTTTGATTATTGTAATTACTGTTGGGTGAGGTATAATTGGTGTGGGAAATTATATTGTATGAATCTGTATCTTGCATACATAATTGATAACATGGTATCCAGGCACCAATCAGACCAGCATCTTTCCATTATTACAAATCCTAAATCTGACTCCCATTTCTCTCTCGATCTTTGTAAACTTTCACTTGGAGAGCAAGGTACATTTTAGATATAAATTTAGGTATGTTCCCTAGCCAACTCATTAATTTCAGGTGGGGCCAAGTTTGGTCCCCATCTTTCTCTTTAGATCAATCTTAACTGGAGAAAATGAAAGAATGTCCTATTAGCTATGCTACTTATTTCTTAACTGTTCAAAAGATATAAGAGATCCTTCCATATAGCAATCATCAACACGTTTTATTCGTTTGTCATATCATGAATTCAATATTTTGTTACCCAGATTCATAGGCAGTAGTACACTTTTATATAATGGTGTCTTCAGTGATTTACCTGCTTTTCTCTTGCCATATTCTAAATATTTGTGTTAATATAGGATTATCCATTTGTTTTGTTATTGACAACATTCCACATAAATAAAGTCCTCCGTTGTCTCCTCTTTTATTGAATTCAGTCCCATTCAAATCCAAGAAGAAAGCTAATAGAAATCTTGCTTGTGCTGATAGACTACTTCTGAAAATCTGGGAGTCTAAATCCTCCCAATTTATAATCCCATATTAAGTTTCCCACTGCCCCTGTTAAATGTGGCACCACAGTATGACATCATGTGAGCGTGCGCATTGCACGCATTACAAAGTAACTTCCCTTCTGACATCATGAGCGTAAGTATTCTTCCTTTCCTGTTTCTCTTTGTATTTCATTTAAATTAATTTAGAGAACAGGTAAGTTGGTAAATTTTTATATTAAAAATATATTTTAATGAAAAAGGTTTTGCGCTAAACATTTGGCATATGTGTAGGTATGTCACCGTACATGGGTGGGGGTGAGCACAAGACCTCGGTTGGGGGGTGCGATGCCCATGAATGTCCCCCTTTGGTGCCAACGCTGCCAATCAGAATACCTGCATAGGCTCCAGTCAATCAAGTGTCCAGCCTTTCCAAGACCTAGGAACGTCCACTCCCCATTTCACTGAATATAAACTTGATTGCATGTCCAGCCCGTCTCCCACTCCACCTGATTACATGCTAGCTCCAAATGCCACTCCATATCAGATATCCTTTCCCAATTCTCCCCATTTTCATGATGCCGGTTTAAGTCCATCCAAAAGCTGCTGCTTCCCCTGATGTTTGGAATACAGGATTGAACCTTCTCCATTCCAATCCCTTGCAATCCCATCTTCTCTAAACAGTTCATCACACCATCAGAAATGTATCTTGAGTCCCCTGCTTGCCCCATAATGAAAGAACCAGCAGAGAAAAAGACAGAAAATCAACTGTTAGAAAAAAATCAGCAGGTCAAGCAAAATCTGTGGAGACAAAAGGACAGGTGATATTTTGGGATAAGACCCTGGATCAAGATTGAGAATGTATATAATGTATGAGAATGTATAGGGAAGAATAGCCAAAATATATAAGTGAGAGAGAAGAGTGAACAGAGGTGATAGTGGAACCAGATGAGAGTGGGGTGTTGGGAAGACGGAGCCAGGTTGGAAAGAAGGGAGAGGGAGGAAATGTTGAGACAGAGACTGGTAGATAACAGGTGGTAACATTAAAAAATAAACACTTGCAGCCTGATGGATAAGGGAAGTTGGAAGGGCAGAAACAGGGATTGGTAGGTGATAGATGGAACCAGATAAGGGAAGGATGATGGGGAGATGGAATCAGATAGGGAAAGAGATAGGAAAGGTGAACCAAGGAAGCAGGAACCCAGGTAGGTGGATGATGGGTGTATGGGACCAGGTAGGGGACAGTGATGTCTAGGTAACAAGGCAGAAAAAAAGGCATTTAGGTGCAGTAATCTCACCTTGAATCGTGAATGTAATGGAATTTGGATGCAGGTTGGGGGAGGGGAGTGAAAGGGGAGTTTAACATAAAATTGACATGAGCCATTAATGCACCTTTATAAGTGTGGAAGATTTTCTTATACCACTTTGTATGATCAAAGCAATGAATATTGTATAATCCAGCACATTTCTTTCAGGAAGGGAAAAAAAAACTCAGAAAGACCTTCATAAATCTCTTGACTTACTATCACGCAGTGCACAAGAGATTTGGCTTCTAGATCATATTTTACTGGCTCACAGCCAATTTGCAATATATTCCATTTTGTTGTTAATGTCAACACAAATTTTAGTCAAACCTAAAATTGGCTCCAAACTGTCCTCCTTTTAAAAGCTGATTGGCACAGAGAGAGACAGAAATAGTTTCAGACCAAATTTACAAAAGACAATCCATCTAACATTCTTTGCTACCCATTCTCTGGTCAATGGTTTCATTTTCACTTTTTTTCTCATGTTTATAACCATTAGGTCTATTGAGTCAAACTATGGTAGCTGAAAGTTCAGAATCAATAAATTGAAGTGGGTCAACCACATGACACTTCCCTTCATCATGGACATACCATCAATTTCAAACTGAAATTGTTATGAAGTACGCATTAAATGTAATCCGGATTATACATTCTCTAAAACGCAGGAAAAAAATCCAACAATGACTCAGAGAGAGAGAGAGAGCATGCTAGATAATACCAATGCAGGGCTTATCATTTCCATGTTGTATATTTGTTTTACATTTCAAACAGCAATATTGTCCTCTTTGACCAAGGATGGAGGAACATCGACTGTCTGCGCTGATATAAATATTGGAGCTAAAAAATAGTTTAGAGAATAAGTTACCTCTCCACCCCACTGGAGAATGATCAACCACGGTGTTCACTTGACACATCAAACTTGTGTAGCTCTTTGACCCTTTTGTCAATTACATTCTCACATTTGTCTTCATTCCTTCCAATATAATGGGCCAAGAAGGAAAGCTTTCAAGATTATAAAGTTGAATTGAAGAAGGGTTTGGCCATACTGATTTAATTTTAAAGATGAGCTTAGTCCAACAAACCAACCTATTTAGTTTCTTTATACATAGACAAAAATAGAGCCTATGGATTCAAACATGCACTCATGTGGCTTTAGTAGTGTTCTGGTTCCAATATAATACTTATCACTTTTACACTTGCAGGCTGAATTAATGTATTCTGCAAATTTTTGCTCTGCTGAGTATAACATTTGAAACTCTCAATGATGATGCGTTTATTGTCATCCTAGTAAACTAAATGAATTAGAGATAACAGATAATTACGATAGATATAAATATTTGCAGTAATCCAAGTAAAAAGAAGTGATTTGCAATTGTGCCAACAGTCCCTTTGTGATATTGGAGCAGTATATGATTAGTGTACCAAGAAGTTGTTCAAGAGTCTAGTAACTGTTGGAAACTGTTCTTGAACCTAGAGGAGCTAGTTTTCAAGCTTCTATATCTTTTGTCTGAAGGTAACAGTGAGAAAAGGTTGTGAACATGATGGGGAAAATTCTTTACAGTTGGATGTCTTCTTGAGGCATTGTCTCACATAGATATTTGTAATGGATGGGAGGTCAGAGCCTGTGTTGGACCTGGCTATGTTTACTACCTTCTGCAGCTTTCTCCATTCCTGGGCAGTCAAATTCCCAAACCAGACTGTGATGCAAGCAGTTAGTATACTTTCCACAGTGCATCTATAGAAATTTGATAGAGTATCTAACCAAAAGCTAAATCTCCTTAGGAAGTGGAGACATTGGTGTGCCTTCTTCACGGTTGCTTCAACATGCTGGTTCAAGAAAAGATCTTCTGACATATGCACTTCCCATCAATGCAGACAGGTACGTGATTCCTTGGCCTCTCCTTTCTAAAATCAACAATCAGTTCCATCATCTTGATCAAAGGTTCAAAGATTCCTTTCATTATCATGTAATAATACATAAAAAATGTAATGTACATGATATACTTCAACTTTTGTTTGCCTGGTGCCCTAACAATAGGAGAAAGAGAAGCAAAAGAGAGTCCCTTCAGAGACACTCAGTATCCGTGGATTCCTTTTCAGAGCTCCCATAGCCTCTGTAGCTGCACAGACTCCAGTTCAAACAGACATCGTGGTTGAAAGATTAAAATAAAACACCATCAGCTTCTGTAACAGACCGTTTAAAGTCTGTTCAGAGCCATTGGTATAACCCTGTGGGGCAGTGCCATGTCTCTGCTCCCCTGGATCTGCACTAGTGATAGTGCTGCCATTACAGAAGCTCTGACAGTGCCACTATGATGTTGAGAGCAAGATTGTTATTCTGTCACCATCCAGCCAGATTCTCAATCTCCGACCCATATTTGGACTCATTTCCAGTTATTTGCCAACTCCTGTCATCAGCAAATTGAATTGGAGTGCACTGTAGTCATGGGGGGTACAAGGAACAGAGAAGGAGTCTAAGCATGCATCCTTGGTA